>NW_020173687.1:1878436-1924145 GCF_003031525.2 Neophocaena asiaeorientalis asiaeorientalis | reverse complement strand
GGGGGAGGGAGGGAGGGAAGAAGGAAGGAAGGAAGGGAGGGAGGGAGGGAGGGAGGGAAGGCAAAGAAGGAGAGAATCGGACATTAAGGATTCATTAAGGATAAAACAATAGCTGGAGGAAGTGTGGGTTTTATCTCCGCAAGGAATGCCTGATGTTTCTGGCTTATTGAAGAGGAACCTTGGAAAGATTCCAGTAGATTCTAATCTGTATAACATTGTATTACTGTCAAATTTGTAGGTTTTATGGCGTTTGTCACGGGAACCTTTTTTTAAATATGCCCATAAACAAATATACTGAAAGTAGGTATTAGTTCCTCACCCAACCAGCATTACCCTTTCTTTGGAAAAATGCACTGAGTGAAAGGATGTATAAGAACCAATTGTGAATGGCTCCCTCTTGGCTGGTTGTCTAAAAATCCAGCATCTTTTTCTATAGCTGTAAATGACAGCTGGGAGTCTATTCAAATAAATACGAAGTCACCATGCCATTCAGGGCTGGCAACGGGACTCACCTCCTATGATTCTGATACACTGTTTTCTCCCTGGAATGTGTTTATGTGAATTTACGTGCTGGGTATAAATACGCAGAGTGTGAATGAGTACACACAGCTGTATTTTCCACGTCTGTGCGGTCTAGGGCATATGATAAATCTTGAGACCCATATGTTAGTCTTGTAAAATCCTGATCTTTGAAAGTAGTGTGTAATAGACATCAGGATGGCAGAGGGGAACGGTAGCCACAAGAGGAAATAATCCATTTCAGAGACTGTTTCTGCGACACAGAAGAAGGATCAGGCAAAATCTCTCGTCCCCCTGCCCTGAGCAGCGTGTGTTGGCTTTTGGCGAGCTGTCCCCCTGCATCCCGGTGCCCTCACACTGCGGATCCTGGAAGCAGAGGGCAGACGCCCCGATGAGCGTTGGCTGGGCGGGGATGGGGGGATGGATACCTGCCCACCTGCGGGCTGGAGGAACGTGCCAGACACCGAGATTTGTCACGGTCCTGCAAACGGGCCAGCGGCTCAGAACCTTGCTTGTAACCTGTCAGCTGCCGATGTAGTGAAACACATACTTTATGTAATGAAATTTAATCTTCAAGTCAAATATTAAAATGCATTGGCTTGCACGCAGTGTACCTCTTTCTGGAGAAGACGGGTCACGTGACACCAGCTCCCAGTTACAGGCCTCTTGCTCTGAGCCAGGCCCTGGGCTGAGTACATGACCCTAATTAATAGCCCTACTTTCATGAGAAGCTTTTCATGCTTCAGCAGTGTCTCCCGCCTCGGGCAGGTGTGATGAACTCTGGCTCTTGTCTGGCTCTTGTCCATAACGGAGACAGACTGGAGGCCTTCCCCCTGGCGGGGTGGGCCGCCGGGGTCGTCTGGCCACTGGCCAGAGCGGTATGTGTCCACCCCTGTTCACGGATTCCTTACAAAGAATGGCTGACACCTCATGTGTGGCAAGGATGTAGAGAGAGTCCTTCCAGACAAGGCCCCCGCTCTCGGACACAGAGCATTCTAGAAACCACCAAACAAAGGAATGAAACCACTGACTTTGGAAGGGTACCCTCAGGAGTGCTGTCACTGAGGGCAGGGACGGCCTGCGAGGGTCCTCGGAGGGCCCCCCACGCAGAGCCCCACGGAATTTTCCACCTAAGGGAGCAGCAGTCATGGAACTGTGGCTTTGAGCCTCCTTGTCTTAAAAACCCACGCCCATGAAGTAGGCCTGATTTAACATGTGTGTCTCAGACCCTTTTACAGAACACACTTTATCAGCCCAAAATGAGAGCCTGCGCCTACTGCCCCAGCCCGACAACCACTGTGCCTTCCGTCTCCACCTCTGCGGGTTCACCTACTCTGGAGCTTTCACCCAAACGCAGTTGCACCACATGTGGTCTTTCGTCTCTGGCTTCTTTTTCATTTCGCACAATATTTGTGAATCTATTTTTTAGCTAATATCGTTTCTTGAGAGCCATACGTAAATTCCCACTGGCTTCAAAACCCGTCTCCACCTACTGATCTCCGAAAGCGTCTGCCACCCCGAGCGTGAGGTGAGGGTGATAGCTCCCTGGCATATGATGGGGATTGACTGTGTACACCAAGCCGCTCCCACCCTGCCTGCCTCTCAGTGAACTCAGGGCATGTCAGCTGTCCCAGGAGAGAGCGTTTCCCTGGTCCCGCCCCTCTTCCCTCGGGGTTGCCCTCCATCCTGCCGTCTGTGCCGACAGTGGTCCTTCCCATCTCCTTGCTTCCAGGCTGGACACAGCCTGTGCAGCTCGGGCTCTTGATACGGTCATTCCCACCCTTGGACAGTATGAGACCATCTTCTGGATCCCCTTCCACTGCCCTGACGTGGGGCACCCAAGACCCCACCCTCCTAGAGCTCTAGGATCCAGCCCTCCCAGGGTAAATCCTCACCCATATCAGAAGCCTCGAAAGTGCCTGGTGCGTAAACCTTCCGTCATCTTGGGCAGCGCAGATGGCCCATGGGTGGCGCCCACAGGCCATTTGACATTCCAGATGGCAGCATCCTGGGAGAAAAGCTTTTCCTTTCAAACCCCTCTTCCTCCTTTTATCAGAGATTTTGAAATTCTTGAAGATTCTGATAAATACTGAAGATAAAAATAAGATCCATTCTAGCACCATCAGAGGTGGTGGGATTTTTTTTCCAGTGAAAATAGACCACTGGCGTCTGTACCAATAATTTTACATATTTTTCTGCCAAGAGAATAAGGGTCCTTCCAGCTTTTCCTAAAAGAATCAGAATTTCCTTGAGACTCCTGGAGTTTTACAGACTGTTCGTGAATTTGATGACAGGTGGTTTCCCTGCAGAGCCGTCTCCCTGGCTAGGTGTTTGCCCGTCCCCTCATCTGCTCTGCTCAGGAGACCCATGAGCCTGCTAGACACTGATGTGTGTGTACCCCCAAATCCGTGTGTTGAGTCCTAACCCCCAAGGTGACAGTGTTACGAGGTGACCTTTGGGAGTTGATGAGGTGGTGAGGATGGAGCCCCATAAATGGGGTTAGTGCCCTTATAACAGAGGCCCCGTCCACCTAGTGAGGACACAGCAAGAAGACAGCCATCTGTGAACCAGACACTGAATCCTTGATTGTGGACTTCCAGCCTACAGAGCTGTGAGAAATAAGTTTCTGTTGTTTATAAGCCCCCAGCCTATGATATTTTGTGATGGCAGCATGAACAGACTAAGAGTCAGAAGCAGAAGCCCTTGTGAGTGCACGTGCGCATATGTTGTACACGCACGTGCAGGCACCAGCCAAGGGTGACGCGCCGATTACCGACCTCGCTCAAGTCAGATTAAAGCCTCCTTTCGAAGCCCACTGGAGGCTCTGCCCCCCACTGACAAAATGTCACGTGATCTCACCATCTCACGACCCAAGCACACAGTGGGCAGCGCTTTCCCCCGACAGTGGCCATAAACGGGCGTCACTGTCCTGGCCAGCCCCGCCCAATGTAACTGGCAGAAGTGGTGCTTGTCTGGCTCTCACTGAAGGGAAGCACCTCCTTTCCCGAGAGCCGCAGCATGACTGTCCCTCCTCCTCAGGGCTCCCCTGCCCATCTGTATCTCTGACACCAAATATAATCCACTGAACAGAACCGGACAGTGTCTTTTTTCCCCTCTTCCCCCTGTGGATGTGACTCGTTGACAGCAGTTTCTTGCAAAACCCAGAGTCTCCCATGTGGCAAACTAACTGTCCGGACTTGGAGGCATCCCGGGGCCAGGGCTCACCAGATGCACAGATGCCGGCGAGCAGCCCGGCAGCCCCTCTGTCCGCAGCTGCGGGGAGCAGAGGGCACCTGCTGACTCAGGCAGCCCTCTAATCAGCGAGCTTGCTTTAATTCTAACAAACAGCCGGGGAGTTATTTTTTGGAGTAGTTTTAAGCACAAATAACAACCCTATTTAAAAATAGATTTTGAGGGCTTCCCTGGTGGCGCAGTGGTTGAGAATCTGCCTGCCAACGCAAGGGACACGGGTTCGAGCCCTGGCCCAGGAGGAACCCACATGCCGACGAACTTTCAGGCAAACAAACTCACTTAAGATTCCTTAAATTCCCAAGTCAACGATTTGGGAATTCTTTCTCCCTTAAAGCCTGATCAAAGGGACGTCTTGACAGGTAGCGTTTATCTCAGGGAGCATCTGCTATAGCACAAGAGCACCTGATGAAGCAGCTTTCGTTTGAAAAATAGAAATGCGGTCTGTAGTCACTGTGTGTCTAGAGCATGAAGACATTTCCTAGAAAGAGAACTTGGCCCACTTCGTAACCACAGAAGTGTGAGAGCTTTTGGGTGTGGGTTGGGGTTTTTTTAGTATCTGATCCTTTCTTACAAGGAAATTAACTCCCGTTAGTTAAGGGCTGTCAGTTTAGCTATCATTTAGTTTCGATATTGCTAGTATTTCATTTACATGATATTTAAGTTCAGCAGACCAAGGCCTGGACAAAATGCAGGACCTGCTGGCCAAGATGTAACCGAGTCTCAGAAGCTGAGTCTTCAGCCTGGGGGCCTGTCCTCCAGCCCTCGGAGCTCAGAGACCCTCTCCTAAGCTGGACTATTGCCTTAACTCTAGGGGTTGATACACAGCCTGGAATATTCTTATCCAACAGGCGTGTCTCTCCACCACCATCAGATTAAGCATTTCTGCACACATAGTCACCAAATCAAGTTAAACTGACCTGCTCTGGTCCTTGTCTCCCTCCCTCCTCCCCCCTCTCCATCCCCCTCGCTCTCTCTGCCCCTTCATTTGCACCCCCTGATACCCACCACCCAGTGCTCAGATGAACTTAGTTCTAAGTGATGTTTGCTGAGCACTTGTGGAATAGCCATCATTCTAATAAAGATTAAAATAACAGCAGACGGGGCTTCCCTGGTGGCGCAGCGGTTGAGAGTCCGCCTGCCGATGCGGGGGACGCGGGTTCGTGCCCCGGTCCGGGAAGATCCCACGTGCCGCGGAGCGGCTGGGCCCGTGAGCTGTGGCCGCTGGGCCTGCGCGTCCGGAGCCTGTGCTCCGCAACGGGAGAGGCCACAGCAGTGAGAGGCCCGCGTGCCGCAAACAAACAAACAAACAAATAAGTAAATAAATAACAGCAGACGGTCTTGCTTGGGCTTGGTGGGCCTCGCCCTGCTGGCAGCACTCTGCCCCGTGGCACCGTGGGCAGGGCCTGAGTCCTCACGCCCATCCTCCTCGGGCTCAGCATCAGCACCACGCAGTCCTGCAGAGGCCCACCGGCTGCAGGCCTGTCCCCCAATCACTGCACGACTCTGCCTCTTCCCAAGAGTGCCTCCTGAGAGCCTCCACCGTGAGCCTAGAACTCAGCGTCACCCACAGGACCAAGTGCTTCCAAGGAATCAGTCTTTTTAATTCCGTCTTTTCTGATAACAAATGTGACACGTATGATGCAGGAAAAGTTGGAACATGGGCGCGTGTGGCATCCGTGGGGAAATGTCCCTGTAATCTCAGCCGCGTAGAGCTACCGTGAGCCAGGCGATAGTCCTCCGAGAGCTTATCTTCTGCGTACAGTAAAACATGCATAGACGTAATGGATTTTATTCTTTCAAAACTGAAATCCTCCCGGACGTACCTTTCAGCTCACTCTGTCACTCCCCAGCGTGACTTGGGCAGATACGCGGTCTCCGTGTTGGCTGAGTCTCTCCTGCTTGTGGGCCCCACGTGTGGGTGGCCACCACTGACCCCCACAGCCTAATCAGGGCACCGGGGTGGCACAGGGGCTCCATTGGATGGAGGACCAAGGCTGGAGGCTGGGTGACGAGTGGGTGACAAGGGTGAGAGGCCGGGCGTCAGCAGTGACTGATTCCTGGAGGCTTCCGGGAGGTGGCGAGGCTGTGTGTGACTGGGCTGGCCAGGCAGGTCTGTGTGCTCAAAGGCCGGTGCTCAGCATGGGGCATCAGCTCCAGGGCGGTGACAGCCGAGGGCAGAGGAGGGACCATTGCATCCCCTTGGCCTCCCATCCACCTGCCAAGCCTTCTTTCTGCAGGACTCTGTGGATCTCCCTGTACCCGCTCCGAGTGGTGGTACCTGAAAGGCCTCTCCAGGTGCACCTGGTGCAGGGAGAGAAGAGCCGTGATGACCCCAGCTCGCCACCCCGAGACTGTCCAGCTTCCCCATTCGGGCGGCCAGCTGTGGCTCGTGGCCCTGGTGCTTTGGTGTCAATGGGTCTGGCCTGACAGAGGAGACAAGAGAAAGTGGCTGCAGGTTTTCCAGGTTTTAGGGACCAGGTGGTGGAGTTGATACAGATTCTGGGAGTGGACACACTCCCCAGGGCTCGGCCACAGGCTCTGCAGAGCCACCGTGGGCAGAGCATCCCTCCCAGAGATGAACCTACTGGATGACTCTTAGACTGGTGAGGAGCATCTCCTCCGGGGGGGATTCCACCTCTGACAGCAGCTGTAGATGAAGGGACCAGACTCCACCCCAGCCCCCCGCCAGCAGATATGAGTGTGTGTGTGTGTGTGTGTGTAGGTATAGGTATAAATACATAAATATTTGAGTCCTTAAAATAAATTAGCGCCCATTACAACCTTCCTTGAATTTCTAAGTATTGTGTGAATCTGCAAAGAAAAAAGCCCTTTGTTTCTGCCAAGGAAGGGAAATTCTTCACCTTGTCTTGTGCAAGGAAATTTCTAGACATGAGGGAAAATGAAGTCCATGCGGGATAAAGATGTGTGTGTGTGCAACTCTTTATATTTGTTTTCATCACCTGTGTCCTCAAGTTTAATCAAGGAATTTAGTTGGAGTAGTTCTTTATTTCCAGAGACATCAAAAACATTTGATTTTTTTTCTGGTCAACATATTCCTAAAAGGATCTGTTTTAAACCGATAGACTGAACTCACGCTAATCTCCCTTTAGGCTTAAAAGTGGAAAATAATATGAGGAAAAAAACTCAGCATCTATCTAAAATCACATGAATTTGCCTACGGCGGGTATGTATTGTGCCACGTTTCCTAATAAGCATTTATTGATCAGACCAGGAAATTTTCTCAGATATGTACCCTCACCAGCAATTCCCTGAGCATTGGAGTGTGATGGGGCAGGGGGCAAATTTATAACAACTTTACACCATCGCAGAAACCCATCTGTGCTCCCTAGGACTCAATTTGCAGCCACTTACATACATTTCTGCCACAGTTGATCAGAAAAATTGATTTAGATTCTATTTTAATGCTCTATTTTCTACCAGCAAGTGAATGTTTTTTTTGCTAGATAGGGCCTCGGAAATGCCCATTGGATATTGGTCAAAAGTTAGCACATTTTCCTGAAAGCCTTTAAACAAATAGCATCAGGAAGTTTATGAAAGAAGGATTTTTTTTTCAGTTATCCAATCAAAATGATCCATGAGGGCAGCCAGCCCCAGGGAGACTAGGAAAAATGGTATTGGGGGTTTTGAATAGCTAGTTGGGGATCTGTTAACCCATCGCCAGATCTGCGGGTCACTCGCTGGGCTCAGCAGAGTACGGTGGGATGGATTTCTGCAATGGGGGTGGGTCCCTGCGATGGGGGCCGGTCACCTGTCCGCAGGCTCGCGTGGTCATTCTTTTCCTTTGCGCGCGCCGTTGCCGCCTGCTGTGCACCGGACACTGTGCGGGGACGTCAGCGGGGGGCCTGGAGAGTGGGCAGGAGGGGCGACTGAGAGAAGTGGGCGTGCCCCACCCTCCGGGGAAGCTTTGGGGGCCACTTCTGCTGAAACCGCTTAGGGTACTTTGAGCAAGGGTAGCAAGCAGCCACGTTCGGACTCATTAGGGCCCCTGAGCACAGGCATCACTTCCATTCTCTGCCCCTCGGAGCCCCTGCTCTGTGGTTGCCCCCCGCCCAGCCCCCCGCCACTTCCATGACTCCTGTCCATCACCCTGTGTCCTTGTGTAGCCCGTGTCGCTCCCTGGGATCGTACTGACTTGGGGTTTTCAGCCTCTCCAGCTAGAATGTTGGAGAGTAACAGCCGTGCCTTGTCTGTGTCCACCCCCGACGCCTAGACAGACCCCACAAGCACGGTGCTCCGGAAGGTGTGCGGAATCGGACGGTGCTGATTCCCCCATAACTGCGCGTGAATGGCAGGATTCCGTGCTTTTCGTGAGAAACTAATATTGTCACTAGTAGCTCCAAGTTACCCTCCAACTGGAACCAGTTCTCAGACACCCAGAATGGCATCCTCTTCTGAACCTGCAAAACAGAAAGACAGACGGGTTTCGATGGGAGAGAGTGAGCCGGTCTCTCATGTGTTTTGCATTTTTCGGGAACCGTGATGCTGTTTTTTGCAATCCTATTGGCCTGTTCACCTTCCCAGTACTGACGTAGAAGAGAAATTTATTTAGGTCAAGGTGAAAATTTATTTAGGTCAAGGTGAAAATATAAAGAGGGAAACGAGGAAGTACCAACATTTAACTCATTTTTGCCAGAGGAAATGTGAACTGGGATTTCAAACCAGAAAAGGAAAGTGCCTTCCTGGAGGCCATGCTCCTTGGGAGCGCCAAGGATCCCCCAAGACAATGAGCTCCCTTGGAGGAGGACTGAATCAGGACCCTGGGGTATAAGTAAAACCTGGGAGGCAGGATGCCCCGCAGACGTGCACCAGGGCAGGTTCAGCCTGCCTTGCATTTTGCAACCTCCCACGTCCTTTGGAGACCACGGTCCCCCGACCCCCAGCCCGATACCATGAAGAGCAGATTCGCAGGCAGTTTTCTGCTTTGCACAGGAACCACCCTCAGAAGTCTCTGCCGCGCACGGCGATGCACCGGGGATACTGCCGGGAGAAGCTAAGTGAAATGTCATACTTGCCGATCCGAGGCACCACGGACGGGCTGGAATGGGGCCTGTCGTGCTTTCAGAGACTGACAGCTAAATCTTTCATTCCTTCAGCTCCCAACATATGGCATGAAGTAGGGTGTGAAAGATGGATTTCTTTGGATAGGTGCAGAAAACATGTGCACCGTTTTCACTGCTTGGCTGGAGAGAAAGATCAAAAGAGCCATGTTTTCTGAGAGCAGAAATTGAATGCTCCGAAGCCATGCCTCCCTGGTAATGTCGGTACAGAAGTAATACCTACTTAGAGTAATTAGCACTTTCACGTCACGACGGGCAGGGTGAGCCCAGCAAGGAGACACACACCTCCCTCGGCCAGAGGTCAGCGGGCCGGCCTGGAGAGACCTCCCTGCCCAGAAGCAGTGCCGTCCCTACTTTATGCCGTCCATCGTCCACACCGTCCTAGGGATCAGATGTACTCAAGGTGGACCTGCAAACTTGCACCAGGCCCCAAGCTGGGCTGCTGGAGCGCCCTGGGGGTTCATGGTTTGGGAGAGATTGACCCCTGATCGCCGTCCAGCCCCTCCCCCCAGCGGTTCTCCTCTGGAGCCTGAGCACCATGGATGGGGGCTGGTCACGGAGTAACCGAGACCCTCAGTCAGCTCCAGGCCCCGCGAGGAGAGGCGCGATACTACTGTGTGTCAGGGGACACTCAGAACCACAGCACAGCGCCTACACGAGGAATGAAAAACGCCAGCGAAGCGGCCGCAGCATCTGAGCGAGAAGCATCAGCTCGGAAGCGACCGACCTGACACCTGGCTGAACCCTGAAAGTCCTCCTCCTCTGCCTCCACCCTGACCTCTCTTCTCCAACCCCCCCCCCTCTTGGGATTTCCTCAACACTCTACGACGGTTTCCCAGCCTTGGTGCCGCCGACTCGTGGGACAGGTGCCTCCTGGTTGTGGGGCTGCGCTGGGCATCATGGGACGTGTAGCAGCGTCCCTGGCCTCTAGCCGTTAGGTGCCGCTAGGTCCACCCCCAGCTGTGACACCCCAAAACGCCACAGACGCTGAGCTGAGAACTACTGCCCTGGGGTCGACGTTAGGAAAAGGGAAGCAAACCTTAGGTGCACGAGCCTGTGGGTGCCCCGGGACGCTGGGCCGCGTCGGAGCCGGCTGCTAAGCACCTGTATGACTTGTCAGCTGACGGCCGACCAAGGACGGATTGAGCTGCTCTGCTAGCACATCCTCTGTGGGTTAGAGCATCCTGGGGCCTCAGGGGCCACGTCCCACTAAACCCCCCCCCCCCCGGTCATGTTACACAAGGATGGCCTCCGAGCCCCACCAGAGGACGTGTGTTTCCATGGCCTTTATCTGGAGAAAGATGACTCTTCCCTCCTCATTACAGCCTCGGGCGTGATTTATCAGAACCTCAATTGCGTTTACTTGGCGGGTCACCCCAGCCTCCTGTAAAGGTCATCGTGGCTGTAAATGCATGCTGGGGATGACTGATAAGGTTGGAGCAGAGAGGCTAGTCCCTGAGGTTCACACACCACCCACCATAATCAACCGGAGTCCCCACATCCCCCGGGTGGTGTGAGACCCCAGAGGGCTGCAAGGGGCCGGGTTCATCTCACCATCTGGACAAAACGGCAGCCTCTCGTGCTACGTGCTGCTGTCACATCAAGAAATTATTATTTTCAGCATGTTAGGTGTCACCAGTGCCCTTGCCAAGTTATTTTTTCCAGGTCCACCCAACCTTTGCTGCTCCTTCCACGCTTGTCTCACGGAGGTCACCATGTCGTTAGGTGTTAAAATGAGATCAGAGCTGAGGATAAATCCGGATGAAAGAGGAGACCTGGGGGCACGGGCTGGGTGGGAAGTGAGCAGAAAGCCTGGGGGCTCCCCGAGGCTTTGCACTTCCTCTGTGGCCTGCGACGCGCACTTCCCCTGAGAAACCGACAAGCGCGTCTTCAGATGGGGGGTGCAGGGTTGTTAGCATGGCAGGGCTGGCGGTCACCGCATGAGTCCTGTAGGGGTTCAGAGCATGAGAAGGGGGCCTTCGTGAAGCCCGTGGTGGCCTCTGCGGAAAACCCCAGGATGTCAGGAACTGGGAGATGTCAGAACAGGATGTCGGGCTGTGAGTCTCACGCTGACTGGCGTCCTCACGCTGCCGGCCGCTGCCTGGACTTCACTGCCGCTGTGTAACTCCAAACGCAGAACCGCGTGGACGTGGGGATGCTGTGGAACCACGGCCAGACGTGCAGGCACAGGATTTTATGCCACAAGAGCACACGGGGGCCCACAAATGCCGACTGCTTCCTTTGGGGGTCGAAATGTCAGTCTTTGCAGCATGCAAAGGCTCAGTCCTGCAGCCCCCAGGCCATTGAGAGGGCGGCGGCATCCGGCTCGGAAGTGCTCCCCGCCCAAGTCTGCAGGAAGACACTCTGTATCACCCGTGTTCCTGCTGAGCTTGGTGGTGGGGATTAATCTCTGGGCTTTTAATTCTCTCCGACTGGCAGGCAGGTGCCCAGCTGGGTCCCTCACGAGGTCACCAAATCCGCGAGAGGGGAAGATGGGTGTCTCCGAGAGCATCCCAGTGGGCGGGCTCAGACGGGCACTCCCCCACACAGGCGGAGTTCTGAGCCCAGAGGGTAATCCCCTCCTTCCCCGGGGAGAGGGATGGGGGCCTTTTGGTAAAAGGACGTGGGGGCTCTGCTTCTCTGGGCCCCCAGGGGCCGAGTTAGGTCCGAGCCCTCGTCCGGGGGTCCTCCCAGACCCGACCGCCCGGCTCTGCCGGCCGTGGAGCCTGCTACAGTGGTGCGTGCCGTCGTGCCTGCCCGCTGACGGACGTGCCCGCTCTGCACATCAGGAGGGCAGCCAGCAGCCACAAGGAGGCAGTTTCTCATCGACGGTAATTCGGACTGCCTGGGATACACTCTTGGTCTGTCCTCAGGGCTCCTCTTAGACTCTCGGGGGCAGGCCTTCCTTGGATCAGGAACCTGGATCTCTACTCCCAACCTTTACGGACTTCCTGGCTGGACCACAAGCCCGCGAGGCCTCAGGGATGTCCGCCAGTGCAGGCTTGCTGCGTGGAGAGCGACCCGGCCTAGACCAGCTCCACTTGGGTGGGGTCGCAGCTGTCGCCCTTGCGGCTGTCTCGCCCGGATGTAGCGCAACACCGGCCCCACGGCAGGGGCTCGGGGTGTGCGCTACGCAAGTCTTTTTAAAGCTGGAGTGCATTAGCTCATAGGGAACCAATGCCTTCCTCGGAGTGAGTATCAGCTCCCATTTTTTGTAAAACAGTTTCAAGGGATGAATTAGTTTCCTAGAGCTGCTGTGACAATGTTCCACCAACGGGGCAGCTTATGCAACAGAATACGTCTCACGGTCTTCGGGGGCAGGCGTCTGAAATCAAGGCGTCCACAGGGTTGGTTCCTTCTGAGTCTGGAGAGCAGATCTGCTCCAGGCCACTCTCCTTGGTGTGCAGACGGTCGTCTTGTCCCTGAGACTCTTCACTCATCTTCCCTCTGTGCACATCCATCTGTGCCCAAATCCCCCCTTTTCGTAAGGACACCAGTCCTATTAAGTTAGGGGCCCACCTTACTGCACTGTGACCTCATCTCAAATAATTACATTTGCAGAGACCCAATTCCAAATAAGGTCACCTTCTGAGGTGCTAGGGGCTGGACTCCAATGTATGAATTTGGGGGGACACAATTCAGCCCATGAAAAGGGGTTTCGGATGGGTCCTCCCTGGGGTGTCCCAGCACTGACCAGCTGCTGGGCTGTAGTTCCACCAGCTCAGCTTGGAAACTCGAGAGCTGCTGGGCGTTGCCATGACCTCCAAGGGATGACCAGAGGACTCCCGTAGGCCACGAGAGTGCGGACCAGTCCCCAAGTCATCGTGGTCCCGGGGAGAGTCACGTGGGTGGTGAGCTTCATTCCGATTATGGGAAGTTGGACAAAAACAGACGCCAAACGAGGGGTCACACAGGCCGGGTCTTCAGCACACAGATCTAGGGTCAGGCCAGTGGTTGGCGAGACATTTCCAGATTTGGAAAATCCAGGTGAACCCGGAACAGGGTCTTCCTCAGTCAGAAGAAGACGGCCTTCCTTCTCATGCTGGGAGCTCTATGTTATCACGAAGGCAGGGGAGTTGCTCAGGCAAAACAGTTCATTCACCTCAGCTACGCCTTGTTTCCTTGTTCAGACAGCGGTGGGCCGGTGGCCAGGGGCAGAGCCAGGCCCCAGGAGGTCTGGAGAGACCCTGTCTTCACCGAACAGAGGCGAGTTCTGCTGGACAGAAGTCAGATGACTTCAAATGACTTCATTGTCGTTTCCACCGTCCCCTCGGCTCTGGCCATCGCGGAGCTGAGAGTCAGCCCAGGAACAGGGGATGATGCTCTGTTCCTCCCCCGTGGAGCCCAGTCAGCCTTCCTGAAGGACGGTTTCTGAGAAATGGATTTTATCAAGAACCGAGAAAAGATGGCAGGGTAAGAGTGGCTTGTGACTACGCGCTTTGCGATCCTTGTGGAATCGGGCGGCCTGGGCGGGAGCCGTCCCAGCGGATCCCTCTGCCCTCCAGAACGTTCCACACCAAACCCCACAGAACCTTGACTTGTGAAAGGAAAGCAGGGGCCATCCTCCCAGAGCAGCCGACGTGGCCAATTCAGGTGCGAGTATTTGTACACTTTGTGGGTTGAGTCCCCACACCTGTTTCAGCGATGCCGTAACTGTTCCGCCACCTTGATTCAGTTACAGCCGCGCAAAACGGCCGCTCGTGGTTAAACACATGTTTATTTATCTGAATGTGCACTTAAACCACGAAGACTCTACCTGAGCCGCAGCGTCCCGAGTGCTCCATAAAGCCGGGGGCAGGCAGTGTGGCCTGGAGAAGGCCCAGGGCGCGTGCGCCCACCTGCCTTAGGGTGGTGTCTTTTCCAAAGCGCTGTGAAGGATTTTGCAACTAACCTGCTGTTCCATTTGATGGAAATTTGGAGTTCTTGATCTACATTTGTCACTTTCCTCCAAAGCGATAGGGCCTGGTTTTTCCCGACGACCTGTTCATTACACGGGGAGGTCCCCTGGGTGTGTGCCAGACGGGAAAGCATGTGCGTGCGTGTGCCGTGTAGAGGGCATTCGGTGTCTTCCTCTGCAAACCTCTGTGCCATACGCTGGGGGAGAGCAGTGATCACGGTAGACATCACCCCCTCTTGCCAAATGTATGGGCAGGCGGAGCAGAGGGCTCACAGCACTACCAGGGCCACTGGCCGCTGCAGATGCCTCAAGGACCAGGCTGACCATCAGACGTGGCCCCGTCTGCTCCCTCCTCATTGTGTCGTGGAGCCCCTGCTTCCTGCCAGGGATGGTCTACGTGCAGGAACCCTGACGTCATGGCGCTTCCTTCCTAGTTTGAGGAGACAGGTGAAAAACACACATACACAGGCAAAATGGAAGGTGGCAGTAAGTGTTACAGGGAAAGCGGGCCTGGCGTCGATGGCCGTGGGTGATGTCTGAACACGGATGAAGGTGTCCTCGGAGTGCAGTTCCATAGAGGAGCTGAGGGGGCAGCGTGGCTGGGAATGGGGGTGGGCTGTGACCTTGCATTTGCAGAGTATTTAACCCAATCTTGAAAAGACGCCATTCGTGTCGGTGCCCACGAATCAGTGGGAGAAAGAGGAATGAGGTTAGGGCAGGAGAACCTGAGCCTCTAAGTCCTCCCCTTGTGTCCCCTCCCCCAGCCCCTCCCGCGGGTGCAGCCATCTGGTCTACCACACAGGACTCGGTGGCCCCTCTGGACCCCGGACTGGGACATTCCCATCAGATCCTGGACCCTGGTTGGCCTCCCTCCCCTAATCTTTTCCTTTTTGTTTTGATTTTAAGCACATCGGATTGGATGTGGATTTACACAATATTTATTCAGAGCTGCTCTACCTTGTGTTTTGCCGTTAAAAATATTAATTGTGACCTTTCAGAACTCCCAATTAAACTCTTGCAATAAAATGAAAAGGTTGAACAAGCGTAAGCGGGGGCGGGAGTGGGCGCGGGACAGATCCGTGCAGTGGGGATGCCGTATGCAGAGTCCTTGCCCCTGGAGTGGCCAGACAGGTAGCCACGCCCCTGAGGTCTGGGAAACATGGTCTCTGTCCCGAGTGCGGAGAAAGGCTGAGTCCAGAGACCCGTCCTCCTGACCTCCTCCAAGGCCAGGCTGTGAGCCCGTCAGAAGCAGCAGAACGAACCAGCTGGAGATCAGGAGTCGGTGACTGAAATTAATCTGCCAAGGTCATTGGCGTCCTGGCCATTTCACACATGGACCGGGGCCTCTGGTTCTCCCTGTGTGGCCACCAAGTGCCCAGTCTCCACAGTTGCTAGGAGGGATATGAACGCTACAGGATCCCAGCCTCCTGTCCAACAGGGATACTGGCAGGAGCTGCTCCCTCCCTCCAAGGGGTTCAGGACCAGCTTTCTCGGTGGAGAAAGAATGCTGGTGCTAATTCAGGTGGCTTGGAGTGGAAGAGCCCCGCTGGGCCAGCAATAGGGGCTGCCTTTGTTACGTGGGGTGTGCTCTGGAGTGACTGTCTGCCTCGCTTCCTGAGCAGCGCCTGCTCTTCTCCATGAGGCTCAGCCGTGGGTTCCTGGAATCCAGCGGCTTCAGGGTCAAGGCAGATGAGGTCAACCGGGAACGCAGGCAGCAGGGGCAGTGGGACAGGGGGACCTCTAGGTGGGTGGGCTCACGCCCCACCTCCAGCTGGTGGCTGCCGCAGGGAGGCCTGGGTGTCACCAGATCTTTGGAATTTCCCAGAAAAGCTGAAAATCTGGATTTTTTTTTTAAAGGTGAAATTTGCCAGTACCTAATCTCTACAGCCTAGACCGGGGTTTCCCAGTCTCAGTACTGTTGTCACCATGAGCCAGCCGGTTGTTGTGAGGCCATCCTGTGCCTTGAAGGATGCTTAGCTGCATCCCTGGCCCCTACCCACTGGATGCCAATAACACACTCCCCAAGCTGTGACCACCCCCCAAGATGTCTCCAGGCACCGCCACCGCCAGCGACCCCTGGGGGCCAAAATCACCCCCAGTGAGAGCCAGGGATTTAGACTGTGAATCTTCCTTTTGTGAATTCTGTAATAGACCCACAAAAGACCATATATGAGTTAATAGGCAGCTGGGCCCAGAAATGCACGGGGGGCTCAGAGGCTCCCCTAGGGCCCAGGTGTCCCCAGCCAGTCACTGCCCCCCTGCCGGCCCCGTCCCCTCTGCCTGGTGACACCTCAAGCCCAGGGCATCCCTCTTCTGCTCAGCACCACACGGGCCTCATACCTAAAGTGGGCCAGCTGCAGGCAAACCCACCACGAGCTCTGGGAAGTTGCTCCATACAGAAACACTTGTTCCCACCTTCTTCCCAGGCTCCCTTCAGATCCTCAGGTGGGGCTGCAGTTACGGATCCCGTGACATGAAGAGAATACTGTTCAGCCACCTGTGGAGGCCATGCCCCTTCCAGCCAGAGAGGGGCATGGCAGGTAACGCCAGTCTGTGGGACCAGGCTTACCCCACACCAGCGTGAGCGGTCAGCCCTTCGGCTGCGGCTTGCGCGTTTTGTTTTACGTGTGCAATATCGCCCTGCTCCCGGGCCGACCTCACCAAGCAGCAGGGGCTGCAGCGCTCAGAGGACCGTCCCCAGCAGCATCTCCATCAGTCTTGGAGCCCGTGGCCGACAGCCGTTCATGGAAGCAGCAGCTGTGTCCTCTCCTGCAACTTCAAAGGGACCTTCCATCAGGAGACCCACTCGCATGGGGCTGGCTCTGACCCTTACAGGTCCGGACGGATTATAAATATTATAAATAACAGGCGGATTAATGGTGGTGTTGCCTCTGCCAGTTCAGCCCACCCGGGCTTGTGAGGCAGCATCTGGTCGTCTCCAACATCAGACGCTTCAGCAAAGTTTTAAATTAGGCAGAAGCCTGCAGTGTGGCCAAAAGGTTCCATTTGAAAGGGGGCTGCTGGGCTCTTCTGCACACATTTGTGTCAGCCATGAAAAGCTGCACCACTGACGGCCAAATCAAATACCCTAGTTGTGTCAAGATTCCCCAGATGTGACGTGCAGAGCTCAGAGCGCCTTGTAGATTCTATGTTGCTTCCTCCCCTTAATGACGCCTGAAGATTTCTCCGTCACGGAGCCCTGGCCCAGCTGAGTCCCTCTCTTCCCCTCCGGGCAGAGAGCAAGTCCTCGCACCCCCTGTGCTCGCACCCCCGGGGTGGAGGGAGCAGGCCACCAGGCTGCTGCTCGTCTCTGGAAAACCTCAGGTGAGCTGCTCCCCCAGCTCCGCCGTGGGGGTCCCAGGACCCTATCTCAGAGCTGGGCGGCATCAGTCCAGCCTTTAGATTTCTTGCTGATCGGAGGAGGCCCAGGAGGGACAAGGGGGCAACCCAGGCACCACCCGTGAAGCTCTGACAATTGGCGAAAAGCTGCAGTCGGCCTCATTTGCAGGAGACCCACATCTCTCAAGAGTAATGCGTGTGGATGGTTTTCATATATTCAATACCATGAGGGAGCAAAAGGCATGTGAAAAAAGGATGGTTTCTCGGGATCAGAGGAAGTTTAGCCTCAGTGTGGGCTCCAGGGGAGGAAGGACAGACAGAGAGACTGGTCCAACTAGGAGGTGGGTTTCCAAAGCCAAGGACACGGATGGTTGGGTCTGCGGGAAGAAAGGTGAGGCGAGCGGCGGAGCCCGTTTTCTCTCCAGTTGCACATAAAACGCACTCACTCCCTCACATTTAGAAAACTCAGGGCTAACTCCTCTTGCGTGTGATCGCAGGTCAGATAAACAGTGAACTTCAGCAGAACAGGGTCAGTCAGAGGTTAACGGTGAGGCTCAGCCCCGAAGCACATCATTTGGCTGTCAGCTCTGGACTTCCCCTTGAACTGCGCCACCCACTGCGGACTTGGCATCATAAAGGGAACCCGAGCCTTTTCTAGTAGGTCTGTGTCTTTATTCCTGTCTTACCGCTAGGTTCTTCATGACTTTTTTTTTTTTTCTTAAAATTACACCACAGAGCTTTGATGGTCGCGCTCCACGTGCCCCCCCCAACCCCCTACTCGTGCTGGGTGAACGTGTGATGCAGAAATGTGTAGTGATGTAAAAACAAATTCGAAAAGGGCAGCTTGGTGTCCTCGCCTGCGTAGAGCACACAGCATCCTGTCCTGGCAGGCAGTGAAAAGGGCGCCCCATAAAGGGGGAATGAAGCGAGGAGCAGTGAGCACCCTTCATGTGCTCCTTCTGGGGACGCGCAGCGCTCGGAGGGATTAGGACCCTGAGCTTCAAAGCAGGCAGAGCCGGGATCGAGGTCCAGCTGCAGGGCCTGCAGGGCTGGGGCCTTTGCAGAAGCAGCCCACCTCTCCGAGCCTCCGGATCTTCACCCGGAGAAGGGATAGAGCTCCTGGGAGGTTATCGGGAGCTGTCACTGAAACATCTGCGCTGAGGCCAAGAATCTGGCTGCCCCAGGACCAGGTGGAGTGTCACACGTTCCCTCGGAAGCACCAAACTCAGCCATCATGGCCCGTGGAGAGAAAGCCAGGCCTGTGTGCATTTCATCTCGAGGAGACAGAGTCAGGGAACCCAGAATCAGGGCCACACGGCAGCGTCTGTGGAGCCCTTTTCACAACCGTGCTGGCCTGCAGCCTGTCCAGGTTCGGAGCGGGAGGTCAGCTCAGGGGACTCGCTCCCCAGGGGCCCGGGACGGCTTGGTGAGGCCGGCAGCCCAGGTCGAGCCCCCGTCCTTGGTGTCTGACTCTGCTGGCCGCATGCAGTGGACGTCCCAGGGCTTCTTGCATGAATGTTCAGTGCTACTGTTTTTTCCTGCCCCGTGGGTGCTCATAGCAGGCACCTAAGAGGTATTTGTCAGCTGGGGCACCATGGGAAGCGACCCCAAGAGAGAAGCCAGCCTCTGCTTTGAAGGCCTGACCTTGGTTTGCAGACGGGTGTGGGGGATGGCAGCTCAAGCTGGCAGGACCCCTGACTCCCGGAAAGCCCAGGCTGGCCTTCCAGCTCCTAGACCACCGTGGGCCCCCTCTACCCCCCTCTGGCTTTTCCCACTCCTACCAAGAGTTGGGGACCCTCTCGCAGCTCCCTCTGAGCAGAGCTTGGAACTCTCCTGTGCCGGTCACCCCACCTCTGAGCAATCTGCGGGAGGACTCGCGGGCGGAACCCCAGGGGGCCAGTGACACCAAAGTCTCGGTGTGGGCCTGTGAGAGATGGGCAGCCACTGCCCCTGGGCCCCCTCAGTCCCACGAGCTGGAGGAACTCCAAGGCAGCTGGGGGGGTGGTGTCTGGGGGCTGGATTCCTCTTCAGGGAGGGTGACGGAGAGTTTGGGGTTCATGTGGGTCAGGCCAGGCTGGGCTCCCAGGACGTGGGACCAGGTTGTCCCTAGCAGTGCCCACCTCTGGACCCGAGCCTTGCTGCCCCCCAGCCTGTCCTCCACACTCCCATGCACGCCACCCTCTCCACGGTTCTGAGTGCCCCGTACGGTGTCCTTTTTCTTTAATTCCTCTTCTCTCTTCCAAAACATCCTCACCGTCTTCATATCAGCCAGCCAGCCCTGAGGAAATTGCTGTGATAACTTAGCAGTACCCACTGCAGCCCTTCTATAGAGCTTCTCCTGACGGGCGGGCACTGTCTGTGCAGGGACAAATGAGGAGGTGTGGTCCCTGCCCTGACCCTCTTTTATGGGAGGGTCAGAGGCTAAACATGTAATTCTGAGTATACAGAAGGCTGGGAAAAAAGGCAAATCCAGTGAAAAGGAGATACGTACACTAGACGGTCCTAACCTCGTGTGGAACACTGCATCTGTGCATAGGAGGAACGCGCAGCAAAGCTGATGCCATGCACTGGTGGAATGATTCTCGCTAAAGCGTTAGTGATTGGTAGGTTGAGTGTCCTATTTCCCCGGGAGTCATTGGGATTTTTTTTTGGTTTTTTTTTAAATTATTTATTTATTTATTTTTGGCTGTGTTGGGTCTTCGGTTCTGTGCAAGGGCTTTCTCTAGTTGTGGCGAGCGGGGGCCACTCTTCACCGCGGTGCGCAGGCCTCTCACTATCGCAGCCTCTCTTGTTGCGGAGCACAGGCTCTAGACGCGCAGGCTCAGTAGTTGTGGCTCACGGGCCTAGTTGCTCCGCGGCATGTGGGATCCTCCCAGACCAGGGCTCGAACCCGTGTCCCCTGCATTGGCAGGCAGATTCTCAACAACTGCGCCACCAGGGAAGCCTGGGAGTCATTGTTTTTAATGGATAACAATTAAAATGTTGTTTTCTTATGTCAGAGGGTCTGTTCGCAGCCGTGAGATTCCAGATGGTTCTGTTTAGCAGTGGCTGGCATTTGTGTTCAAATGCTGGGGACGTGGGGTAAGGGAGGTGGGGTCTCTACAATGCGGAGAACCCAGTGCCCTGGCCACAGGGGGTGTTCTGTGAAGGAGAGAAGGGGTGGGAGTTGGGAAGGGGTTAGGCCAAAGGGGTGGCCTCCGTCGGGGGGCACAGCTAGGGGGTGGTGAGACCGGGACAAGCCCGGCCTGGGGCTGGGCTGTGCTGGCCCCGCCCAGCGTGGATGGACTTTTCTGCCTGGCTTGTCCTCGGGGACGCACCCCCTTCTTCTTCCGATTGGTCGGTGGCTGGGTGTGTCCCGGGGCTCCCTCCCCGCGGCCCCTCTCCCGGCCCCTCGCTGGGATCCCTACAGCTCCCTCACTCTGCTCTCTCCCAACACGCCCAGCTCTGGCAACTTTCCAGGTGTTTGTTTTCCCTGAAACACGGATGGATACTATTTATGCAGAAGCGTTTTAGAGGGAGAAGCTGAGAAGGGGCAGCTGGGCCTCCTTGGAAGACGGGGGCTGCCGTGGGCTCTGGGACGGGGACGGTCACGGGTGATGTTGGGGACAGGATGCCCCCCCAACTCTGCCCACGGGTGCTGGACAGGGAGGGGGAAGGGCCATGTCTGTCGGCCACCTTTCTGGGACAAGACTGGCCTTGTCACACTCTCCGGAGGGCAGCGGAGCCCCTCTCATCAGGGCTGCTCCATGGACGCTTGCGTGCCACCCGCTGTGTGCCAGGCCCCGCACGTGGCCCACAGGGACCTGCCCCAGATGCCCAGGCTGGTTCACAGGGACCACCACCTGGGCCAGAGGCGGGCTCTCTGGGTGGAGGAGAGAAGGTCCTGCATCGGGGCGTCGGGGTTGGTGTTTAGAGTATTTTGGAGGAGAATTGGGGTGGGGTGGAGAGGCCTGTCTTGCCCATCTCTTACTGGGAGCCCGAGCCTTCCCAGCCAGGAATTCCACCTTTCCATAGGAAGCGACCATATGGTACCACCGTGTTGTCAGTAACAAAAGTAACAAATCACGCCCCAGTTTAGTGGCTTTCAAGGCACTAAACGTTGATTACTGCACTGCTCTGTTCTTCCCGAATGCGGGAGCGGCTTGGCTGAGCTGCTCTGGCTTAGAGCGTCCCATGTGGTTGCAGGCAAGCTGGTCCCCCGATGGCCTGGCCAGGCTCGGGGATCCACTTCCAACATGTGTGACTCGCACGGCTGTCGGCTCGAGGCCTCAGTTGCGGGCCACATGGACTCTCCACCGGACTGCTTGGGCGTCCTCACGGTGTGGCGGCTGGTCCCCCAGAGCACGGCATCCCAGCAGGGTGGAAGCCGCAGTGTGCTTACGGCCCGGACTCGGAGTCCTGTGTGGTCAAGTCTGTCGCACTGCCAGAGCCCTGCTTCGTGGGGAGGAAGGTCCACCAGGACTGGCCACCGTCTCTGGCCTGGCTGCCCCAGTGGAACTGGGAGAGGGCTACTGATGGCAGGTCTGCCCAGGCAGTCCCGGGGGCTGGCACGGTGGGAGATCCTCCTTTGCTCTCACACCTCCTCTGGGGGTCCTGTCCCTGCTGCTCGGCCCCCCACCCCAGCACCTCTGCCCCGATCTCAGTTCAGGGACACGTTTTCTGGGTTTATTCCCACTGTGGTGACCCTGACATTATGCAACACGATGCCTGTGGAAGGATTACGGCACAGAAGCTATGATCCGGGTGAGGGGCCTGGCTGGGGAAGCTATGGCGTCTGCAAGGGCTGCTGCCCAGGGGAGCGGGCGGGCAGCGCAGCCAGGTACATCCCCTGCCCTGAGCCTGAGGACCTGCTGACTCAGACCCGGCTGCACTTGAGGGTCCCAAGCATTGCTATCACCCGCACACAGCCGTGGCTTCAGAGCGACAGTCCAGGAAGAAAACCCAGGTGGAAGGGCCTGCTGCGGCCCACGTGTGCTGAGACACACGAGACAAGGCATGTGGATTTTTCTTCAAAAGAATTCATCTTTTCAGAGAAATTTTAGGTTCACAGCAAAACTGAGTGAACTGTGGAGATTTCCCATACATCCCCTGCCCACACATGCACAGCCTCTCCTGTTAATCACATCCCCCACCAGCTGGTACCGTGTCGCAATCGATGGACCTACATTGACACATTATCATTACCCAAAGTCTGTAGTTTACATTAGGGGTCACTCTTGGTGTTGTACATTCTGTGGGTTTGGACGAACGTATGATGACGTGTGTCCACCTTTACAGTATCATACAGAGTAGTTGCACTGCCCTAAACGTCCTCTGTGCTCTGTCTTTTCATCCCTCCCTCCCCACTAACCCCCTGGCAACCACTGATCTTTTTACTCTCTATAGTTTTGCCTTTTCCAGAATGTCATATAGATGGAATCATACAGTCTGTAGCCTTTTCCCACTGGCTTCTTTCACTAATAATAGACATGTAAGTTTCCTCCATGTGTTTTCAGGGCTTGATAGCTCCTTTATTTTTAGCGCTGAGTAATATTCCATTGTCTGGATGAACCGCAGTTTATTTATCTGTTCACCTACTGAAGAACAGCTCAGGTTCTTCCAAGTTTGGGCAACTATGAATAAAGCAGCTTTAAACATCTGTGTGCAGGTCTTTGGGTAGACGTGAGTTTTCAGCTTTTGGGGGTGAATACCAAGGAGCACAATTACTGGACCGTGTGGTAAGAGTATGTTTAGTTTTGCTAGAAACCTCCAGACTGTCTTTCAGAGTGGCTGCACCATCTTGCATCCCCGCCAGCAGTGAGTGAGAGCTCCTGCCTCTCCACATCCTCACCAGCATTTGGTGGTGCCGGTGTTCTGCATCTTGGTCGTCCTAATAAGTGTGTAGTGGTGTCTCGTTGTTGTTTTGAGTTGCATCTCCCTGATGACGTGTGATATGCAGCATCTTTCTCATATACTTATTCGTTACCTGTGTATCTTCTTTGGTGAGGTTGATGTTAAGGTATTTTGCCCATTTTTTTAATTGGGTTGTTTTCTTATTGTTGAGTTTTCAGAGTTCTTTGTGTATTTTAGATAATAGTCCTTTATCAGATGTGTCTTTTGCAAATATGTTCTCCTAGTCTGTGGTTTGTCTTCTAATTCTCTTAATGTTGTCTTTCTCAGAACAGAAGTTTTTTATTTTAATGAAGTCCTACTTATCCATTATTTCTTTCATGGATCATGCCTTTGGTGTTATATCTAGAAGTCGTCACCATACCCAAGGTCACCTAGATTTTCTTCTATGGTACCTCCTGGGGGTTTTATAATGTTGCATTTTACATTTAGGTCTGTGACTTATTTCGAGTTAATTTTTGTGAAGGGTGTAATGCCTGTGTCTAGATTCATCTTTTGCTTGTGGAGGGATGTCCAGTTGTTCCAGGACCATTTGCTGAAGAGGCTATCTTTGCTCCGTTGTATTGCCTTTCCTATTTTGTCAAAGATCAGTTGACTGTATTTACGGGTATCTGTTTCTGGGCTTTGGGTTCTGCTCCATTGATCTGTTTGTCTAGTCTTTCACCAGTACACACTGTCTTGATTACTGTGGCTTTCTAGTAAGTCTAGAACAAAGTCCTCTGACTTTGTTCTTCATGTGGTGTTGGCCCTTCTGGGTCCTTTGCCCCCTCTCCATATAAACCTTAGAATCAACTTGTCGATGTCCACAGAGTTAACTTGCTGGGATTCTGATTGGGATTGCAATGAATCTGTAAATCAAGTTGGGAAGAATTGACGTTGTTCTGACAATATTGAGTCTTCCTATCCACGAATATGGAATATCTCTCTGTTTATTTAATTCTTCTTTGATTTCGTTCATCAGAGTTTTGCAGTTTTCTTCATATAGATCTTAAACATATTTTGTTAGGTTTATACCCAAGTGTTTCATTTTAGGGGGTGCTAATGTAAATGATATTTTTTTTATTTCAAATTCTACTTGTCCCTTTCTGGTGTATAGGAAAGTGATAAATTTCTATCTATTAATCTTATATCCTGTAACTTTGCTATAATCACTTATTAATTCCCGTTTTACGGACAAAAACAGTTTTATTTCTTCTCTCCCATTCAGTGTACCTTTCATTTCCTTTTCATTAACAAGGACTCCAGTATGATGTTTGAAAAGCAGTGATGAGATGGGGCATCTTGGCCTCATACCTGATCCTAGCAGGAAAGCTTTGAGTTTCTCATCCTTAGGTATGATGTTTGTTGTTGATTTTTTTGAAACAGTCTGTATTAAGTGGAGAAGGATACCCTCTATTCCTAGTTTACAGAGAGTTTTTGTCATGAATGGATATCAGATTTTTGTCACATTTGTTTCTGCATCTATTGACGTGATCGTATGATTTTTTTCTTTTTTAGTCTTTCGATGTTATTAACTGATTTTTGAACATGGAACCAGCAGCCGTGCATACGTGGGATAAACCCCCTTAGTCATGGTGTATAATTTTTGTACATGGTTGGATTTGATTTGCTGATGTATTCTGAGAAGTTTTGCATCTGTGTTTGGGAGTGCTGATTTTTACCCAAACCAGAGGTGCTGAACACTGAGCTGATCCAGGCTGCCCTCCTCCTTGCCCAGTGCACTGGCGGCTCAGCCCCTTCTGCCTCCTCATCAGGTTGGAATGCAACTGCCCTCCTTTCTGTGCCGTGGCCCGGGTTGAAGCCACCTTTGTCCCCTACCAGGGTGATGCCTGGCAGTGTCCACCATCCTGCCACAGCAAAGGGGCCTGTCTCCCTGCGACACCCTGCCCCCGGCTCCTCGCCTGGGTGCCTCTTGTCCCAGCTCCCAGTCCAGCCTCACACGGCCCTCGCAGGCCCTCCTCTGCCTGGAGCCAGCTGCTTCCCCAGGTTTTTGCAGCCCACCCCTTCCCCTCCTATGGGTCTCAGCGAAATGTTGCCTCTTCCAGGAAGCCACCTGGAATCCCCCAGCCGAGGCCCCCTTGTTCTTCCCCCCGGCTGCACGGCTCTGTCTGCCCCGCCCTCACGTGGGGCAGTGCCGCCTTTGCTGCGGGCACTTCTCAGAGTGGGATCACAGATGGACAGTGGGGAGGCTGCTGTCCAGGACACTGGATCACAGCCTGGGGAGGCTGTTCATTACAGAGCAGGACCAGATAAGCACACAAGTCAAGAGTGAGCACTTAGGAACCTGCAGCAACACCTGCGATCTTCCCGTCGTAGTTCATCCTTCCTGTATCTTACCAGACTATCGGCATGTGATGGAGATGGAATTAAAAACCAAAGCACTGGGCTTTCAGCAGGGTGGATGGAGCAGTGGGGAGTGGGCTTTGCCCTGAGCCTACCTTCTCCCTGCACGCAGGCTCCCCGGGGTGCGGGGCAGGCCTGGGATGCCTGAGACCACGTGCAGGAGACAGGCCTGAGTAACGGATGACCGGAGCCCCGGTACCCGCCGCCCATCACCCCTGCACCTGGACTCCGTGGCCAGCTGCCCACATTATGAACCCGGGCGCGCCTGTCCCTCTCTCCAGGGAGTGGGAGCAAATTCGTGAGGCTGCGGCCAAGGCCGGCCACTTGCCGGACAGCTGCTGTCCGCAGATTCAATCAGGGCTGTCAGGAACTTCAACTTATTACTTTCTGATGACGAGTCGTTATTGCCAGCTCATCACAAGGTGAAAGAGGAGCATGGCAGAGCTGGTGCTACGGCTTCCTGAGGGAATGAGGGCGAAAGGGCGCCGTGAATCGGCACGTTTTTGGCGATGCCCCCCAGAGGCTCTCGGTGTCTTCACAAGCCCAAAAGAGCGGGTGCGGCTGGGAGGGAGGTTTTGTCTCCTTTTTTCACAGATGGCACGAGCTAATTACTCTCATTTGTGTAGCACCTTACACCTCTGTAGGCTCTTCTCAAAATGTTGGGAAACAGATGATCACGTCTGTTTTTGTAGCTGTGTGAGAGCTTTTCCATTAACAGGATCGGGCAGGACCATCTGCGTATTTAGTGGAAAGTTTGCCACCGGCAGCGAGTTTAAAACTTTGCAACAAGGGCTGAGCAGCATGTCTCTCACCTGTGTGTGGGCTGCCCGGGAGTGGCCGGGATGCGGTCCAGAGGCTGGGTGGGGGGCCTCCTACAGCCCTCAGCTCTTCTCGGCCGGCTCACCTTGCCTGGGCTGATGACAAACAAGCCAGAGAGCATTCCAGAAAAACACGGTGGCTGGAAGTCCCTCTAATGCCAGCTGGTCCTCAGACAAGTGAGCTCACCTCCCCGAGCCTCGGCGTCTGGGAGAAATTGCAGCCGACGGGCTCCCAGGGCTCCCGGTCTTGGGAAGTGAGGATGGGGTGTGTGGCCCCGACGGAAGGTTCCCGAGGATGAATGGCAGCACAGGAGATCTGCAGCCACGCAAGGTCCTCCGTCTCTGTGCAGCACCCGGGTCATCTCTCCTGTGGCGGAGAGCCCCTCCCAGCCAGCTTCAAGTACACGTTCACGCAATTCGTCATTAAAGCAGCGACATCGCCAAGGGAACTCACAGCCCGCCTGCCTCGGGGGCCCTCAGGCTGCAAGGGTGGCAGCCTCAGCAGGAGCTGGTGGGCCGTGGCGAGGAGGAGAAGGGGCCTGGGGGGAGCCGGTGTGGACAGAGCCGCATTCATCCGACACGTGTTTACACAGTGCTGTAGATACGAGGTGAGCTGATTGGCTCAGGCTAACAGGGCACCAGACCCTCATTCATTCACTCAACAAACGTTTGCTGAGTGCCCGCTTCATGTTGGGGACCGTTCTTGGGTGCTGGAGACGTGAAGGCCAGGACGGACGGCCTGCCCGCGGGGAGCGGGCATTAGACTCCTGTGGCCGCTGTAACGAAGCACCGCAAATACAGTGGCCTAAAGCCATATCCGTGTATTACCTGACGGCTGTGAGGTCGCATGTCGAAAATGGGGCTCGAGTCGCCCCCACGCGGACGGGGCTGGTTCCTTCTGGAGGCTCAGGGAGAGCGAGTCCTTGCTCTGCATTTTCCAGCTTCTAGAGACCATTCCTTGCCTCACAGCCCCTTCCTCTGTCTTCAAAACTAGCAGCACAGCATCTTCCGATCTCTCTGACCTGCTTTCCTCATCACATCGCCTTGAACTCTGACTTCCTGCGCCCTTCTCATCAGGACCTTGTGATGACATTTAGGGCCACCTGGATGACCCAGGATCATCTCCCATCTCAAGATCCTTAACTGAATCACATCCGAAAAGTCCCTCCAGCCCTGGAAGGTGAGGTATTTGCAGGTTCTGGCATTAGGACGTGAACCTCTTCGAGGGGCCATCATTCTGCCGAATGAGGGGAAGGAGTGGCCCTCCCACGGATTTGTATACCATGAGTAACACCGACGTGGGTTTGGTCGGAAAAGGCAGCGAGATACGGGGTGGAGGGCGAGGACAGGGTGGTCAAGAGAGGGGTCTGCAAAATGACATTTCACCTGCAGGGAGGGAGGGAGCGAGCCACAGAGACAAGGGAACAGTCAGTGCAAATGTCCTGGGGTGCTGACAGTGGATGCCGGCACACCGAGATGAGTCACCGGGAACCTGTGACAAAGGCTTCTGTGCCGCGGCAAGGGAGGGGTCCACAGGAGGATGAGCAGGTGAGGGCCAGCCCCCAGGACTGATGTCGCAGGCTGGGAGAGACGCTGAAGGAGACAGAGGTGCAGGGGAGACACCTCTGAGACAGAAGAGACTCAGTTCCTGGCGGGGCTGGGAAGCCAGGGGAGGCCAGCGAGGTGGGTGGCCTAATCGCAGGGCGTGGAGCCCAGCAGGCCAGTGAGGGAGGCCCCGAGGTTTGAGAAGGGTGCCGGGGTCGTGCGGGTGGGGAGGGGGTCACACTGCAGCCCGAGAGGCAGTGGGAGGTGCCATGGTGGGAGGCGAGGGGGTGAGAGGGTTACAGAGGGGGCCGGGAGAGGGTGCTTGGAAGCTCACACAGGCTCTGGCTGATCCAGAGCAGGCCTGAGCTGGCCGGCCGCCCTGGAGGCCCGGAGAAGACGGGGAGGACAGACCCAGGGAGCGTGTAGGACGTCCAGCCTCAGTGGGAAGGTACCCAGCCCCTCCTCCCCCCGCCTCCTTGACGGCTTAAAGCCTGCATTGGCCCCACTTTTGCAGAAACAATGCTGCCGGCCCATCCCTGGTCCTACAGGAGCGTCCACTCCCAGGGACAGGCCCATAACCGCAAGGCAGGGTCTGAGTGGTCAGAAGGGCAGCAAGAGTAGGGGAGGGCCCGGAAGCACGGGAGGAGGCCCCTCCTGTCCAGCTGCGTGCTGTGTGCCACTCAGAGACGCCAACGCAGTGCCCGGTGCTTCCGGCTCCTGGCCGCCTGGAGAGTCAGCCTCTGAGCTTCCAGCCAGTGCTGGTGGCCAGAATTCCATGTCAGATAGGCAGGAAGTTATATTTCTTTTATGTCAATGAACTAATGGAAACAAATAGCAGGACCATCCCTGACCCACAGGGACAGCCCTGGGACTTGTGACTGAGCAGCTAAGGACCACGAGAGGGATGCTGGAAGGTTCCGTGCCACCAGGGTCAGCTGAACAGGGTCGTGCTCTCACGTGGCAACCCTGGCCCTGTTTCCTCATCCTGACATTTCAGAGCAGCCTAATGTCTCCTCTGTCTGGGCAGACGCACAAAATATGCCCAAAAGGATGCTTTTAAAATGTACTCTGCACAGCCTGACAAAACACCTGCACCCACGTCCGTCCCCGGACAGTTGCCGGGTTCGAGGCCTGTGTAAGCTATGGTTTTAGGACGCGTCTTAGAATGCCGAGGTGGGGAGGCCACCGTGTCACAGGGCAGGAAGGTTGAGGTCCTGCTGCCCTCTCCAGGGGGTGGAGGGAAGAAGGGCTGTTGCTGCCTGGGGCCCCAGCGTCTTCTGGAGCCATCCTGGGGAGGTACAAACCTGCCTCTTCCCCAGATCCCTCGCCCCTTTCCTGTCTCTGTTCTTCCTGGCAAGGTGGGACCACAGGAACACGGGCCCCCTGGGAGTTTGAGGAGACAGTTCAGGTGTGACAGGAGGAAGGCTTCTCTTGGTGTCAACCACCAAACACAGAAGGAGGAGTGACTGGGCACCCTCTGCTGGGGCAGTGCCCGGACCACCTCACCCTGCTTCCTGGGCTGCACCGTGATCCGCATGCTCTGGGGGTAGAAGCGCCACTGTTTTCCCTGTGCAGGTGTTGCCAGATGACCCAGGACCTCAATAGACTATTCACGTTAATCCAAACAAGAGCGGGTGCCTGGAGCTGTGCGAGTTGCTTGCCCCGTTCAGCTGGACAGTGCTGGGTGCTGGAGCCCAGCCTTGGGTCCACGTCCCTCCTGCTGCCCTGCTCTCCAGGCAGCAACCGGGGAGGTCGGATTTCATCATCTGCTGAGTCACCATCCCCTACAAGTTGGGCAGCGGGTGTGAGATGCTGGCCATCCCTGGAACTCGCATGGTCCCGTCTGGGCCCTGCCCTGAGTGAACCCCAAGTTCTGCAGGCGCGAGTGGCTCTCCCGGGGATGAAATCGGATGCGGAGAAGGGCCCTCCGATAGGAAGGGTGGCAAAACTCGGGGGGTCAGTATCCAAGTCCTCAGTGTTACCTGCAACCAAACGGGGAGCTTCAGTGGGTTCCTGTCAGAGATTGTTTTTGAGTCTTGGCCTTTTTTTTCATTACTAACAGAGAGGAAGATGCAGCTCACTTTTTTTTTTTTTTTTTTCTGTGGTACGCGGGCCTCTCACTGCTGTGGCCTCTCCCGTTGCGGAGCAGAGGCTCCGGACGCGCAGGCTCAGCGGCCATGGCTCACGGGCCCAGCCGCTCTGCAGCATGTGGGATCCTCCAGGACCAGGGCACGAACCCACGTCCCCTGCATCGGCAGGCGGACTCTCAACCACTGCGCCACCGGGGAAGCCCCCGCAGCTCACTCTTTGGTGCCTGAATGTAAAAGAACAGCTCCGAGCTGTAGCCTCATTGCAGAATCTTCCAAGGTACAAGTCAGCCACGAGGCCTGTTAGGTTTTTATTCCTCACTTTCAAAAACACAAGCTGTTTCTCCCCCGGAAGAGTATGTAATGTGCGAAAACATTAGGGATATTGCAAAATGGTTGCATGAAATAACTGTGGAAATATTTCACCAAAGCATTAACCTTCGCTTGCTGCCCTCCCCTCCCAACCCAAGGAGAGATGATAATTTCTTCGAGTCTTCATCTCGTGCCTCTATCTAATTGCTGCTTTAAATCACAAAAGCCTTTAGAGTTATGAACGCAGAATGTGCAGAGCTGTATTTAGACCGTGCTCACCTACAAACCTCCCGATCCAGCGCCCCCACCCACCCCGGCCCAGAAGAGAAACAATGGGGAATGGGCGGGACATCGGCGGCCTCATCCCCGAAGTGTTTGCGAACATCCGCGGAAGTGTTGTACGACAAGGGGGGGCTCATGTCTTTCTGTCGGTGCTCTGTTCTTTCTTTCTGAAGGATGGATAATTCCTGGGAGTTTGTGTTTCACTCATAATTGTTTTTTAAATTAAGGTACACTTTGCAGCCCTGACTGCTGAGATAAAGACGTGCGTGGCTGGTGGGGAAGCACCTTGCTCTTGTTAAAAGAAAGGTGATAAGACACTGCGCTCTGGTTACTTGCAGAGCTTAGAAATCAAAGCTACCCCTGTACATCTTGCTGTAAAAGCCATTGTCTTGTTCTTTCATCTTCCTTGCGTTTCTCTGGGTCACAGAAGGGGAGGCTGGGAGTGGAGAGCAGAACCTGGAGCTGTGGGGAAGGTGCACCGAGAGTCTTCACCAGCTTCCTTCCGCCCCCGGGCATAATTGTGCTGGGCTCGCTCTGTGTGCTACCTCATTGAATTATGGCAAAAACCCTTCAAGGCCGAGGTTGTTAGTTCAACATAGTATCTCCCTGGTTGCGGTGAGTCCATGAGTCTGACTGCAGGCTACAGGCTCGTGCCTCACGGTTTGAGGGTGATGGTGCTACGTCAGATATGGAATCAGAGAGGTTTAGGGGGAGCTCCAAGGCCACACAGCTCATGCCACTTGCTTCCAGACCTCAGATCTTGGCAAGGCAGCTCGCCGCACTCTTTTGCACCCGCCACGGTCGGTGCACGTAGTAGGTGCTGATCACATAGTAGGGACCCTGAGATGAACTGCAGCCTCCTGCCCAGGACTTTCTCTTTTCAGCAGCCAGAAGAGTCTAGTCCAAAGGCTGCCTTTCTCTGAGAGATGCCTTGTCTTTCCAAGGAAAGTCCAGAAACTTCTTTCGCCATACCCTACCGTGCACTCGGCAGGAGCGAGGCCCACTGGGGACAGATTGCGTTTGGGCCGGGGCAGTGGGCTCGGTGGGCAGGACAGCCCTCTGCAGGCGAAGGCTCGGGCGGGCGTGGATGACGCCAGGGGCTCGCCCTCTGCCTCCAGTCTTCCCCGTTCTCTTTGCCTAAATCATCTGAAAAACATCATTCCTGGTTCATTGACCTTTCTGCACATTTTAATTTACGCTCAGGAGTGAAATGTCACATAATCTTTATGCATTTGGCTGAGCTTCTCTGCCGCTATGTTAAAAAGAAAAACAATTCCTTATCAAGGTTTCATGTCAAACTTGTACAAGGGGTAATTACCCCGGGATAAATGCTGCATTTGCATGCAGCTCGTCGAGCAGTGCCCTGGAAGGGTGCGTTGGAAGGTCTGGGGAACTGGGGTAAGGACTGTGCGTGGCCAGGATCCATCGCCTCCAAAATGACTTCATTAACTGGCTGTTTTTCCTGCCGGGGGTTAAGCCACCACAGTGCAGCTCAGGTGGGCGGGAATCTGTAGAGACATTCACCTGCAAGACCCAGCCCAGCGCCAGGCTCTCTCCTCTGGCTTTGGGATTTAATGGCCAACACTCTCCATCGGCCTCCGTCAGAGAAACGGGTGCGAAAGAGTGGGCGAGGGCTCCCTGGACCTCACCTTTCTGCTCAAGGTGAGCAAAATGTCAGCATCACAACCTCCACTTTCGGGGATCTTACAGTCTAATATGAGGGAAAGAACAAACAGAAAAGGCAGGGAGGCCAGGAAGCCTTTGCCAACCCGCGCGCCCCAGGCTGAGATGAAACGGCATTGGTTTTGGAGGCATCTATTAAACCTGTTTCCTTAGATGCAGGACTTGCTTTGGGTGTGTATCGTTCTAATTGCCATTTTGTTTATGGTAGAAGAGAAATCCCAGCTGGAGATGCTGTGACAGGTCTGTGCAGGAACAAGGGTCTCACTCGAGACACCGTCATTACCTTGGTTGCTATGAGCACGTTAACGCGTTACTGACAGAGTCCACCCTTACTTCATCCCACAGGGTAGGACGTCGTTCCCTCCCTCCTGGGCAGTTAGGGCTGGCCTCGCGCTCTGCTTTGGCCAGTGAACCAGGAGCAAGCATCCCTCCCGGGAGGGAACCAGGAAGCCAGTGACTCCCGTTTCTCAGCAGCAGATGCTCCCAGCTTGGCGATCACGGAAACAGAAGAAACCTCTCTCAGGATTCCATAGCAGAGCCTCCCCACTGGCCCACAGCGGCAGGTCAGGTGCTTTGGGAGCTGCTCATTGCTTCGGCGTAACCCAGCCTCATGCCGACTGATACACCCTGAGTTCCCAATATGCATCTCTTCCAGTGGTCATAGAAATGGTTTGGGTCCAACCGTTTTAGGTCATACAGTCCCCTGGCCCTCGCAGGACTTCCCGGGCCCCTGGTGTCTAATGGAGATTTCCGAGAGGGAGCTACAGTGTGCACCGTGGCCACGGGTGTGAAGCCGTGTTCCTACCCCTCCCCCACACTGGCCCTGGACCTGGGGCCCGAGGCATTCTTCGGATGGTGATGTCGTGACCAGTAAATAATGTGCTCCTGCTTCCTTAATGCTCTTCAGAAGCGGGATTAGGACCAGAAACAACCAAACAGGTGTCTCGGGTCTTTGCCTCCTTTGGGACGGTCCCTGGCCGAGGAAGGGGATGTTTGGGGAAGACAGTTAAGAGGAAGAACCGTGTTCTTTCTTTCCGTGTCCCGGTAGAATTCACTCTTCACCACCGAGCGTTCCTCGTCGTGAACCTGGCGAATATGTCCCCAGGTCCCGACCATCAGAGCCCAAAGTATGTCGGAGGGAGGCCCATCCTGGAAAGCGCTCAGAGCGCACCGCGTGTGGCCCCGTCCCTTCTGAAGAACTGCTCTGTGGTGCCCTGAAGGGCCTCATGGAGCCCAGACCGGCCCAGGGCGGGGGGCCCCAGGTCTCTGTGGGGCTGTCCCTCTGCCCAGGACGTCTTAGCCTGGCCGGATTAGCTCCTGCCTTCCTTCAACCCCTGCCCGGGATCCACCACCAGGATCCCTCCTGGGCTCTCCCAGCACCTTGCACCCCAGAGTCCCCAGCAAGCTGCCCCCACCTGAGCTCCTGGCTGCATTTGCTCAAGGCCCACCTGGCCCCTGAGGATGTTTCCGTCCTTGGTTGATGGGCACCCCAAGGGTCTGCTCGTCTCAAGGGGGTCCCCAAACATCACAAAGCCAAGTGTGACATGAATGTGTCCAGAACAAGAAAGCTCTGATGAGGGAAGACCCAGGGGGAGGTTGCCGGCTGTCAGTGTGATTGAGAGGGGGAGGAAATGTGTTCACACTTCCTGAGCTCTGATTCCTTTAGAAAAATGTTTGGCCGCCGACCCACGTGTGTTTGCAGAGGGAGCAGCTGGTAAAGTTCAGGGGCGGGTTTGGATTCAAACGGAGACTGAAGATGTGCCCCGCGAGTGGGGCTGTCAGACGCCAGGGGCCCCGAAGCCGGTGCAGGAGGGCGGTCCGGGGGCTCTAGGCTGTCTCAGCCGTCCCTCCCCACCCACAGGGAGCGATCCCTCCCGGGGTGACAAGCGTGCCCCCATCTCGGCACTGGCGACCTCAGGTCGGGGCCAGAACAGCCGGGCAGCAGCCTGGTTCAGACCCCACATCCTGCCCGGACTCCAGGGAAGTCCTCTCCCTCGGAAGCCTGGGTGACCCTGGAATTTGTGGGCTCAGAGAAATTGGGAGCAGGCCTCAGGCTTCCAGCCTCTGGGTGCCCGCTCCAGGCCTGCGAAATCCACAGCCATTTGCCCACCTGCAGCCTCAGAATCACAAGTATTTCTGAATCACAGGGGTGGTTTCTACACAAGTGAAGGTCCCTGCCCTGGAGACATCTCAGGTCCCTCCCGATCGCAAACATAAGCGGCACCTCTGCGGGGTGTAAATGAGTTAACGTGTGGTCTGTGTTCTCATTTGTGCACGTGGAGGGGCCCTGTCTGCGCCAGCTGCCCGGGGCTGTCCCCGGCCATCACACGTGTGCCCGAGTGCGCACATCACTCCCTGGTGTGCGTGAGCGTGTGCCCCTGCGTGTTCCTCTGCCGTCGGCCCTCCTCCACTCACCGCCAAGAGCCCCTTGCGATGTCCCCGTGTCCCGGGCCTCCTGGCCACCCTCGCCTTCTCCGCGCCCGGTCTGCCTGACCAGCCCAGCCGCCCTGTGACACCTGCCCGTCCGGCTCCCTCGGCTGGAGCGGCAGCCGCCCGAGCTGCACCAGGCTTGGCTCTGCGCTTCTCGGAGTGTCTACCCTTTTTGGAGAACAGGGGCTCCCTGACGAGCACGTGCCCGGCAGAGAGCAACGTGCGAGGGGTCGGTACGTGGATGGACAGATGGACAGGCACAGATCGTGTGTCTGCTCCTTTCTTTGCCGGGTGCCAAGCGCACTGTCCGCGCGTGAGGTGCCCCTCCCCCGCCCCGGCGCTGGGAGGGGCCGCGGCCAGGAGGCTCATCCCGCCTCTCTGAGCTGGACTTGCCTGGAGTCACACTGCCAGAGGCGGTTCCTGTGGTCACCCAGAGCCGCCCTCCCGGACCTTAACCGGGCCTTAAATAGCATGTCCTCCCTGGATGTTTGCAACAGCCTTGCGAGCGCTTTGAGAGGAGAATGAAACTGAATGGGTGAGTCAGCAGAGCGGAAGTGCTTTTAAATGCTCTTAAAATACAGAGAGCAAGAAACAGCCCTTTTGGTAAAATGAAGTAAAATCATAAACCAGATCTGGGGGCCTATCCAGAGTCTCCCCTTCCTCCTGTTGGCCCCCCACCTGCAGAGAGGACAGTGGAGGAGGAGGGAGTGCAGGAAGGGAAGTGGGGGAAGGGAAAGGAGGAAGGGGGAAGCGGAGGGGGGGGAGGGGTGGCCTCTGGGGACGGGAGAGAGCCGTCTCTCTACCTGGGCCTTAAGTGCACATGATTTCATTAGCTCAGTCCTGATGCGTAGGAGCTAACGAGAGAGAGGCCGGCAGGTCTAAAAATAGCAGTCCCGCTCCTTGTAAAGGGTCCCCCCAGGGCCCGCCCCCCTGGCCCGCTGCCAGCCTCCACTCCCTCCTCACCACCTCAGGAGGGCCACGTCCAGATGTGACAGGAGCCCAAGAGGGGACCTGGCCCCAGGCCGCCAAAGCCGGGGCCCTGCAGAAGGAGAGGCTCGTGGGCGGAAGGAGCCGTTGGAGGAGCTGCAGACCCACCCTGTTCCTGTAGCAGCTTGTCTGGGGCGACCGGGTGCCGGGGCGGCGCCCCAAAGGAGACTAAGGCAGAAGAGCAGCCAGGCGCCCGTGGGGTGACCTCCAGGCGAGCAGGCTGCCCACTGGGCCCCGCCGGGGACTTGTCCACCCGGGAGGGGCCTTCGGTTTCCTCTCGGGAACCCCCGGCCCCGATGCTCCTCAAACAGAGATCACTTTGGAGGCTGCCGTCCCCGCTCTACCTCTCGGTGCCCTCACCCGTAAAACGGGTGACAGCTGTCCCTGCCCGAGCTGTGGGGACGGCGTGTGGTGTGGGCATGGAGTGTGGACCAGAGCCTGGCAGGTGCCTAGAGCTCTCTAAGCAGTTGCAGCCGTTGTTACTGCAGTGATCACCATCGTTATCTGTCACCAGCGTCCCCGAGAGACGTGCCAGCTTGCACTTGCCCAGCTTAGAAACGGTCATTCATTGCCAGCAACACCGGGGGCGATGGCATCTCCACAGCCGGGGACGGCGCGGGGGGCCCCTGGGTGCAGCGGTGGGTGGAGCGGAGCCCTGTTCAGAGCAAGCCTGCCGTCTTCTCCCTGCGTCCGGGGACCACCCAAGCCTTATCCTCGCTCTTCGTGAACATCGTCATCAGGAGAGCGGGAAGTTTTGCACCAGGCCAGTGCCACCCTCTCCCAGGCGTACGAAATCACAGCCACAAACCTGACCCGCCCTTGTGGATTGTCAAGACTGTCAGTACGCGTGCGGCTATATTTCTCGTGGTGGCTGAAAATGTAGGTGTGACCGTGCGTTTGTGAATGGACACCTGGGTATGGTTTTTATATGTAAAGCTCTTGGTAGCAAGAGCTGATGGAAAGAATAGGGGGGCCTCGGAAATAACTGAAATAACGTAGCTGTTGGGAGGAGTGACGTTATTCAAATAACGCACGCGATTCCCTCAGCCTGGTCTGTGTCCCTGGGGAAGGGCTCCAGGGCAGGGACGGCCTCGGTCACGTTCACAACCAGAAGGAAGGGGGCGCTTCTGGCACAAAACTGGGGGCCAGGAGCCCCCTCACCCTCAGCACTGGCTGTGCCACACGCTGGCCGTGGACCTGAGGGGGTCCGGTAACCTCTGTGAGGCTCGGTTCCCTCTTCTGAGCCATGGAAAGCCCAGGACTCCTGACAGATTCGTGAGATTCAGTACAACACGGTGCTCCAGGTGCCTCGCGGGACACCTGAGTGACAACCGCGTCAGGAGCGAGTGAATGAAAACTCACAGAATGTTCATTCGTTCATGAAATGTTGGTCTAGATGTTCAATAAGATCACAGACTTCTTAACGGTCAAAAACCACCCCCCATTTTTCCAAAGAATCAGATGGACTCCTGGAATCTTGGACGAGAGAGTAAAGGTCCGGGCAGGGCCACCCCCTCCAGGGTCCTCAGGAACCCCCAATTCCTGGAGCACCCCCGACCACAGCCTTGGCCGTTAGCACGGCTCCCACATCCCCGAGATGGAGCTATGGACCAGATGGCCCTTCCTCCCTCTAGTGACGCTGGGCCCTTGGGGGAAGCACATCCCTCCCAGCCCAACTCTCTAAACATAGGAATGACATGCTTGTGGTCAGCCATCCTCTGGGTGTGAGCACAGCAGTTCAGCAGGGGTCCTGGGCATCTCCCACGCCTGGGCGTCTTGGCGGGTCTGCAGCTGGATTCGCCGCCGTCACCCCTGCTGGCTCTCCTGTGAGTGCAGGTGGGAGGGGTTCATCAGAGGTGCCACCAACTTAAGAGCCACGAGCTCCGTTGTGATGGGGCGTCAGTGGGATTTACTAATGAGGAGCTCAGACCTCCGTTCTGACTGCCACTCAGGAAGGACCTTCTGCATAAATAACCCTCCTCAGACCTGGAACCGCTGCCTGCCTCCTCCACCCAATTCCTGTGTCTCCCGAGATTCCTGCATCTCTGTTTTCCTCAACAAAGGACTGTTAATTAGTCCCAGAACCTAGAGAAATCCCTCTCCTTAGGTGGGCTCAGAACCGTGCTGAGACCGAAGCCTCGTGGTGCAGTCGCGGCAGGGCGGTGGGCGGCGAGCTCTGCTTCTCCCGTCAGCATCCCCATCTTCACAGGGTGCATGAACATTAGATTAGGACCCCAGGCACTTGTCAAGGCAACACTGGGAGTGGGAGTCACGCCGGAAAACACAAGTCGCTCGGACCAGGGCTCGTGGTTGTTGCCGCTATGGCTGATGTTTCCTGGACAGGGAAATGGATGTGAAATCAGGGGTGCTGGACCACAGTGCGACATTCATTACCAAGGAAACCCAGAGGGAGAGGCAGGTTTCACGCTCCCTGCCGTAGACGAGATGGCATGAGACAGGTTTCAATGTTTTGCTTTAAAATGAGACTTTTAACATTTCTGAGACAGAGTGTTTTCTCTGGAGACGATGTGTCTAATGGATGGTGAATATCCATTTTCTTAATAGATGTTACATTTTAGAGCAGCTTTCGATTTATGGAAAGACGCTCCCTCTCTCCCTGCACAGATTCCCCTGTTATTAACATCTTGTGTTGTTACGGTTAGTGGGGAACGCTGTTACTGTGGATGAACCTGCGCTGACACGCATCATCACCCAAGGTCCATAGTCTACCCTAGGGTTCCCTCCTGGTGGTGTACGTCCCATGGGTTTGGACAAATTTGTAATGAGACCTATCCATTTATCACAGTGTCGCCCAGAGTGTTTCCACCACCCTAAAGATCCTCTGTGCTCTACCTGTTCATCCCTCCCTCCCCTCAACCCCTGGCAACCCCTGGTTTTTTTAGTGCCTCCATAGTTTTGCCTCTTCCAGAATGTCATGTAGCTTTTTCAGGTTGGCTTCTTTCACTAAGTAAAATGCATTTACGTTTCCTCTTTGTCTTTCCATGGCTTGGTAGCTCCTTGGATATCCATTTTTGAAGCTAAGAGAAATGGAATCTGTGCCTTTTCCAGATTCTCAAGCAAATCCTGGGTGCCAGAGGACCCCGGTGGTAGGTGCTGGAATTCGTGGTGAGGAGGGCTGGCCCAGTGCCTGGTGGCCCAGCTTACTTGGCAGGAGCGGTTGGAGCCACGTGAGCCAGGCGGTGGCCTTGGGGGCACAAAGGACGGCCCCCAACATCCTGGGGGAAAGGGGACCCTGAAAGCGGGCCAGGGCTGGGTAGGGGAGAGCAGTCCTGCGCACAGAGTGGAGGGGAGCGGGCAGGATACAGGGCGGGATGGAGCAGGCCTGGATGGCTGAGCCACAGACCACGCGGAGGGAGACCCGTGGGCAGCTCAGGTGGCCCCCCGTGGAGACACTTGTACCACCCAGGACACCTCGGAGTCTGCACCCCACTGCAGCAGGGCTCCCTAAGGACCCACTTTCTCCCACGAAGTTAGAGGCTCTTCCACGCCGCTGGAGGCAACACAGTCTGTGTGCACAACACAGTGTGACAACACAGTCTATGGGCACACGTGAAACCTGGGGGTGACTGAGAAGACGTGGAAAATGCACGGAACCGATTGAGAAGGAATTGGCTCTGCTTTGCGCCCACATCGCTGCAACGGGAGTTTGGCGAAGAGGCACAGAGGAAAGTGTGGGGGGAAGACTCCTCGGGTCTGAGGTTTCCAGCAGATGCAGACCTGGCCCTGGTTCTTGCTGGAGCCTTCTAAGCAGATCGTGAAGGGACTCGGGTGAAGGGGCACGTGACTCCGCCTGTTCTCGGCCAAAGGCAGGGCCTCTTCAGGAAGGAAGGATCACATCATGGTTTGAACGCACATCAATTTTAAGTTTAAAGGCCCAGGCGAGATTCCAACCACGCTCATCCTCATGGACACGTCCTCCGAGAGGCAGGGCACCCCCAGCCCCATCCTCGCGGGTGACGGGACTGGAGGGTGGCGGGCAACCTCTTGCCCGTGGTGCTAGGAGACGTGCCACAGCAGAGCAAGCCGACCCTGAGCACCAGCTCGGTGGTCCTCTAATGGGCGCACCCCCCTCCCTTGCCCCCGTGATCCGCGTCGGCCCCCGGGGGTGCCTGTCCCCCCCGCCCAGACTCGCGCCGTGTGGGGCTTCGCACAGACGTCCTGCTCATGGAGAGGGTCAGCAGGTACCCTCACACTTTGCTGGAAATGGCGCTTTTCCAACTTGTGTCAGCAAATGTCCGCCTCGGGAATCTGTGCTGAGCAAAATGATGGCAGAAAAAAACAAGAAAACACAGCCAGCCACAGTCTCAGGCGTCCATCCTGGCCCCGGGGCACCTTCCTGAGGTCCAGGCGCACCCACGGCATCTGCCGGTGACCACACTCAGGCCGGTTGCTCCGGGGGTCCGCCTGGTGGGCAGACCACTCCCGGGCTCAGTAGATGCAGGGTCTCCATCCATGACCGGCCTTCCCTGACTCCACAGGCAGGAGGGGTGGGGCTGATGCCTGTGTGCGGTCAAGGGAGATGTCTGATTCGGACTGAGTGGAAAAGAGGCAAACGTAACAACATTTTATGTATAAAATACACATTTCAGGAAAGAGTCTGGAAGGACAGCCAAGGATGCCAGTTACCTGGGGCTCCAGTGATGCCCCGTCCATCCCAAGGCTGCGGGGGGAGCAGCAATGCGGGGCCTGCGACAGCCCCTTCTCAGGGGAGTCCACTCAAGCACAACCCCCATGCCTGTCCCACATTAGTAAAACCCACTGAACCTCTGTCTGCCGCTTATGATCACCGTGCACTAGCAGTTCTAAACAATGTCCACCCCGCCCCTGGAGTGGACAGCACTGGAGTTGAATGAAGCTCTGGGGAGAAAGGACTCAACAGCTGAGATAAATCCAGGAAGGCTCCTCGGAGGAGGCGGCCCGCATGGTAAAGGGTGTTGCAGAGCATTTCAGGCACGGGAAACTGAATGCACTGAGGCTGAGCACTTGGAGCATTTGGCCCACAGGGAGGGGATGAGCTATGGGAGAGTCAGGGTGCAAGTGAGCTTGGGGAGGCAGGTGGGGTGAGAACAGCCCACGAGTCCTCTCAGCTGCACCTGGAGGGCGTGGTCTTTGGGGCCACTGCGTTCAAGCTCTGCCTCCATCACTTTCTGGTTGGGAGACTGGAGGCCAGGGACGCCCCCTCTCCTCCTGGTTGCCCATCAGTAGAGCAGAGGAGGATAAAGGTGGTCTCCTCCCTGGGGGGGGCCGTGAGGGTAAATTTGAGGGTACAGCGCAGTGAAAGGCTGAGCTCCGAGTAGGGCTCTCAGTGGCCACTTGACCGTTCTCCCCGTGGCTTTAGATACAGTCAGGCAGGGAGAGGGGTGCATCGCGTGCTTGGTGCCCACCTCCCTGAAGCCTAGGTCCCCCCCAGGGACAAGTCCTGTTTTGGAGAATCAGTGAGGGAAGAAGCATCCCCGGGGGCACTGTGCAAAGAGCAAGCCCCACCGGGGCTGTGCTCAAGGCCTCCTCTCGGCCTTTCTCACCTTCTGAAATGGCCCATACCCTGTCTGTGGAGTGTGTTTCTCTCTAAGTAAATCCGCTTCTTACCTATCACTTTGTCTCTCACTGAATTCTTTCTGCACTGAGACATCAAGAACCTGAGCTTCATTAAGTCCTGAAACCAGGTGTGGGCTTGGGCTGGGTTCAAGTCCCACTCTCAGGTGCACGGTTTCAAAGGCTCAAGTTGATTCCCGCTGAAGCCTCACACCTGGCAGAGCCACTCAGGACACTCAGTGGGGGATAAGCCGTGTTTATTCAGAATACTCATGGATCTTAGTGGAATTACTTCATTTTTGAGTCTTGACTTCCCTATCCCATCTTTGCTCCCTTTTGAACTCCACAGCAGGTCCACCAATAATGAGGCCAACCCCGGGGAGGACCCATAGGCCCTGTATATCACGGTGCTCCACAGGGAAGATGGTCCAATCCTGAAGGTGCCTTTGATTCCAAATCTCCCGCCACAAGCAGAAGCCAGGGAGCACAGTGGGGGACGCGGTTCAGATCAGGCCATCTCTGAGCGGTTTGGTGTGATTCTGTGCACAGAGCCCTGGTATGAGGTCAACTCGATTTATGTGTTTCACTGCTCAGATCACTCTATAACTACATGGTAACAGAAAGTACAGAGAATTCAGTAAAAGCCACCGTGGAGTCCATAGAGGGGAAGTGGGGTGGGTGAGGAAAAAAAAAAAAAAAGGCCTCCTCTCCAACCCTGACCTTTACCTGAAGCATGTGCTGCCCCTGGGGCTGCCCTGGCCTCCCCTGGCTGCCCAGCCCCTGGCCGGTGCCCGGAGCGTGGAGACGCAGTGAGTGGGGGATGACGGACGGACGGAGGGAGGGAGGGAGGCTGACTCCGCCGGGTGAACGTATTTACTCCGCAGCACGTGCCGGCTACGAGCTCACCTCTGGCTCATTTGATCTTTCTCGGCGCAACTAACAAGAAAAATAATTTAAAAAGCAAAAGGGGGGACTTTCAGCACCATGGTGCACGTCTCCAGCATGCCAGACTCGGGGAGGCACAGCCCCCTGCCCCCGTGAATGTCAGCAGGCTGCCGCCAATGCGGAAGCAGACGCGGGTGTCACTCACGCCTGTTCGCAGCATGCCGTCCCCTCGTTCTCCTCACGGAGCGAGCAATTAAAAATGATGAGGGTAGAGGGTTAAAGGTAAACCCTCTTGGTGGGGGAGCCGCCGGGCTTCCTTTCATGGGTGCCGCACGTTCTCGGCAGACGCTGTGGATAAGCATGGCTGCACCTGTCTGCTGCCAGCCAGCGAGATGGGCGCGGGGGAGAGAAAAATTTTCTAAGAAAGGGCTTTGCACCGTCCTGGAAAAAGGAAAGAAGCGGGTCTCTGCTGTTTAGCCGAGGGCCTAATTATGGTGCTACACAGGCAGAGTAGCGAATCGGCGTGATCTTCATATTTCAGAACTGGTCGGAGCCAGGACCCCGTGCCGCAGATTCTAGCACGTGGACTGCAGAGTTTTCACTTATGAGGTGTGCACACCAGCTGCAAACGTTAGGAAGGCACAAAATTCTAAGGAAAACAGGCTTGCCGCACGCTTTGCATTTTGGGCATCAGTTAACTAGGTATTAGAAGTGCCCAGGGCCCTGATGGAGAGCGCTGGTGTCTGTAACGGCGCTGGGCCTGCATATTGCTGGGGCACATTCTACAGTGTCATCTTCTCTCAGCAAATTCAGTTTGCTCATCGATAAAATGAGGGGCTGGAGGAGACGATCTCTGGGGCGCCTTCCAGTCCTGACATCCTAGAGGCTTGTGACACTCCTAGGAGGCGCTGGAGACCCGGTGAAGCTCTCTCGGGTCCCCGCGTGGTGCGGTACCCAGCACACAGACACGCAACACGTGAAGGCACGCAGGCAGCTTCCAGGATGGCAGCTCAGAGCCCCGCTTCGTGAAGCCTTCATCTCTCTCCCGGGCCCCAGAGCGCTCTCCCCACCTCTCCTCCGACGTCAGCACTTCCCCGTCTCTTTGGCCTGCACTTGGGCTGGGAGGGGAGAGGCCGTGGGGAGGGGAGCTGGGGTCGTGGATCATGGCTGTTTCCAGGGAGGTTTTGTGAAGCTCTGGGCACGTGGGGCCTGGAGGTGCTGGGGGTCTTGAGGGGCAGGAAGCTGAGGCCGCCCTTCTCCCTGTCCTTCCAGCATCCAGGAGGCAGGGGCTCAGGGAGGCCCTGGAAACTGCTTGAGGGTAAAATTCACGTACGTAAGTTTCACCACTTCAGGTGAACAGCGATGCCGTGGCGCCTAGTACATCCACATGCTGAGCAGCCGTCAGCTCCCTCTGGTTCCAAAGCTTCTTGTCACCCCAAAGGAGACCCCGTGCCCATGAGCAGTCGCTCGACAGCCCCCGGCCGCCACCCAGCTGCATCTGTCTACGCTGGCCGCAGCACCAGCCCTCCCGGATGGGCAAGGGCTGTGGCGACGGCCACCAGGAGGCCCCACAGTCAGCAGACAGCACCCTTGGGGGATAAAGGGAGACCCACAGGGACGCAGCCGCGCCCAGCGGATGACCCACGGGAGGCTCCCTTGGGGGCCCCAGGACCAGTTCGGGGTGGCTGCAGTGTCCTGAGGTTTTGCCGGCACTGCTGGACTTGTCTCCTCTCCCCCTGCCCCGCAGGGTCTCCCTGCGCCGCCTCCCTGGTGATGCATCGTTGCTGGGTGGGTGGCTGAATCACCTGGTTGAGGACCCTCCCTGGATTCCTTGCTCTCTTTTTCTTCCTTTTCCCCTTCTTTTCCTGGCTCTTGAATTTCTCTCTCCCGAGCAGAAGTGTGTACAGGAGTCCTGTGATCCACTGTAGCTAAATTTGGAGGACGTACTTCTGAAGTCACAGCGGTGGACCCCTAACTCAGTTCACTGGGTGTTTTTATGGCTGGAAAAGGCTATGACCCTCTCTTAACATTGGCCCCGAAGGGAGGCCGTCACATCCGCTCAGGACGCCTCCTCAGCCCCACAGGCTGCTGGACCTTCCTAGAAACCCCTGGAGTGACACGGAGGCCCTTCCCTCCTGGCTGGGAGTTCCCTAACCCTGCCCATCTCTTGGAGTCTGCAGGTCATCCCAGTGGCTGAGGACCTTCCTGTGCACTTGTTTTGACTCTTGTTCACCCCAACAGCCTGGCTCCCGTCACACTGGCTCTGAGTCCTTGACACCCCACACTCCCTCTGCTCAGGACCTTTGCACGTGCCGCCGTGTGGCCTGGAAAGCTCTCCGCTGCCCAAGCTCTCCTCTTGCATCCCTCGGTGCTCAGCAGAAGCACCAGGACCTCCTCCTCGGGAAGCCCTCCCGCCGCACGTCCGGGTCAGGCGCTCTCAGAACCGGCCTCCTTCCTTCACGCAGAGCCCCCTGCCCCCGCCAGCCCCTGGGAGCCACGTCCGCAGTGTGACAACTCACGCCCGCTCTGAGCTCCATCTGACGATCACTGTGCTTTTTGCTGACTGTTGGGTCCATAAATCAACACGAATGGATGGATGTTGGTGCCCCGGGAGCTCTGCGTGTGCAGCTGCCTTCACCACAGGGCAAGGGGTTCCACCAGGGGCAGAATCGGGGGGCAGCCCTGGGGCGGGGGAGGCCACGGGGGTTCCAGCAATAACTCAGTGGGCCCTCAGGGGACGTGTCGGCAGGGACACCAGGATGACAGACAGAGACTAACATTTACGCAGCGCGAAGGAAAATGCATCTCAATGACAGATGGCCAGCCAGGTGCGCCCCTGCCCTTTATCTGGATGGGCAGCGCCCCAGCCCGAGGACAGCCAGCCCAGACTGCCGATCAGCTTCAGCTCTGCTTTCCCGATTTCCCGGCGAGGGGTGAGGGAGGGGAGGCCCCCTGGAAGACGGAATCCTGCACATAGTTGATTTCCTGGTGCTCAGGCCTTCCCACCGTGTCCTGCTGGACGCTTTCCTGGGCATTGGTCTCTCACGTGTGCTTCTCGAATAGCCATCGACGGTGCTGTTGCCGCTCTAAATGCTGGGCCTTTTCGGCGTCGAGTCACATTTCAGGAGCACGGCAGACGCGGGTGGGTATCCATTCTTCTCTGGACGGCTTCTCGGGATGAACAGGGCTTGGAACTGGAATCCGTCCTGTCCGAAGGGAGAGGCGGGCGCTGGGGGCCAGGCCTGTGCTGGGGAGGGGGAGCCAGCCCCCAGTTGTGCGAGAGGGTCAGAATCCCAAGCGCTGGCTGACCCCACGCGTCCCGCAGGGCTCCCCTCCCCACCCCTTGGGCCGGCCCCTCTTGGTGACCCCGTACAAGCCTGTGCGATTCCACCATCTGCGCTGCCATTTCCCAGTCACCTCCCACCCGGAGCCTCCGCTCTGTGTTCCCAGGTAGATCCCCAGAGCCAGGCACCAGGGGGCCCATAAATGTTTGTGGGATAAACAACCTCGTGTGACCTTGGCCCAGTGCTCTGCTCCCTGTCTCCTCAGGTGGGTAACATGGGTACTGGCCGGAGCTCAAGACAAGTTGTGTTCATCCAGCCTCTACACTGCGCTGGCCCCGTCCATCCTTTGTGGCTGCTCCCAGAGGCCTGTGCTCAGAGAGGCCACTGCTGGTCGGGTCACACACCTGGCGTCCCAGCCCCATCCCGAAGGGGCCTGCCGGTGTGGGCATGGCTGCAGCGCACCCCTGCGCCCGGAGCTCACGCTTGCCCTCCTCCTCGGCAGGCATCAGTGCATACACCTCCCCAC
>NW_020173687.1:1874592-1878186 GCF_003031525.2 Neophocaena asiaeorientalis asiaeorientalis | reverse complement strand
GGCCACGGCCGCCACCCCTCCGAGGGGACGAGGCAGCGGGGGCTGTGACTGTGTGTGTTTAACCAACTGGACCTGATTTCTCTCGGGAGTCCTCCCATCTCTTGTCACGTTTGTTTAAAACTAGTGGAAGTAGTTAGCAAGCCGCAGAGACGCACAGCGGGGCTGGGCGGTGGGTGACGAGCGCCCGGCAGGCCCCACATCCCGGCCTCGGAGGGAAGGAGGTTCTGTCTCCCTCCAAGCAGATCTCCTCTGGTGGAGCCTGAAGGAGGTTGTGAGCCCGGGGCCCGCACATCCAAGCAGGCATTTTCTCCCCACGAAGTGTGGAAGACCTTCTCGGACCCTCATGCTGGGACCACAGCACCCGGCCTGGCCCGCACAGGAGCTTGTGAGCATGCGACGGCCTGGCAGCACCTTTGCCCCTAAAAGAGGACGACGTTTAACCTGCAGAGATAGAGGCAGACTCCAGAAATAAAAAGGAAGCAAGAGGAGGAAAGTGGGTTGCAGAGGAAACAAAGATAGAACATTGGGCAGAAAGTGCTAAGGTTGGTAAATGCCTCAGCACTGCTAGGTCCCAGCTACCACGTTGCCTCTGAGCTTCCTGGTGGCCAAAGCGAAGAGGGAAACTGCCTTGGGGCAATTCACCAGAAAAAGGCAAATGGGCTTCTGGGTGACAGGAACCGTTCCTGCCCCAAGACCTCAGACGCGTCTCTGGAGAGTCTGCCCCTCAAGTGCTCGCTTCCCTTTTTTTTTTTTTTTTAACATCTTTATTGGAGTATAATTGCTTTTCAATGGTGTGTTTCTTTTGTACAACAAAGTGAATCAGCTATATGTATACATATATCCCCATATCTTCTCCCTCTTGCGTCACTTCCCATTTTTATGGCAAGACGTCGTGTTTGTAACCTGAGCAGTTTGCATGTTGAGAAATTTAAACCCACGTTCCTCAGGGTTTCAAACGGGAGTTCACTTATTCAGAGCTAAAGTGCCATGAACGCCCCTGGTGTCTCAGAAGAACAAACCTTCCTGATCTTTCCCTTTGAAAGAGAGACACAGCCCAGGCGCGCACACGGAAGGCACTGTTCTGAATTCCCTTCCTTCTGGAAAGCTGGCACCCCAGCACCGCGGGCGCTCGGAACAGCCCCCATCTCCCCACAGGCACCTTCCAGCTCCTGCTTCCTCACTGACGAGGGCTCGGAGTCTCAGACGTGACGGTGAAACCAACCTGTTGGGTTGAGCCGATCAGCCAAGCCTCAGTCACACTGAAGCTGGAGGCTGGGTTCCATGTTGTCCCAAAGCCCCCATGCCTCCTCGCGTGGAGGGCCCGAGTCAGACCCAGGCTGGAAAGATGTTAAGAGCAACCGCGAGGAGAGGCCCAACTTTATCATCATAGGTCACGTCTGGTGGTGCCACCTTTAATGTCCTGAGGGCTCCCGTCCGCTGAGGACGTCTGTCCCCTGCAAGGTCCCAGGCTCCTGTGGACGGTACTCCGAACTTCCTGTTGGGGCAGCTCCTATGAGGGTGATTTTTTTCTCTGACAGCAATGTCCACACTTCCCTCAAATGCCACCAAAGCTGTGCTCCTATTTTTTAAAAAAATACAACTACACCATCACTTAATCCTGAAGAAACTCAAACCCTCCCACTACTGTCCAGTCCCATTCATGTTATTAGAAATTTTCTTTCAGAGCACAAAGGGCTTACTCATGTACTTTGTGCTAATCTCCCGGCAATCATAGAGCTGTCATTTTTATCTTTGTCAGTGACAGTTGGGCATCAGAAATAACTGATCCACTCCGTTTTTGGCTGATTTTAATTTGTTTACCGACAGGGAGGACAGGACTACAAAGGCAGTTTGGAATTTTCCTGTCACTTGAAAAAGAATGTGATTATCCCCCCACTAGGGGGGCATTTCCCTGGGGCCACAGCCCACTCCTCACCTTGGTTGCCCTCGTCCACCCGAGGACCCCTGTCTGTGAGCTCTGGAGTCTGTACACACACGGAAATGTCTGGTTTCCTCACATTTAAAAACATTTTTATATTAAACCCACACGTGGGGATTGCTGGGGACTGGGGAGAGTCTGAAGTGAAGGAGCTGAAACAAGGGAACGTTCTGTTATTTATTATTTCAAGGCAGCCAACAATAAAAGGTGAACGCAGGGGCAAACACTTATCAAACCTAACAGTGAGGGGCTCTTTTTAGTTTCTCGAATAAATAGTAATTAAATCATGTAAGCTGTAATTTCATGACAGTGAAATTGCTTAAAAAAACCAATCGTCCCACCGTGATTGCAGAGATGCCCACACTTCTATAAACACCAGGTAACTTTATCCGTCGTTTGTATCAGCAGAATGTGACACTGGCTGTTGGCGTCTCATAATTCACCACATTAGGTGGCAGCTGCAAGAGCACACGTGTGAAAAAGGCACTGATGTGATGCCGGTGAATGCGCGGCTTCCGAGATGTCTTTTCCTGCAGGGGGTTTACAAACGGTCCAGGTGATGGAGTCAGTGGGAGGGGCTGACAATTCACTGCCTAATTACTGTTTGGGAAGCACAGCAATGTACCCGCCCTGCAGTGGCAGTAGACCATCCGCCTTCCACGCCTGCTTCCAAGTCACCGAGAAAGCTCTCGGCTGCCCCAAGGTGACCAGGGAATTGGTTGAGGGTAAAGAAACTCCTCCCCCCGCATGGCTCAGACTCAGGTGGAACCCAAAGTTGATAGTGACCGGGAGACGCGTTTGCAGGAATGAGAACAGCTGTGTTTCAGAGAGACTGAACATGCATTCATCGCTTTGGGTCGATGTTCCTTTTTCTAAGGCCTCAGCTAATTCCCTACGGGGTAGAGATAAAACCCAGTACCTGAAGGTCGAAAAGTCAATTAAATCACCACTTTCTCGAAGCTCGTTAGAGACCAAGGACCCGCTGCTGGAAATAAGCTGTGAGTGGGCGCCTGCCCGCCAGGCGGGTCCCCAGCGCCCTGACCTTCTCCCCCTCCTCTTGCAGTCAAGTTCAGCAGCTGCCTGGGGACCAAGGGGACACACTATGAGACCGACAGCATGGACTTCAAAGTCGGCGCTGACGGGACGGTCTTCGCCACCCGGGAGCTGCAGATCCCCTCCGGGCAGGTGGCCTTCACCGTGACCGCGTGGGACCGCCAGACGGCCGAGCGCTGGGACGCCGTGGTACGGCTGCTGGTGGCCCAGACCTCACCCACGAGCTCCGGACACAAGGTAAGGTGTGACTACATGCGGGGGGGCGGGGAGGCTGGGTAGGGGTCCTTCCTCCTTCAGGTCACCGAGCAGAACCTCTGCAGAGGCCGACACTTGAGTGGGCGGCGTGGGCCGGGAGGGGGACCCCTGACCTCCCACCTTCCGGACAGGGCTGCCCACAGGCTCCACCCCCACTGAGCGCAGTGCACAGCTGTCAGCACCTTTTTTCGGACAAGGGCCCCACAGCTCCGCTTCTCACCGGGCGCCTCTCCTGCCTGAGGCTTGTAGCCCACCAGCCCCGGAGGCTCCCAAGACCCAGAGGGACAAGAAGTAAGACAGAGGCCACGTGGCTGGCCTTGCGAGGTGGCCAGAGTAGCTGGCGTGAG
>NW_020173687.1:1846321-1874439 GCF_003031525.2 Neophocaena asiaeorientalis asiaeorientalis | reverse complement strand
TACACGTAGACACACACCAGCCACTATCACCGGCCTCTGCAGCCCTCCCTCCAGCTTCACCTCTGACTCGGTTGCGTGGCCCTGTTGACCGGACAGGAGGGGTGAATTCACTTCCCCTGGTCCTGAAAGGCCTCTCAGCCCCACAGGCCCCAGGAATCCGGGACCAGACCCCTCAGCCCCCAGAAATCCCCACACTAGGTTTCCCGTGTCTGAGGGGGACCAGGTCTGCTTACCTCTGCCCGTCCCGTGTTTCGGCAGCTGCGTTGGCCTCCGCGTGAGGGCTCCCCGGTCAGCAGAGAAGTTGCTGCCCAGCTGACCTGCATGACGGGTCCAGCTACACACGTCTACCTACATGAAGGGTGGACCCGTGGGGAGGGAGATGCCCTTACAGTCAACAGGAGGCCTCAGGGTCATCAGTGTTATGATGTGTGTGGGTTCACCAGCAAAAGAAACACACTGGTTAAAGCAGGACAGGCCATCGGGGACAGCATTTGTGGGTATTCCCTCAGAAAAGGGTTCGAGGGAAGTAGAGGGTTAGACCAAGTTGACCAGATCCCTTTCTGCAAATTTGCCCAGAACCTCACAGGACTAAAGGGCTCAGTGAACCTCAGTGGGAGACAGTCTGCAAGTTTCCCCAAACCTATTTGACCAAGGAACCTTCTTAATGGGACATCTTACAAGGCAGGTGTTCCGAGGAACCCACTTTGGTAAACAGGGGCTGTGTTTCATGTGTCTCGTTAAACAACATAGAGGTGGTTTTGGTGAGAAAAGGGAAAGTGGTGACTCGGTGGATAGCCTTATCTTGGTGGTGAGCTGACCCCGTTGGGAAGGACGTCCTGAGTGCCCTCGTGGGTGTGCTGAACCAGGTGTTGAAACACGCTTCTAACGGGCGCCCCCCAGATCGTGAGCCTCACCTTGGGGATGTTGAAAACCCTGAGACAGATGGATGTGGTTTTCCATTCCTTCCCGAATGACCATGACAAATCACACCCTGGTGAGAGGGCAGCATGGCCCACGCAGGGGCCCCTCCCTGTCGGCAGCCAGGCCAGGGGCAGCAGTGGGAAGGCTTACATCCCTGACTGTGATGCAAGAACTGCGCCTTGTGGGCAAGGAGTAGGGCTCCCTAACGCCCGTGGATGGCCTCAGATAAAAGACATTAATTAAAAATATAGGGACTTCCCCGGCGGTCCAGTGGTTGAGACTTTGCCTTTCAATGCAGGGGGTGTGGGTTTGATCCCTGGTTGGGGAGCTAGGATCCCACGTGCCTCACGGCCAAGAGACCAAGACGTAATACAGAAGCGATACTGTAACAAGTTCAGTAACGACTTTGAGGATGGTCCACAGCAAAACAACTTGAAAAAAGTAAAAAGAAGATAAAAATAACGACACCTTTTGTCAGGCATGGTAATGAAGCAATTTCTGATGCAGTTAATCCCCTAATCCTCCAAAAAGGGTGACTTCAGTTAGTCCTTAGGACACGTGAACCTCCAGCCCCACAGCAGGCAGGCCCGAGAAGCACCCGATCTGCAGATTCCACATCCCAGGCCCAGAGCATCCTTGGGGCTGACTTTGTGGGGTTACACCCTGAGCACATGAAACATGACCCTGTAGGTGGTGGGCAGAGTCTCTGCAGCCCATCTGACCCAGTCCTTCCCTGTTTATTTCATGTCCCCTTCATTGCTGATGGCTCCCTGCTTCCTCCTTCTTCAAATCCAAAGAGCCCTGCCCTGACTTTCTAGGACCCCACCTAGACCCTGCCCTAAGTGCGTCCACATTGATCCTCACAACATCTCCAGAAGTGGGCGCTGTCACTGTCCCCACTTTACAGGTGGGGAAACAGAATCACGTGACTGCAACCTCTTTGCTGCATGGGAGAACCGATGTTCTGGAAAGGAGTGAAAAAACGACTTTCTAGGGACAGCTGAGCCCGGCATCGTAACGGAGCCTGGCTGCCCTGGATTGTCAGTTTGAATCAAGGCTTCTCCAGCTTACTGGCTGACGTTCTAGGACAAGCATACAACCTCTCTGAGGTTTACTGCTCTCGAAAATGGGACAGCTGTGTTACCTACATCCTATCCAAGGGTTGTTGAGAGGATTATGTGAGATTATGTGAGGTCAGGCAGGGTGCAGGCTCTATGAGAGCCCTGTCCCCAAAGAGGCAAAACATAGTTGCTCTTATTGCTGTCGTTGGCATGGTCCCAGCCCTCTGCATCACGTGCTCATCATGGCCGCTGGGCCCTCACCAGGGTGGTGCCGGGGGGACAGGGAGGAGGGTCTGTGTGGGACGCCGGGTCACTCAGTTGATGTGCCCTTACAGAGACCAGTGCCAACCTTTGAATAATGTCACTCTGTGTAAATGGGTTAAGGTGATGCCAGATTGCTGGTGTCCTTGGTCACTGGCCAGAAGCAAACGTAACTCTTCTCCAGTGGAAGGTATCATATACCAGACCTCAGATTACATCTCCTTTTATATACAATGTCCAGCACTCAACCGAAAATGACTGGAGGGACAAAACGAGGTAAATAAAAATCAAGAGGAGGAGCAGATGATAATCAAAGACCCACAGGGCTCCAGGTAATAAGAGTTATCAGACACAGATTTTATCATAATTATGCTCACTGTCTTTGAGCACATTAAATGCAAGATTTTGACAGAGGATTGGAAGATGAAAAAAGAATTAATTGGGCAGTTTAGGACTGAAAAATATAACAAACAAAATTAAGAGCTCAATGGACAGATATATCTGCAGATTAGACACAGTTGAAGAGAAGATTAATGAAGCAAAAAACATCAGAAGAAATATTCAGGCCAAAGTGTAAGGAGATATCCAGAGAGAAAACACAAAGGAAAGAGTAAGAGATATTGGGGAAATGGTAAGAAGTTCTAACATGAGTATGTTTGGAATATGAGGGGGAGAGATAAAATGGAGCAAAAGTAATATATGAAAAAATATCGGCAGAAAATATTCCAAAACTGGCAACAGACATCCAGGCATAGATTCAAAAAGCCCTATGAACTCTAAACAGGATAAATATAAAGAAAACTGCACTTAGGCACTTTCTTAGTCCATTCAATAGGCTATAACAAAACACCATAGACTGGGGGGCTTACAAACTAGAAATTCATTTCTCACTCTTCTGGAGGCTGGAGGTCTGAATCAGAGTGGCACAGGGTCAGGTTCCCATGAGGGCCCTCTTCCAGATTGCTGCCTTCAGACTCATATCCTCACATGGCAGAGAGCAAAGACAGGAGGCCAGCTCACTCACAACTCCTGTAAGGACACTAATCCTGTCATGGAGACTCCATCCTGATGACCTCCCTTAATCCAAATCACCCCCGAAAGGCCTCACCTCCTAATATCATCCCATCGGGAGATAGGGTTCCAACAAAAGAATTTTGGGAGGACACAGTCCACAATAGGCATTTTAAGGTAAAATAGTTGAAAGCAAAAGTCAAGGAGAAAATCTTGGAAGCAAATAGAAAAGACAGAGTTTCTTTGAAAGAGGAATAATTCGATGTGATACTGACTTCTCAACAGGAACTATGGAGGTTAGAAGACGATGGAATGATATTTTTTAAAGTGCTAAAGAAAATAGAATTCTATTATTCAGTAAAATGTCATTCACAGAGTAAAGGTGAATAAAGACATTTTTAAACAAATAAAAACTGAAAGAATCTGTCACAAGTTGTGTTCTTCAGGCAAAAATAAGATGATTTGAAGTAGAAAACCAAGAATGAGAAGATTAAGTAGATGGGAAAATACCAGTGTATAATTACAGGTAATGTTTTGTGGGATGTAAACAAGAGGACTCAAATTCATGACAAGAATGGCATAGATTTTGAGAAAGGATAAATGGAGTCAAAGGGATCTAGGATGCTTGTGTTGTCCTGGAAGACGATGGAAATATCAAACTAATATTATACTTGGATGAGACACATCATTAAGAGCCATAGTGATGGATACCTTACTTTAAGGTGCATATGAAACACTGACCACGATTGACCATAGTCTAGGTCCAAAAGTAAATCTTAACTTCAGGAGTTACCTAACGTCTACATAGTGTCTAAACTAGCACTAAATTGATAAAAATGTATCTATTATAAAAACAGATATTTATTTCTCTTGGAATTTTCATATAATTCTAACACTACCGTATATGAAGATCTTATGCTATAGCTGGATAATTTAGTATTAGCAACACAGCACTGGGCAGGGGACAGCTAAATTCTCCCTCCATTCTAGATGTATTTCTTGTTATTGTCACCTTTTTAGTCTTCATATTTAGGCAGTATTTTTTAAAACACCCTTAAATAACATAATTTGTCATTTTCCCCGGTAATCAATGTGAATTTTCAAATAAACATGCTTCTGAAACAATAAAAAATAGTCATAGGATTAAGTTCTAACATAATAGATGGAAAATAGAATAATAAAACTTATCAATCCAAAAAAATGCAAGGAAAGAAAAGTGAAATGATAGAATAGATGAGATATTTGTCTTTGAGTAGGATGGTAGATTTACAAATATATTATTAATTATAATAATTGAAAATAGATTCATTCATAATTAAAAGAAAATTGACAGGTTATATTTTTTAAAATCCGACTATATGCAGCTTACAAAAGATGCATCTAAAAATTATAAGGATAAAAAGCAAATACCGTATGCTAACACATACATGGAATCTTAAAAAAAAAATGGTCATGAAGAACCTAGGGACAGGATGGGAATAAAGACGCAGACCTACTAGAGAATGGACTTGAGGACACGGGGAGGGGGAAGGGTGAGCTGGGACAAAGTGAGAGAGTGGCATGGACATATATACGCTACCAAACGTAAAACCGATAGCTAGTGGGAAGCAGCCGCATAGCACAGGGAGATCAGCTCGGTGCTTTGTGACCACCTAGAGGGGTGGGATAGGGAGGGTGGGAGGGAGACGCAAGAGGGAGGAGATATGGGGACATATGTATACGTACAGCTGATTCACTTTGTTATAAAGCAGAAACTAACACGCCGTTGTAAAGCAATTATACTCCAATAAAGATGTCGAAAAAAAAAGTATAAGGATAGAGAAAGTTGAAAGTAAAAGCATAGGGAGGGAAATACCGTGCAAATACGAATCAAAAGGAAGTTGGTGACAAGGGCTCTGTTACCGTAAGAATCAAATTTGTGTGCACTTGTAATATGACTTCAAAATATTTGAGCAAAAATTGATAGAACTAAAAGGAGAAATAAATAAGTATACGATCAATGGTAAATCTTAACAACTATCTCTGAGTAAGTAACAGAACAAGCAGACAAAATATCAGGAAGGAAATAGACGATTCGGAGCACAGACTTAAGAAGTCTGACCTTAGTGAGATGTACGTAAAACACAGAAACCGACCGCTGCTAAAACAGATTCTTTTCAAGTGTACTCAGAACATTTACCAAATTTAGCCATAGGCTGAGCCTTCAAGCAAAATTCAACGCGCTTCCAAAGTTTAGAGTCAAACATAGTTTGTGTTCTTACCTCAGAGCAGTTAAGCTAGAGATCGATAACAAAGAAAATAACTGAAAAATCCCCATAGATTTGGAGGTTAAGTAAGTGCCTTCTTATTAACCCTCGGGTAGGAAAGAAATCACGTGGAAGTGAGGGAATATTCTGAACTGAGTAATAAACTAGCTGGATGTAGCTGAAGCCACACCAGATAGAAACGCGTAGCCTTACCTACGTACGTTAGAAGATAAAGAAGGCCGAAAATCAGTGATGTTAGCGTTCATCTCAAGAAATTATAAAAAGAACAGGAAATGAAACACGTGTTTCCACACAAAGGAGAAGATAATGAAACAGAAAATAATAGAATCAACAAAGACAAAAGTTGGTTCTTTACTGAACTGTAGACTCAGGAAGAAAAAAAAACCTGCAAATAATCTCTATCTGGAATGGAAAGGGGACGTCACGACCAATCGCACAGACATTAGAAAGGTCATTTGCGGGCATTATGTACAATTTATACCAATATATTTGAAAATATACGTGAAATGGATAACATTCTAGAATATAAAATTTACCAAAACTAACATGAAAGGAAAATCTGAACTGTTTTATTATTATGAACAAAATTTTAATTCAAATTTTTATCACAAAAAAATACCCACACCAGGATGGCTCCACTGGTAAGTTGTAACCAAGCTGTAAGGAGTTAAAACTCATCTTACAAGAGCGATCACTTCCCCAACCAAATGGGCACCATGCTGAAACCAGCAAGAACCTTGCCCAAAGCCAGCACGAATCTTGAAAGAACAGTGAGAGAAAGGGTCATTACGTGCCAGTCCACTCATAAACAGATGGGAAAAAGCCGAAGCAAAATATTAACACACTCAAATTCAGCCATGTTTACATGGGATGTATAATGGCCACATTCGTCTGTTCCAAGAATGCGAGATTTGGTTTAACACTTAAAAGTTAATCCAAGTAGGTCAACACAGAATAAAGAGTAAACATCACGTGATCATCTGAATACTGCCTGTTAAATTTAACTTCATTCAGGATGAAAATATTCAACAAGTTAGGAAAAGAAGAGACCATTCTTAATCTCACAAAGGGTGTCCACAGCAAACATTCAGTCTACAGTCGGAATATTCGAAGCCTTCCTTGACATCAGAAATAGGACAAGGACACTCTTACATTACACGCCAGAGCTTCAAGCCAGTGAGGTGAGGCAAGAAAAAGAAATTGGAATAAATAGAACTAGCGTTAATGTGTAGCTTATATAATTGTGAATGTAGAAAATCCGAAATAATCTGTAGATAAGTAACTGGAATTAATGAATGATGTTAGTTTAGCAAAGGCGCTGGATATAAAAGCAATTGCACCTCTACAGACCAGGAGTAAATAGTTAGAAAATAAAATCTGAACCAGATACCAATTACAAGAGCATTAAAAATTATAGTTAGGGCTTCCCTGGTGGCGCAGCGGTTGAGAGTCCGCCTGCCGATGCGGGGGACGCGGGTTCGTATCCCGGTCTGGGAAGATCCCACATGCCACGGAGTGGCTGGGCCCGTGAGCCATGGCCGCTGAGCCTGCGCGTCCGGAGCCTGTGCTCCGCAACGGGAGAGGCCACAACAGTGAGAGGCCCACTTACCGCAAAAAAAAAAAAATTATAAACCTAACAAAAAATTTTCAAGACCCTTACATATTACTGAGAACAATTAAAGATCTTTAAAAATAGAGGGATGTGCCCTGCTCATAACATAAGAGAGGGTGTCAGTTCTACCCAAAGGTTTCCATAGATTCAACACAATCCCAACAAAAATCCCAGCATGTTTTTTCTTTGCTTGTCTATAGAAGGGTTAAGAGCTGACTTTAAATTTTTAAATAGAAATACAAGGGGCCAAGAATAACCTGGAAGCACACAAAGATGCGAGGACCTGGTGTTTCAGGCATCAAGACTACAAGGAAAGCACACCACTACTGGCACGTGGGGCCCAACATGGGCCGCCCTGTGCACTGTGGGGTGTTCAGCAGCATCCCCGGCCCCCACCCGCTAGAGGCCAGCAGCGCCCCAGCAACCCCGCTTGCACCCAAAGCTGTCTCCGGTCATTGCCAAATGCTCCCCAGGGGCAAAACCGCCCCATCGGAGAACCACTGAACTACAGGAATTAAATGGTGTCGTTTGAGAGCAAAACAAATGGAACAGAATAGCAAGCCCAGAAAAAGTACTTAATGTTTTAAAAAATCGTCTTCGTGGAGGTTTAACTCTTATTCACCACAGTTCACCCACTTCACGTACACAATTGGATGAACCTTGTCAGATGCACACGGTACCGACACTTGATTTGAGTGGCGCCAGATGGCAAAGGCCAGAAAGCTACAGCCCACAGGTCGCGTCTGACCTGCCACCTGCCTTTTGATGGCCTGAAAGCTAAGAATGGTTTCTGTATTTTTAAATGGTTGTATAAGTGCCTGTATTAATATCCTCGACTTTGCTTCTTGGCCTACAAAGCCTAAAATATTTAACTCTCTGACCCTTTAACAGAAAGCCTGCTAAGCCCTGCTTAGAATAGTGGGTAAGGACTGTCTCTTCGATAAGTGATGCTGGGCCAGTCGAGTACCCTTAAGGGGAAAATGCAAAGTGACCCTGTACCACACTCCACACCCAAGATCAATTCCGGGTGGACTGTAAATCTGAGTGTTCAAGACAAACCAAACAAATGGAAGAGAATATAGGAGTGATGTGTGGAGGAAGCTTCCTTATACACAACCCATGAACCACGGGGTATCCAGGGCAGGTCGATGACTGGACCTGGTTACAAATAAGAATGTACTCATCAGAGCACATACTTAAGAAAGTGAAAAGATAAGCCAGAGCTGGAGAGAGGATATTTGTGACCCTTAATGTCTGACAAAGGAGGCACATCCAGAATATATAAAGAGAGCCTCAAATCTCTACAGAAAGACAGATAACCTAATGATAGAAGAAAAAAGAACACAGGCTGTCCTCCAAAGACAAGAGCCCGTGTGTGGATCAGTGTGAGGACCTCAGCAGGGCAATGCGGATTAAAGCCGAAAATCCACCAGAATGGCCAACCTTAGAAAGACTGGAAGTACCAAATATCGGTGAGAATGTGCAGAAGCTGGAGTCACCATGTGCTCTTGGGGGCGTGCGGAATGGTGCAGCCTCTCTAGCAACAACGGGCGTTTTCATTGGAAGCTGAATATACGTTTGCCTGGTTGAAAGGAAAACCATTCCTCTTCTCACACTTCTGACACCAAAGGGGTAGGTTTTCCACCCCAGCCGGTTCTCTGACTTTCCGTGGACACCAGCTGGGTGCTCTCTAATTTAATTCAGTTCTGACACTCGCAGCCCGGAGTCAGCGCAGACCCCGCATGTTCAGGGTTCAGTCCCAAAAGCCCGCCCCCCTTCGGGCGTCAGTTACAAGTGGTGGGTCTCCAGGTTACTCGCTTCCGCCCGGCTCGGTTCCCACGACCCCCACCTCAGTTCAATAATTTGCTACGATGGGTCACAGAACTCGGGGCAACACTCACTTACTATTCCTGGTTTACCATGAAGGATATTATAAAGGAACCATCAGCATGGTTCCTTTATAATATCCAATATTATAAAGGAGCATCAGATGAAGAGTTACTTAGGGCGAAGTCTGGAAGGATCTCAAGTGCAGGCGCTTCTATCCCTGTGGCGATGGGGTGTGCCACCCTCCTGGCACATGGACGTGTTCACCAACCTCGGAGCTCTCCACACCCCAGAGTTTAGGGATTTTTATGGAGGTTTCATCACGTAGGCATGATCGATTAACTCGACCTCCAGCCCCTCCCCTCTCCCCAGAGGATGGGGCGTGGGTCTGAGAGCTCCAAGCTTCTAATCATGGCTTTAGGCTTTCTGGTGGCCAGCCCCCTCCAGGAGCCCACCCAGAGTCAACTCACTAGAGCAAAAGATGCTCTCTTGCCCAGGAGATTCCTAGGGGCCTAGGAGCTCTGGGTAAAATGCTTCTGTCAGCCCATCACTGCGGAGATTGGTTTTGAGAGCTCTGTGTCAGGAACAGAGGGCAAAGACCAAAGTGTCGTCTTTACTGTGCTGCCGGTTTTAGGTACAAGCCCAACGGAAGTGTGTACACATTTGTACCATCAGCTCTGCACCAGAATTTGATAAACCTGAAAAGAACCCAAACGCTCGTCCTCATTACGTTGGATAAGTGCCTGGTGGTGGGTCCATACAGTGAATTTCTATACAGCAGCACAAATGAGCAAAGCAACAGGATGGGTAAATCTCACAGACACACATCGAGGGAAAGAGGGCGGGCACCCAGGCAGGAAAGTGCAGACTGTGAGTCCAGACGTGGACAGCTCAGACTGCGTGTACAGCCGCGCAGGGGACCGCTGTGGGAGGCGAGAGGAGGTGGCCTGGTGGGGGCCTGAGGGACGTGAGGGGGTCCTGGGGGCAGGTGTTCATTCTGTGATCGTTAATGTGTCTGTTCACTGACGTTTCAAGCACTTTCCTGCATGTTGTTTATAATTCACAATTTTCAAACATGTTTTAATGCATGCAGAGGGCTTCCTGGCTGGGTTTGGAAAGGTGGAGTGTTCAACGAGAACGTCGCCAGCGGGAGTTCTGTCAGCAGAAGTTTCTAGAAACACAAGGGCCTCCTTCAAAGGAGCCATTTGCAGTGTTAAAAGTCCCGAGAAGCTCTTACCAAAAGGAGCCTTGAAGCGAATCCCTGGAGGAGGGCGCGAGGGGACCCCCTAATTTCCCGGTTCCATAAATTCCATCTTTCCCGTGTCAAGGTCCCATCAAGCGCAGTCTCCCTTGTCCGTTATTCCAGCGACTGTGGAGCCAGCAAAACTGTCAGCTTTCCAGTTAGGTGAACCGTAAAAATTTGGCAACTTCTCCCCTTTTCCTTTCCTTTCTTAGCAACAATTTAAAGGCGGTCTTTTTGTGGGTAATACAAGCAGGGCTGGAATCTGGAAGAACTTTTTTGTGTGCAGTCTTGCAGGAAAGCTGATAGCAATTCAATTAGAAAATTTAATTAAGTCACGTATTTCCCACGGGAGTGCTGAATCGCCCCCGAGGAGTCAGAGCAATGTTCCAGCCCAACAGTAAATACTGAAGATAAAGTTCCTCGCACCATTGTCGTCTGACTGGCTGCGGTAGCGCTTGGAATTGTCAATGGGACCTGTGGGTATAGTTTGCAAGAAAGAAACTGTTGTTTATGAAACTAATATTGGGTCTCAGAGTATGTCAGCATCTATGAAAGATAAACTCAGCTGAGCATTACCCAGCAGCCGGACCAGGCCCAGATGCTGAAGCGCCTTCTTTCCTTGGGGTCTTGGCCTCCACGGGTGGATGGGCTGAACTTTGCCCCCCAGAGTTCCTGTGTTGAAGTCCAAACCCACAGAACCTCAGAATGGGACTGGGTTTTCAGATGTGGTTAGTTCAGGTGAGGTCCCTAGGGTAGACGGACCCTAATCCAACATGACAAGTGAACTTATTAAGAGGGGAATTTGGACGCAGTCACGCTCACGGACAGAAGTTCATGTGCAGATGAAGACAGGGATCGAGGTGATGCTTCTACAAGCCAAGGAACCCGGAAGATTGCCGGCAGCCACCAGAATCTAGGAGAGGGGCTGGGACAGATCTGCTTGGCCCTCGGGAGGGACAGCCCTGCCACGCCTGCGTCTTGGCCTGTGGCCTCCAGAACTGAGACATGAACGTCCATTGTGGAAGCGCCCCAGTCTGTGGTGCTTTGATTCGGTGACACCAGGACACTCAGTCGCCAGGGGTGTGGCCAGTGCCTTCCAGCTGAGGTGGACGCCCAACCCTGGGGCTGTGCCGACAGACCCAAGGCAGCCTCCCAAAGGTGGGATGTGAGTCCGGAGCCGGGCATCCAACCCAGTGTTCCTGATGCCTCAAGTCCTCTCCTCGCCTCTGCTTGGGTCTCCAGGACCGGCAAGGACAAGTCTTGCCAAGACCCCGATTCTTTAAGCCCCTGGGGTCCATCACCCCCATCCCTACAGTCTGCCCCCTGCGAGTGGGCAGAGCCCATCTTAGTATCAAGGACGCCCAGGTGGGTTACAAGACAATGGAATGGAGAGCGCCTGGTTGAGAAGCAATTCCTGCAACCCCCTGGAGGTGCAGCCCCTAAGGAAAGTCTGGCCCACGAGCGACCCTGCACCCCAGCATCACCCGCTTTCCATGAGCGCCAGAGGGCTAGTGCCCGCGCCTGAACCCCTACACTGCCAACTCGGAGTTTTAACCAAAGGGGGCGTGTGGGGCTTTCCACGCCGGGCGTCACCTTGGGGAGGCACCTGAAGGTCATTAGGGGAGCTGAGTGACAGTGCATACCTTCAGAAAGTAGCAAGACGGTCCTTCTATGCTTTTCCAGAAGACGGCCTCAACGTGACTGAGAAACAGCAACTAGACCGTACAACTGCCGGGAAGGAGGCTGCTCCCTGTCCAGAGTCTGTGGTCATGACCACAGCCTGGCGGCCCGCCCCAGCGACGGGCGATCAGTAATAGATCTCAGCGGATGCGCAGGGCTCCCCAGAAGACTGCAGCGTTTAACTCTGCCAGCATGAAGGCATGAGTGATTTCTAATTGCTGGAAGGTGCGTTTTCTGCAGTTGTGGAGAGCCGCCCTGGGGTCCGCAGGTGGAGGAGGTCCAGCTCGGGCTGTGTTTCAGGCTGCAGACGGCCTTGAGCGAGTGTCAGGGTCAACCTTTCATTTTGCAGAGGAAAGGTGCCCAGGGTCCCACAGCCCAGGGAGAAAAGCATCACGGTCATTGGTCACTTTCCCTGGCCTGTCCCAGGGGGCGGGGGCGGTGTTGCAGCCTGGGCACCGTCTCACGGAGATTTGAGGGGAACGAGGGAATGAAGATGACGGGTGGCTCACTGACTCCCACGGCTGGGGGGAGCAAAGGGCACGAGAAAGAGGGGCCACTGCCAGGCAGGGAAGCCTCGGACACGCAGGCCAGGGGAGAGGAATGGACCGCACGATCCTGCCCTCTCTCGTTCCTGTGGGCCAAGGAGCGAGAGCCCGAGGGGGCAAGTGAGCGGCAGGCGTGCTCGAAGGACTCTGAGCCCCATGAGTCAGAAAGATCCCAAGTGGCTCCCTTGGTCCCTGGGTGAGTGAAGACGGTTTGCATGTCCCCGCCGGACACTTTGTAACGTTCTAAGATGCAAACGGCATCACCGGGAATGGTCCCACGAGGGTGGTGACAGGCCTGACCACTGAGCAGCAGCCACGGACTGGACTAAGGTGGGGTGGCTGGCGGGGGTCTGGGCCAGGAGAGGGTAGAGGCTGCGCCGTGTCCTGGGGGTCAGGAGGGTGACATCTGAGTCGAGACCCAAGATGAGAGAAGCCATCATTCCCACAGAGGGAGCATCGCAAGCGGGGGGAGGTGGCCAGGCAGGTCCCTGGCCAGGCGGCACTTGGTCAGGCATCTGAGTCTATTTTAGGGTGTGTCAGGACCCCAGGGAGGGCTGAAAGCAGGGCGGGAGGGTGGCTCCTTCTGCTGCAGCCCCGGGTCGGCCAGCACAGCGCTCGGCCTGCTTCCTGCTTGTCTCTGCAGGGCTGGTTTGCTAAGTGGGGTGGAGGCCCCCAGGGGCCGGCCCAGCTCCGTCTCCCACCCCGTGGGGTCCATCACCCCTCACCGCTGTGCTCTGGCCACCGTCCCCTCCCTGCCCTGGGAGGTCCCGCCACCCAGTACCCCTGCCTGGATCCTAGAATCTCCCCTCTCTCAGCTTCTCCTTTTCCTGAAACAAAACAAAAGCCTCAGAGGGCACGAGGCCATGCCCACCCCACGAGATCCACCACTTTGCCCCCATGTCCCTATGGGGGTGATGTCGCGTCACTTCTGCAGGACCTGTCCCGCCCCTAGCAGTGCTCTCCTGCAGCAAAGCAAGCGCTGTGATGTGAGTACAAAAAGGAGAGGAGAGAGACCCTCCCTCACTGCCTGTCACACGCGTTATAACCTTCCTCCTGACCAAAGCCTTCCAGGATCACCCACACCAACAAAACTGACCATTTTTCTCACTAATTGACACCAATATGAGTGATGCCACTCGGTCCCACTGAGAACAACTCTAGGAAAAAGTCATACATTCTGGCCTAACTTGCTAGTTTAGTTTTTTTTTTTTTTTACTGTGATTGTATTTTTTTTCTGTGAACTACAGAGTAATTTCATTTACTTTGTTCCTAGCAAAACATAATTTTCTGGATTCTCCAGAGCCAGTTACCAGCCAGGGTACTCGCAGGAGATGCCTGGAGACAGCTTGGCTTGTGTCAGCGGGAGGAGTGGGGGGCAGGCGGAACTGCTCGGGCGCTGGGGGTCCTTGCCGTGCAGGGGGCGGGGGCGAGGATGGCCGAGCAGCCTGGCCGGGCTTGTGGAGGTCACACACACACACACACACACACACACACACACACACACACACACCACACACACACACGGTGGGGCAGACTTGTCTGAACATTCGGGCATCCCCCCAACTTCCTTACCGTGGCCCGTAAAGCAGACATGTCCTCCCCTGTGCTCCCATCCATTACACCTGCATCCTGCCTGCTCCCTGGGCTGCACGGATGGGCGCATTGTCTTGTGTCTTCATTTCTGGGCGGACACAAGGCTGACGAGGGCAAGGGGTGTGCTCTGAGCGTCTGTTAAAAGAAGTGTGGTTTTGACACTACTGAAGTACGTGAAGCCTTCCCTCGGGATGATGGTGATGGATGCGAGTTGCCTAAAGAACCGCGTCTCAGCTGTTCCCCCAGGGCTGCTCCCACCCTGAGTCCCTGGCCCATCTGCCTAGGACACGGGGGCACTGGGCGCCAGGGTCGCAAAGCACAGGCAGCATCTACCCTCCATGTCAGGGCGCCCCCCGTCCAAGCCGAGGAGCAGGGAGGGGCCGAGGGAGTGGCCTGAGTTCCGAACCCAGCCCCATGAGCCTGGGCCAGTCCCCAGACCTCTGCCCAGGTGTGAGTGAGCACAGCGCCAGCCCCTGCCTTCCTGGGCTATCATGGGCGTGAGTGAGCAGGCGGGAGGGGGCGTCCGTCCCTGCCCCCTGCCCCGCACACAGCAAGCAGCGTGTACAGGAGTGTTTGCTTAAGACTGTCCTTCCAAATATAGATGCACAAGAAATAATCATGCTATTTCATTCAGGAAAACTTTCTTTGTATGATTTTTACGGGAATTTTCAAAACAATCTCCCCTTGTTAGAAGAGATTGCAAGTAAGAAATACCGTAGTGCTTTACGGGGCATAGATACGGCATTTGTCTTCCCTATAGTGTCGTGGATGTAAAAAAAAAAAAATCCACTAAGTGCCTTTTCAGAACCAAACTCATGCAAATGTTTGTTTAGAATGGCTCCCATACTCTGTTTGTTACAGAACGGAGATATCTTTCTGTTGTTTTATTTTGTGTTTGTTAAATACCGTTTTATCCTGTCGGTCCTTAGCTACCATGGAAACCAGGCAGAAGGCTGCAGACAGAACCCTAGTTAAATGTTTTAAATATACATGCTTGCAGGCAAACAAAAAGTACCGTTTTTCAAATGTATATTGAAAGGGAAGCGAAGGCAGAGAAATGGACTATCTGTATAGATTCTGGTGCCTTTTTTTTTTTTTTATGAACTCTAATTATCCTCAATGAAAATCAGTACTGGGTTTGACATTTGGGAGGGTTGAGGAGTGGAAGGATGCTATTTCCCTTAGTGAAGCATGTTTAACCCAAAGCTCTAAGGAAACAGGAAGGCTGGGGCATCAGAGACAGGGGAGAGGGTCGTAAACAACACTGACATTTGGGGAATGAGTCTCGTCTACCCTTACTCCAGCATAAGCAGTGTTAGTCTACAACGCAGACGTGGCATTCCCCAAGTGTTCCATTTTGAGTACAGACCCATGAAATTCGTAACCCAGGGGCCCCACGCCCTACATCGGTTGTGTTTCCGTGGCTGGGCCGAGCCACCTCCTTCCGCAACATCGGGGCCACCGAGAGGGGCAGGTGAGACTCTGTGAGTGGGTCTTGGTCACTCTGCATGGAAGAAGGTGCAGGAGCCTACAGGGCTGGACGCTGGACGCTGGTTGAAAGGAAAGGGGTCCCGGGTGGATGCCCCGGTGATGCTTCGTGCGGTGAGACACGCGGGCTGGTTGACCTTTGTGGCGAAAGAAAAGCAGCCCCGGCCTCATCAGGGCTCCATCCTGCATCTCACGGGAAGCTCAGTGCAGGTGCAGGTCCCAGACCCCCGTCCCTCAGCTGCGCACCCACTGCCCAGAGAGGGGCTGGACGCACTGCTCCTCGGCACATGGCCCAGTCTAGAGACCAGAGAGCAGGGAAGAACGGGGAAGTTAAAAAACACAGTTCCCTCCAGCCTGCCCATCCCCTGCCTCCGCATTCAGGGTCCACGCGCTGCCAGTCAGGGAAAGAAGATCACACAGGGCACCTTCCCGAGAAGGCACTGCCCTGGGTAATGAAAGCCCATGATTTCCATCGCGGGGAGGGCCGGAAAGCTGACCCCAAGCCCCTTGATCAAGAAGTGTCCTCGTGGACACTGGCGGTCAGCTCGCCTGGTTGGCACATCCCACGGGGAACTGACTTGAAAATGTCCCCATAAATTTAGCTTTTGTTGAATCGGGTGGACTTGTGTTCGTGCTATTTTCTCAAAAGTGGGGGGAGTTTACGGTGCTGAGGTAGGGCGGCACGGGACCCAACAGCTGTGTGGGAGGGCCCATGGGGGGTCAGGCTGTCATCTGTGACCCCATCTTCAAAGGTCAGGGCTGCCGGGCGCTCCTTAGAAACGCACCGGGATCTGGGAATTTTGAAGCCGTTTTCATATCCACGTCACCTCTTGAGGGCAGTGGCTTCTGCTGGGCCATCTTCTCTGGAGAACAGTGGAGCTCGTCGCACTTTGCAGAAGCGGCCGGGCATCCGTGGGGTTCCGTGTATGGGGTGAGGATAGGGGTGTGTCCAGGGCTCGGGCCAGAGGCGTGGCTTTGGTGGTGGCGAGCGCAGGGCGCATGCGCAGGACCGTGCTTTTGCTCCCGGCTCTTCAGAAGTGGCAGTTGGGTTTTTGGACTCTTTGTATCTTGTTTAGACTTTGCCCCAACTGCGCCGTGGGTGCAGTTCTTTTCAGTCCCTTATAGTCTCTTCGTATCTGTTGCTCAAGGAGACGTCTGTCCAGGTGCAAGCCCTGCAGCAGAGGGTCCCGGGTCCCAGGTCCCTGCCTGTCTCGCAGTGGGGCCCGTCACCTACACTCCCGTCACCAGGAGGGGTGAGCAGTACGTATCGCTTATTCGCTGCTAAGCAGCTGTCACCCTCCTGAAACCGTGATGGCTGGGAAGGGACTTGCTGCCTTGAAGACAGAGTCTGCATTGTTTATATTCCCTGCTCAGTGCCGCTTCTGAGTGTTTCGTGAGTCACCTATTTGCTTATACTTGGCTCTTCATAAGTCTGTGATCCTACTAGGCGAGCGGTTGGGTGATAGAAAAAGATGACAGATTATAACTTCCTGTCATGCATGTAGATTGGAGGAGGTGCATATGACTGTCGTCCTCCCCTGACACTTTCCTCTCTCTTTCCTTTTCCTTTTTGAAAAAAAGAAAAAAAAAAGAGGCGATAATTTAAAACCTGCCCCGGGTCGGTTTTACATTATTCATCTTTCACTTGTGAATGATGACGGAAAGGAAGTGACCCAGCTTCTTCCTAATGTCGGGGAGTCCCTGAAGACCTCACCTGGAAGCCACACTTGATTACTCTCATAATCAGACACACAGAGCGACCCTCCTTACAAGGAGAGCAGGCCCCGGGCAGGCACAGGGCTGCTGGGAGCTTAAGAAAATAAGATAATGTGCCCCGTGAGGAGATGAAAAACAAAAGCCACCTCGGGAAGGCGGGTGTGCGGGTCACTGCTGGGCTCCAGGTTTGGGCTGGTGCCAGGACAAGGTGGAAAATGATGACTTTGCGGGAGGATGGCAGTCGTGCAGCTTTGCCTGTGAATCCGGGGCCTCGGCCTTCCCGTGAGAATGGAAGACGGTCCTTGTCTCCATTCCTCCCCTTTTCTCTTGAGTTCACTGAACTGTGTTCCTGAGCATGGGGGTTTTGTCACTTTGTCCCTGGGGAGAGGATGCGTATGCCTGAGACTGGTCCTGAAAACCTGCCGAGAGAGAAACGCCGAGCCCAGAGACGAGGTGACCTAGAAAGATCTTAGACCCCCGTTCTGGCCTCCCCAGACCCCCACGTGCTACAGACAGAGCGGGTGTACACACCCCTCGAGGGGGACCAGCCCAAGCAGCCTCACAGGCACGGGATGGCGTTTTGTCTTTGCAAAGTGCGAGTCCTTTGGGGCAGCGACTCCGTAGCTCACCTGTATCACTCAGGAGCGAGACCACGGAACCCCCCCCAGGTTGTGACGTGAAGAAGCTACGCTCCAGAAAGTACCTCAGCCTCCTGCCCACGCCCCAGCTGCCCCCGAAGCGCAGAGCTTGTCCAGCTCCGGGGCGGGAAACGGAGGCCCAGAGGCAGGATAAGACTCATCCCGGGTCCCAGGCCCGGCGCTAGGACCCCAGCCTGGGGAGGCTCCTCCCCTAGTAAGTCACCATTTCAGAGCATCGTCAGCAGAACGAATCCGACGCTAAGCCCGATTGATGAAGGCTCAGTGGGAGAGGCCATCTGAAATGAGAAATGCTTTGTAAATAAGAGATGATTAAGAAGCAGATGGATTTAGGGCCTCACAAATGAGCACCTGGCCTCTGCGTGGTCTGTACCTGGGAGCCATGGCCCCTACCCTTCCTCTGCCCCTTTTGGGAAAGGCCCGCTGCAGGCGGAACAGGGCAGACGCGTGTCCTGAGCGGTCCTGGCCCCTCAAGATGCCCCTGTAAAAGCCCGCCTGCCACCCCTTCCTGGGGTCAGGGCTCCAAGGGGTCCCCAGGGGCCGCCGCCCCCGCTGCACACCGTCCCCCGCTCGGTGGCTGCTTGTCGAGCACCAGCTACTCCCTGGGGCGGGCTGGGCTGAGAGTCCCATCAGAGGACGAGCGATTTCCTCAGCGCTCGCCACCCTGCAAACCTGCAGGGAACAGCTTGGCCGGCTCCAAGGCCAGCGCAGCAGTCAGGACCCTCTCCGACCCCCACCAGTTACAAGACCTCTGACTTGGGCTGAATTGTCTGTGAGGAACAGCCTGTCAGGGCCGGGCTGTTGGTTTTGAGAAAATTGTGACGCATTACATACACAGAGAGAGAAACAGACAAAACACACACATATGTACGCACACGCATGTGTATATGGTACATAAGCACAGAGGCACGTGCACGTGTGCGTGTGCCTCTGTACCTACGTGCACACGCGTATCGGGAGCACAGAGGCCGCAGTCACGTTATCACCCGGCACCCGCCGTCGTTGGCTCAGAAACACGGGTGACCGGGCCGTGGGGAAATCGGCAGCTCTCGTCTGTGCGGAAACACCTTCGAGAGCGGCCAGAAACATGATTTACCGTTAGTGTGATTCCACGTCGGGCTTTGCGCGCCGCACTCTGAACGGCCCGAGGTCCGCGCGGTCCCGAAGCGCGTGCTCGCCTCATCAGGTGACGGGTCATTGTCATCGGCGTTCCTCCCCCAGAGAAGTGGGTGTGTCTTCCCAGCTGAAGCTACTGCAGGTCTGGCATTGATCTTCGCCAGATTTTGTTATTACACTTGTCTCACAGCTTTAAAATAGTAGCAAATATGTGCGATTTATTTAAACAACACTAGGGAAATTAACGCCACGCAAGCTCAGCCTAAGCAGATGAAGACAAAGCAGGTTTTTAAAAGGAGAACGGCTCGATGAAAACCTTGAAAATTCCGAGTCTCAAATTCAGAGGCTCGGGTGAGCTTCTGCAGGTGCCCAAGCGTCAGCGGGCGAGGCAGACCTGCATTCTCTGTGCCGCACGTGGGAGACGTGGCGGGAGCCGGGACGGCCAGGCTCCACCTCCCAGAGGCCGTGCTTGTGGCCGGGACCCCTGCCCCAGCACCCCACACACGCACGCAGACGCGCTCAGAGCAAACACCAAGCGGGTCCCCTCTGCCGAGGCAAGTGCCTGGGCCGGGTGACCCTCGTTTCCTGTGAGGCCATCTGTGGAGCGTGGCAGTCCCCTGGAGGGCTCACTGAGCACACACGGCAGGCGTCAGCGCAGAGGTGGGGAGTCCAGGTGGGAATCTCACACTTGGCATTTCTAACCTGGAAGCTGACGCCGCGGGAACTCAGAAATGCCTCTGCTGGTCCGAGGTTTCTCACTGACGTCCTTGGGCCTCTCCGATGGGAATGTCCATGTCTGCCCAGCCCACTGCACACTGACATGAGGACCCGTAGAGGGGATGGGGCCCCATGAAGAAACCCCAGAAGTGAGGGGGGCACACAGATCCTGCCTCTGCCTAAAGAGCTGTGTGGCCTTCAGAAGTTACTTGGCCTCTCTGAGCCGCCCGGTCGCCTCCCTGGTAGAGGGGGGATGACCTTCCTGTAGCCTCGGCAGTAGGGAAGATGCAGGCAGAGACGGTTCAGAACGCTCGGTGCCCACAAGGCGTTGGCTGCCCCTGACGCGTGGAGAGCGGTTGTCTGCATCCTGGCCGCAAGGGGGCGGGGTGTGGCCAGGACCGTCCTGAACACTGTTCTGTGACGCTCATCAAGGAGTCTAGAGATGACCCCACCCCTGTCATCGTGAGAGATGCAGGGTTGGTCACAAGGCAGCATCTGTTAGCTTGACTTGAATGGATGTTGAGAGAATGTCATGTTTCCGTAGAAATCAAGGCCACTGGGGATGCACACACCTCGCGTGGATCCTTCTGATGAAGGATGGGAAGTGACCTAGGGAAGCCTTTTGGTTTTTAATTGCTGCAGACTCTTAAGTGCAGGAGCTCAACACGAAAGACAGCTGGACTCCTGGTGGGGAAAGTCCCAGAGGGGGGTCTCTTTAGAGTGTGGCTTGTCCAGATGGATTTTTCCATTGATGTAGCATCAAGTTTTGGCGTTCAGGACTGATACGTTTTTTTGGTTTTTTTAATTAGTTTTGTCTACGTGTGTCTAACTTATTTCTACGCAGCTTTTTTGCAAAAGGGAGTGGGGAAGGTTCAACGGGCAATGGCAAGACCAACAGGTTCTCACTGGGTGGGAGCTCAGCTGGAGGGTGGGGACCCCGCCGTGACTGGAGAGGGGCCGCCGCCTAGGGCCTCCAGCCAGCTCTGTCCTCTCTGGCTGGCTTGGGCTGTCCTGGTCCGAGGTCTGTCTCTGCCACGTGAGCTCTCATATGCTCCTGGCTCTGAGACTCGGAGTGAAATGAACATCAACCATGAGAACGGTGCAGAGGCAGCCACACGGGGCACCTTGAAAATAAACATGGAGGCGATATAGGTGTAGATGTCTTGTGTATACGTGAGTCCTGTTAGCTCCTCTAATTATACAATTTCATGTACATTATGACATTCAGAAATACAGAAATGTAAAAGGAGTAAATTAAAATAAAAACTCACTGGTGACCAGAGAAAACCAGAGTTTACATTTCTATGTACTTCCTTCCAATCTTTTCTCTATCCTTTTAAAAAACATGGGGACTTATGCTGCCTGTATACTTTGGTGCCATTTCTCCACTTCCTATCAGTGTATGGAATTTCTTCATATCTTCAAAGAGTAACTTCTTTTTTTTCTTAATACATCTTTATGGAGTATAATTGCTTCACAATGCTGTGTTAGTTTCCGCTGTACAACAAAGTGAATCAGCCATATGCATACATATATCCCCATATCCCCTCCCTCTTGAGCCCCCCTCCCACCTTCCCTATCCCACCTCTCTAGGCCGTCGCAAAGCACCGAGCTGCTCTTCTGCTATGCGGCTGCTTCCCACTAGCTATTTTACATTTGGTGGTGTATATGTGTTGACGCTACTCTCGCTTCGCCCCAGCTTCCCCTTCCCCTGCCCCGTGTCCTCAAGTCCATTCTCTATGTCTTCATCTTTATTCCTGCCCTGCCACTAGGTTCATCAGTACCATTTGTTGTTTTTTTCTTAGATTCCATATAGATGCGTTAGCATACGGTATTTATCTTTCTCTTTCTGACTTACAAAGAGTAACTCCTAATGACACGTAGTATCCCAAGATATGAACATAGTGTAATGCACTTAAATATTATTTACCACCATCAGACTTCCAGAATTTTTTCCTGGTATTTTTACCGTTTCACATATACATAATGTTATTATAAAGACAGCCACAATGAACATCTTTATTTGGCGGGTGGGTCCACATGCGGTTCCGCTGGGACAGACTTCCGGCTGTGGGGTTATGGCGTCAAAAGCAAGGACCATTTCTGAGGCTTCTGGTAGTTGGTGGCAGAGTGCTGCTCCCAGCGGTGAGGAGCCCCATTGACTTCAGAGCAGCCGACATTCAGTCCCGCTGGTTCCCGCCAGGCATGGGCTCTTATCAGTCTAATTTCCATAGCAGCCCTCTGAATTCAGTGCTGTTATTACCAAGCCCGTTTTATAAAAGAAGTAGCTGGAGCTGAGAGAGATTAAGGGCACTTGCCCCGTGTCACATGAATCTTTGGATGCAGGTAAACATAAGACACCAGTTTAACGCCAAATCCCACAACCTCAACCATCACCCTCTGCTGACTCACTCACGACACGCTCGTCAGGGGGGAGGATTCATTTTGTTTACTCTTGTCAGTTTGATGGGTGAGGAGGATATATTGCTTTAATTTGCATTGTTTGATGACTGGACATTTTTCATGAGTTTATTGATCCTTTGTATTTACTTTGCTGTTAATTATCTATTTGTGTCTTTTTCCTGTTATAATAAAGTTCCAATTTTTTCTTAATGATTTGTAGGAACTCTTTATATATTCAGGCTCTTAGCTCTTTGTCAGATTTGTTGTAAATTCATCAATTGCTTTTAGGGTATGTTTTCATAAACAAGGGTTTTAGGTTAAAATGTATGAATATTTTCCTTTGTAATTTTTTTCCATTGTTTTGGGCTTAAAAAGCCCTGATGTACTGGTTAAAGAGTCAGCTATATTTTCTTCTTTGTTTATGGTTTCTTAACCCCCATTTAATCTGTAGTCCATTTCTTTGTAGAGATGAGGGTCTTGCTAGATTTTTTTTCCCTAACACGTCCCCACTTTTCCCAACACCATCCAATCTTTCCCTGGATCTAGGATAGTACAAATTCTAACAGACGCCTTTTCCTCTGCAACACCTAACCAGGCTTCTTTTCCTCTTCTCTCCCTTCCAAATAACGCTGCAGAAAGGGAAGAAGAGTGCACCCCTGGACCCTGTCCAGCCGCCAAATGACACACTGTTGCCGTGGCCACAGCATCAGAGCTCCAATGGGCTGAGGCGCCAGAAACGGGACTGGGTCATCCCGCCCATCAACGTGCCAGAAAACTCCCGCGGGCCCTTCCCGCAGCAGCTGGTGAGGGTAAGTGGAGATGCTCCTGCCGGTGGGGAAGCTTTCGGCTTTAGCCCCTGCCTGTCCCGGGATCTCGCAAATCAAGTCTGATGGGCTTGTTCCTGGAGCCTGGGACCGGCTCTGCCCTGGGTGTCTAAGGTCAAGATTTTGCCTTTTCAGTAATGAGATAAGTAATACACAGAACAGAAAAGTCAGAAGGGCAGTTGCGTCCTCCAGGGTGGACGGGCCTGCTTGCGTTGGGTCCTCTCTCTCCGGTTACTGTCCAGTGACTGTTCTGGTGCGTGGAAGGAGATGGGATGGAGACCTGGGTCATGGCCTTTGACCTCTGACACCTTCCTTTGGTCTGCATGTTCACACTTCTTCCCGATTATGGCTAAGATATTGAATGGAGAATGATGGCTTGTCCACGCTGACCACGATCTTGGTGAAAAGTCAGAGGTGCTGAGACTGAGCCTGAGGTGCCAGGGGGGCAGTTCTGTGTCCCTTCCCTTAGGGTCACCTGCTCCCAGCAGCCACCACAAGGTCGCTTTTCCTGAAGGACTGAAGGACTCATTTTACAAATCTGTTTTTCAAAGATCAAGTCCACCAACTAGCATCATCTCCTTCCCTTTGAAGGAAGATTGCAGCCCAATCTGAACGACAGTTTGATAAAGTGGTGGTGAGAACCCCATTAGATAATCCCATCCGTGGCCAGCGCCTCTCCCCACCTGTGGAGCTGGGGCCCCTCGAGTGTTATTAAGGCGTCGGCTTCATTCCTTGGCCTGATTAGTCTGTTTTGTTTCCTGTTCTTTTTGATGCAGAAAGCTGGGGGGTGGGTATTAAAATGCAGAGATGAAGCAGCAAACCTCGCAGGGCCATCCAGGTCAGTCACCCCACCATACACACCACAGCCACGGAGCCGTGTCGTGACTATCGCCCTGCCTTCACCACATGTGACGCTGTGACTTAGTTTGGTCTTTGTTCCTGTTTCTGGCCAGAACTCGTAAAACCCGTGCAATTTCCTAAATGATAAGAGTGAAAAAGATGTCTGCAGACATCCATAGCAAACCCCTTCTAGCACACCTGAGCTTATGTGCATGAGGGGACTTTGGGGAAGTCCCAGGGGAACCTAAGGCCGGGGCTGGCCACCAGGGGTACCAACCCTGTGACTGCAGGGCTGGGACCTTCACTTTCCCCTTCCCCCCCAGCCGCTCACCCCAGGAGGGAAGAGGGGCTGGATGTTGAATCAGTCACCAGTGACCCATGATTTAATCAGTCGTGCCTACGTAACGAAGTCTCCATAAAAACCCAAAAGGACAGGGTTCAGAGAGCTTCTGGAGGGTGAACACATGGAGATTCAGTGAGGATGGCACTCAGGGAGGGCGTGAAGTCTCCGGGAACCTTCCCACACCTCGTCCTACGCCTCTTCCCTCTGACTGTTCCCGAGTCATACCCTTTACAATAAACCAATAATCTACTGGCTTTCCGAGTTCTGTGAGCTGCTCTAGCAAATTAATCGAACCCAAGGAGGGGGTTGTTGGAACCTCAGATTTACAGCCAATCGGTCAGAAGCTCAGGTGACAACATGGACTTGGCAATTGACGTCTGAAGTGGGAGCATCTCGGGGGACCGAGCCCTTAACCTGTGGGATGGACGCCCTCTCCGGGTAGATGGCGTCAGAGTTGAGTTAAATGGTAGCACCCCCAGCTGGTGTCACAGAGAATTGCTGGATGCGGTGACACCTCTGGTGTCAGAAGTGCTGTGTGCGGCAGTCGTGGAAAAAAGGAGGAACAGGAGGGCGTGTCCAGCTCAGCATATCACTGAACACAAGTGTGTGTGCCTGTCGCATGGGGGAGGCCAAACAGACCGAAATGTTGGAGTTTGGAGCAGAGAAGTGTTTACTGCAGGGCCAAGCAAGGAGAATGGGTGGTTCGTGCTCAAAAACTTCAAACTCCCTGATGGTTTTGGGGGAGAAGTTTCTATAGGCAAAATTTGGGGTGAGGGCTGCAGGGTGAGTGACTTCCGACTGGTTGCTGGTGAGGTAGCAGGACGGGGCTCTAGGAATCTCGTGCTCAGCCTGGAGCTGCCGTCCTCCACCTGCGTGGGGCCCTCAGTTCCTGCAGAAGAACTGAAGGTGCAGTTACGTGTACTCCTTGGGCAGCAATCAGGGTCCTGCTTTGATCTCTGCACTGCAGTGTGATTGCTCTCCCTTTGTTTTTCCGCATTCCCTTACTTCCCTGGTTAGCAAGTGTTTGAATCTGCTCTTTGGTATTCAGGAAGGTCTAGGAGACTGAAGCCTTTTTCCTGCAAGTAAGAGACAGGGGACACGGAAAGGCTTTTCTGACCAGGAGGGCCCCATAGGGTCCTGCTGAGTTTCAGTCACACAGAGCCACCCTCCTGCCTCAATCCCCTGGAATGGGAGTTCACTTCCAGAGCCATCACGCGCCCTTGAGCGGCCTGCCTGGGAGGGCGAGATCACGGCGAAACGGAGGTGAGGACTGGAGGGAGGCACTCAAGCATCGACGCCCCCCCCCCAGCCCGGGCGCAGTTTCCCAGACTGAGCATCCTCTAGGCACGTGGGCCAGGCCCAGGGCACAGCCCATGCCGATGGGGGTGCCGGTGACTCGGCTCTGGGGCCCCCACCAGCCCTCGAGGCCCTTGCCGTGTCGGACTGCCACTTGCCATTTACTTAAGATTTTCTCTAGTAGTTCATTTTCAGTATAAATAAATTTATTCTAAAAGGAGGCTTTATTAGCTCACAACTGGAAAGCTGGAGGTATCTGTTATGACGGAAGTCGACTATAAAACAAGCATAAAGCAGAGAAAACATAGCTCTGGGGCGGGGGGGCTGCTGAGGGGGGGTCATGCAAGTGTTGACGTGTCTTAGATACACTGGAGCCAGAAGCTTCCTCTCAAGTGTCATCAGGATTGAAAGCAAATTGGACAGGGAGTCAGGTTTTCATTGTGTGAGCCAGTTTTGTTGAAGGCCTTGGGCTGTGCTCCCCAAAGTTCATCTCTAGTAGAAATCTGTCAAATCTGTCCATCTAACTCAGGGATCGGCAAACTTTTCCTTTTTTTTTTTTTTTTTAACATCTTTATTGGAGTGTAATTGCTTTACAACGGTGTGTTAGTTTCTGCTGTATAACAAAGTGAATCAGCTATACGTATACATATGTCCCCATATCTCCTCCCTCTTGCGTCTCCCTCCCTCCCACCCTCCCTATCCCACCCCTCTAGGGGGTCACAAAGCACCGAGCTGATCTCCCTGTGCTATGCGGCTGCTTCCCACTAGCTATCGATTTTACATTTGGTAGTGTATATATGTCCATGCCACTCTCTCACTTCGGCCCAGCTTCCCCTTCCCCCTCCACGTGTCCTCAAGTCCGTTCTCTGCGTCTGCGTCTTTTTTCCTCAGAGCCCTTGGCAAACGTCTTCTGTGAAGGACCAGGTAGTGAATGTTCTAGGCTTTGTGAGCCCTGCCGACTGGCCTCTGTTGAAACTATTCTGCTCTGCCTTTGCAGCGTGAAGGCGGCCCTCGGCAATATGTAGACCAACGGGCGTGGCTGGGTTCCAATAAAACTTTATTTACAAAAGCAGGCAGTGGGCCCGATTTGACCCGCAGGCCAGATCCACCTCATTTCCCAAACTCCGGAGCGTCTGGCCGAGTCATCCTCACCGATACTCAACGCTTGGCGGGAACCTTAGAGTGACGGGTGAGTGTGTAATGAGCCCCGAGGGGGCGTTTGCTCACTCACACCCTCACACACGTGCGTTTGGCAGGCATCTTGCCGCCACTGGGATATTCTGTCATCCTGGCTCTCAGAGCTTTCTCAGAGTTGATGGTATGGGTACCGACACGAGGAATTTCCCTCCTCTGTGCCCAGTCGTACCCAGGCCTGTGAAAGGTCCCAAAAGGGAAGAAGGCCACTGTGGGCAGAGCCCTTGTCCTGCAGGGGTTCCCAAGATCTGCTGGTTCGTCTGTCCTCTGCTGGACAGTGGAGGAAAGACACCCGTGTGCTTCCAGCCTGACCACTGCCGGCGGCCCCGAGGCAGAGAGGTCGGGTCTGGCAGTAGGAGAGGGGAGAGCCGGCTTCCCCGAGCAGCAGGCACTCGCGCCCCACGGGCCTGTGGCCGTGTTGAGGGGGCACAGTCTTCTCACGAGGCCACAGTGACGTCTGTGTGCCCTGATGGGGGACGTGCACCGCTCTGAAGCAGGGAAATGAGCCCCCTCCCCAGTGAACACCGACCTTGCAAAATCCGGCAGGAAAGCAGCGACGGCGGGAGCTCTCGGGCCCCTGCACACGCAGGCTCCTGGGGACTCTCCTTGCCGGTGATGTTTCTACGCTGGAGCCGTGGGGACAGGAGGTGCGGGCGTGGCGTCTGGCGTGCGATGAGCAGAGCTGCGCGCTCCACGTGCCGGAAGCCAACAGCCGCTGCCCAGACTCACTGAGGGGCAGCCTCTCCTGTCTTCTAGTCTGCAGTGTTGCTGTGGTTTGGGGAGACCGCATCCTCTGCTGCTCGGACCCCCCGACGTGTCTGCAGCCCCTGGAGGGAGGCTACCTCCAGGTGGATGTCTGCTCCAACGTGGACTGCAGGGAGGGCTGACGCTCTGACGGGCATTCCCACAATTTCAGAAACCGAACAGAACAGAGGTTTATTTCTTGCTCCTGGGAAGGTCATTTGGGGGCTGTCATGCGGGGCGCCAGAGGGAGGAGCGCAGGGTCGCCTGGGCCTGGACGTGGGAAACACCATTCCCGCCTGAATTCCACTGGCCAAGTTGCAGAGGACCCCGGGGAACGCGGCCCAGCTCTGTGCCCAGGAGGAGGGGTACGTGTGGGAAACGGCTGCGTGCTGCCCCAGTGGGTTTCCCCAGAGGAGAAAGTGCGCGTCCTTTCGGCTCGAAGGGCCCCACTGCGCCAAGGAAGGAGGTGGTCTAGGTGAGCGATCAGACCTGACTCACCTGCCCTCCTCCAAGCCTGGTCTGTCTTTACCACACTGTCCCGTTGTACTTCCTCCGTAGCACTTAGTACAGTCTGACGTCATGCCTGCTATTTATTCATCCAAGGACAGGCCTCCTGAAGGCAGGGGCCCTGCCTGCATCTCTGTGCTGTAAGCGGCAGGCACTACGAGTGCTGACTGAATGAATAAGTGAGGGAGGGAGGGAGTGATGGCAGCAATCCCGATGGCGAGCTGTCCCGGGCGCCCATGGGCTCACACAGCAT
>NW_020173687.1:1829066-1845609 GCF_003031525.2 Neophocaena asiaeorientalis asiaeorientalis | reverse complement strand
CTTTGGGGGGGGGGGGGTCCTGGCACTGCTTCCCCTGGAGTCGGCCTCCAAGCTGAGCTGATCCTTATGGGGAGATGGTATCTCCAGCAAATGGAAAATGGAATCTCTGTTACAGTTTCTGTAAAAGATTTGTTTTCCCAATGGATTCCAAGTCATTACGGGAGAACTCAGCCCAGAAACTCATGCAGGCAGGGGCACACACGCGTGCGCACACTGGTGTGCTCAGCCTCTGCCCCCGCACCTCCCTCGCTCCTTTTCCCGCTTTCTCCCTTAAACTCTTACGGAGCACAGGCGAGGGTTTGGGGTGCTTTTCTACCCCACTGTGTCTGCAGGAGGTCGATGAGTTTCCTGTCAGTGGGTTTTTTGGGGGGGGGTGCTGCCCCGAAAGACACCCAAATCACAGCAAGCGTGACTACAGCTTGATGGGAGTGGGAAGCTGAGTGTGGAGCTCTGGAGGCTCAGCTGGGATCAGCTGCAATTCTGCGCTCACTACGGCGTTTCCTTCTGATAAGATGTTAAATGAAAAAGCGGGAGGGAGAGCAGCCGGCAGAATGTTCTTCCCAGAGAGACCTCTGTTACTTACAGGCGTTTTCCTTGGAAAGAGTATCTTGTCTCTTCGTGAGCCTTCGCTGGGCCATGCAGGGAGAACAGACCCTCGCTGAGCATTCGCTCGCCCCGCCGAGGGGGCCCTGGGCAGGGCGAGGCAGTTACTGCTGGCAGGGCTGCCGGGAGCCGTGACGTCCCGGGCGGGGCCGGTACGCACTCCCGGTGCCACGCCCACCAGAATTAGAGCGCGCTCTCAGTGAAGTGGTGAGTGAGGAGGTGCAGCCGCTTCACGGAGATAGCGCTCAGAAGATCCAGGCTGTCCTCTCAGAAGGGAGGAGGAAGCAATTCACAGTCGCTAAGCTGATCCCCTGGGAAGCTGGGTAGAGGCTTTTCATTATGGGGGGAGGGGAATCATGGGGAATGGCAGGAGGGGACACCCAGCAAAGATTAACAGGAGACCTTCCCGCTCCCAGATTCCAGCCCTGGGCTCTGGACAGAACAGTTTGGGGTCATCCATGGGTGCCAGACACCACGCAGTCACTGGGGACTCAGAAGGGAGAGAACACAGAGCCCTTCTGTGGCCTCAAGAGCCACCAGGCATCAGCTTTCTGCGTGCCATCCAGAATTTGGTCCCTTCCCTACCTCGGTTAGGATTCCTTCACATGTAGACTAGAGGAGGGTTTTAAAAAGACACTTGCTTTTCTAGCATGGAGGTTAGGTTTGACTTCCAGCAAGATTTAGAATGAGAATCAAATCAAACTTTTAGAAAGAGGATGCATTTCTTAGCTGAGTCTAATAAAAATTCAGAATTTGTTAACTTGAGAGGCTGTCCAGGGCGACCGTAGGAATCTGCTGTAGGTGATGAGGCAGAAGGTAATGCTCTTGGGACACAAGTCCTTTAATTTTGGAAGCTGACATTTTACCAGACAAGAAGTCATGCAGACCCATCCTCGGGGTCCCTGCCAGAGAGCCTGGCAAGGGAGCTCTAAATAGAAGACTCTGGAAGGAAGTCCTTGCATAATCGCTGAGCATGAAAGATGGCCTCTTGGAAAAGGCAAGCAGGAGGCCGTTTCTAGAGTAGGGAGCTCGGCTGCAGGTGGTTTGGAAAGGGTCGTAAAAGTCAGCCCCTCTCATCTGACAATCCAAATGATCTCGAACCAACTGAAGTCAAAAGTTTTCTTCACATTTTCTCGACAATTTCGTTCCCGTTTTTTGCACGTGCACTGCATAGCCTCACATCCAGCCACAAGTATCTATCGACCTTTTGTGTAAATGGAGGATGATCTGGGTTTGGGGGACTAGAGCTCAGGAGCTAGTTTTGTGATGAAATGTGCCCTGGGCTGGGGTCTGCATTATGAGATGTGTGACAGGGAGATGGTGAGTGAGCCAGGGTAGACTCTCCATAAATGTTCATCGGATGTATAAATACATGTGATGGAGCTGGCTGAATTTTAACTCAGTGTTAGCCTACAAAATGTTTGCTGGGTGACCTATCGGTGTAATTGTCACTGAGTCCACCTAGGAACCTACGTTCTGGTGCTCTGAAGGTGTCCATCCATGAATGAATAACTGACGTGGTCATTATGCACCTTCTTGTGGAAGAAAGTGACGTTTCAAAGCACGATGTGTGTGTGTTGTTCCCCTTCCATCATTTCCCCTCTGTCCCCAGGAGAAAACCTAATCCTGGAGCACATCACACGGGACCCCACGATCTGGCTCTGCCCCTTGGTGCACCAGACTCCAGCCATGCTGGGCTACTTGTAGCTTCCGGTCCTGATCACACCCTTGGTTACCTGGAGTCCTGTGTTTTCCCCCTGTACCTGACACCCCCGAACCTGGCTACTTCCTGCCTCCTTTAAGAATGCCCTACTTCTCAGGACCAGCACGGGTCCTCCCCATTGCCTGCCATTGTGGTAGAGTTTTTGACACTGTTTTTTCCGTGATTATAGGTCTGTCTCCCCAGTAAATGTAAAGGGCCTTGAGGGATAGTTCACCTGTGAGGCACAGCAGCAGGGGCAGAGTAGATGTCATTAAGTACTTACTGAGTGAATGAATGATACAGCCATCATGCCCACCTCTACTAGTCAGCCTTTCACGATCATTATGAAGATGGTTAGGTTAGATAAACAATCCTTGAAAATACTGAAATTGGAAGTTCTGTTTCTGGTAATGGTGGAGTAGTTTCTATCAGACTAACACTCCTCAAATAACAATTATAGGGGCTTCCCTGGTGGCGCAGTGGTTGAGAGTCCGCCTGCCGATGTAGGGGACACGGGTTCGTGCCCCGGTCCGGGAAGATCCCACATGCCACGGAGCGGCTGGGCCTGTGAGCCATGGCCGCTGAGCCTGCGCGTCCGGAGCCTGTGTTCCGCAACGGCAGAGGCCACAATAGTGAGGCCCGCGTACAGCAAAAAAAAAAAAAAATAACAATTATAAACTCTGGGGGAAATTCTTTGTTAAAAACTATTTGAAGTTACTTGAGAGTGATGAATAGTAGGCAGAAACTGTAGGGGACTCCACCCGTGAAAAGAAAACAGCACTGGGTGAGACCTGTGTTTATATGGCTTTCCCTTTGAGAGCACCCCGCAGTCCGTCCTTGCCTCAAAGTATGGCTAGATCTCACGAAGAAACCGGTCTTACTGGCCAGAGGAGTTGGAAGATGGGGTTTAGAACTGACAAAGCAGCTGGAATGTGAGGGGATAAATCCTATAAAATATGTAGCCACAGATGGAGACTCCCAGATACACTTATAAGCTCTGTTCAGCTCCTTGGCTACACCTTAAACTGTGCACGCACAAGGAGAACTCCAAAGAACCGAGAGAAAAGCAACAGCTAGAAGGTTGAAAGCGCAGAGAAGAGACTTCAGCTGCTGCCTACGGCAAGGTAAACAGAGTTAAATTTCAGTCCAACCAAGTTAACAGCCTCCAGAGAAAGATAACAGAACCAGATTCTCTGTATAATGTCACCTGCAATGGTTACACTGATCAGTATCCAAACAAAAATTACTAGACACGCGAAAAAAACCAAAAACGAAAAAGGAAAACGTGACCCATAATTAGGCAAAAACCGCTCATAGAATCTAACCCTGAGGTCACCCAGATACTGGAATTAGCAGCAAGGCTTTTAAAATATCTCTTATAAATAGGCTCAAGGACTTAAAGGAAAATATGGTCAGAATGAATGAATACATCGAGAATCAGAGCAGGAAAATGGAATCTCTAAAAATATAACCAAATGGCCATGGTAAAACTGAAGAGTATAATGTCTCTAATGAAAAACGCACTGGATGGGCTTACAAGTAGATTGTAGAAGGCAGAAGAAAGGTCAGTGTGTCAATCGATAAAAATTATGTAGCCTGAAGAATGGCAGGGGAGAGTACTGAAACACACAGTTTCAATGGGACAAAATTAAGTGGCCTAACGTGTGTAACTGGAGTCCCAAAAGGAGAGGAGAGATAATAAGATAGGGAAAAGGGTTGAAATTTCCCCAAATTTGATGAAGAAACAAACTTATATATCCAAGAAATTCAGTGAATCTCAAGTAGGATACATACAAACAAAGCCATACCTTGATTATAGTCAAACTGCTGAAATTCTAAAGCTAGAGAGAAAACCTTGAAAGCAGAGGAAAAATGCATCACAAACAAAGGACCACAGTGGGAACAAGGGCTGGCTTCTCTTTAGAAGTGATAGAGGTCTCTGGGCAATGACATTTTCAAATTGCTGAATGAAAAGAAACCATCAACTAAGAATTCTGTATCCAGAAAAAAAAAATCCCTCAAAATTGAAGGTGAAATAAAGGCATTTCTGATCAACAAACTTAAGGAACTCATTAGCAGCAGGCCCACATTAAGTGGTAAAGGATGTCCTTTCGGCTGAAAAGAAATGACACCAGTTGGAAATTCAGATCTACAGGAAGGGATGGAGAACACCGGAAAAGATAAATGTGTGGGTTAACATAAAAGACTGTATTTTTTTTTCTCTTGACTCATTTAAAATACAGCTGACCATTTAAAGCAAAAGTATAGCACTGTCTTGCGGGGTTTATAAGCCTTGCTTGTTGCGGGGGGATTGTCTGATGCACACTGCAGTGTAACTGGGACTTGCCCCTCTGGCTGTACACCTCCCCCAGGTGCCTGAGGGCCCTCCCCCAGGTGGACGTTGCCCTCCAAAATTTCAGCGTACCTCCCTTTCAAGGAGTCGCCTGGGAGCAGGTTTCAGGCAGACGCAGCTGCTTTCTAAGAGGCAGAGGCTTCAGACGCTCCAATTCCTAACCTCTCCCGTGGATCTTTAAGGCCTGTTCTGCAAAGCCAGAAACGCGTGTGGGTGAATGAAGAAGTGGATTTTCTCAGACTGAAGCCTCTGGGAAGAAACCGAGGTGGGGCTTGCTCCAGGAGTTTGCTTGTGTCTGGGTTTTCTCCCCCTTAGATAGATCTTAACAGGTTGCGGAAATGTCACCTCTGCCTTCACCACACCGTCCACTGTTGTGAGGGTCACTGGAACAGAAGGAACCAGGAACAGTTGAGGAAGAGATTCCAGGGGCTCTAGCTCATCCCCACCAGGAGACGTACCTCCTTGAGGAGGTGCTCAAGTATTTGGAGAAGCATTTTCGTAGAAACAGCAGGACTCCTTCCCCAGTGAGGGGACGGGGGTGCCCATCACGTCACCTGCAGTGCAGGGTCCACCCCCTGCCCAGCCCCCCGTGGGGAGGGTCTGGCACCATCAGCCCCCACACGGTGTCGGTTCTGAAAGTGCAGCCCCAGCGCGAACGTGCCGTCGGGGGTCTTCCGTGGCAGCCTCCAGGCATCCCTGTAATTATACACGCAGTCGAGACCTGCAGGGAGTGTGCTCTGTCCTCGCAAAAGCCAGAGGGACACGAAGAAAGCATCGCTGAACGACTCAGCCGCCTTGGGTTCCGTGATTTAATCATTCACGTGGAAGAAACGCACAGACCCTTTGTGTTTACCGGTCCCTCATCTGAGCAGAAAATGTTCCCTTTCTTGAATCGCTTTAATGGCTGTATTTATGCAGCTGAAAGTTCCTTAAGAAATGAAAGTAAAATCAAATGGCTGCGAATGCTCAGATAATTTATCAGAGAATATTCAATTAGAATATATTAATATTTTAGATTTCCATCATTAATTTAATATTCAGAAATTTAATTTAGTCATTGAATCGCTGTAGCACCCTGGGTGGATGGGAGTTTAGGATGAGGGCTCCAAGCACCTGCTGAGCGGGGTCAGCTCCCAGGCGGCTCCCCCAAACCGTTTCCTGCCAGCCAGCGTTCTGCCTCGGCCCCAGGGCCTCGTGTCTGCAGACCAGACGTCGTCCCCAAGTGTGGGCACGGTCCACGTGTGTGGTTGGGACTCGCTGTCAAGACCAGGGAGGAGGTTGGACTGATCAGGGATTGGAATATTCCATAACTCGGGGAGCAGTGCCCCGTAGTTGAGGGAGGAGGTGTCTGTGAGAGTGAAACCTGTTTCTCCCCCACCCCCAGCCGGCAGGACTAGTTCATCGTTCTTTTACTCCCAGCTCACCTCCAGGACAATGTGGATGTTACCGGGGAAACTGACGTCTGTCCCCTCAGGTTCCCACACTGATGACTGGTCCTGGGGCTGCTGCAGGGCGGGGCCTGTGGATAAACTTCAGAGGAGATACAGACTTTGGAGTATGTCAGGGCAGGGTCGCCAGTGGCCCCTTCCTGGAAGGGGCACCCTTCGCTCCTTGGTGTGGCTGTCTTTCTCGTATGAAATGATGACAGAAGGTCGTGGTGAAGGCTATCTGTTCATCATCACATGTTCGTTAAGCCTGCACGTACATACTGAGCACCTCCTCTGCTGTTCTAGGCTCAGAGGACTCACAGAGACACATAAGAGGCAGAGAGAGCCCAGCCCTCCCAGAGTTTATGTTCGGAGAGAAAGATGAACTACCGATGATTACATATTAGGGACCAGGGGGTGTGGGGTGCAGGTGGAGTTCCCATCACATGGTGGCCCAGAAGCCTCTCTGGTGCGAGAGCAAATGCAGTGGCAGAAGAACCATGGTGATACCGAGGGGAAGAGCTTTCTAGGCAGAGGGAACAGCAAATGCAGATGCTCAGAGTCTTGGAGAAAGAGCCAGGAGGTCAGAGTGGCTGAATGGAGATGGGCAGAGAGAGGGTGAGGGTGATGAGGTGAGGGAACGTCAGGGCCAGGGCATGAGGTGCTTGCCCTTCAGGGCCATGAGCCCCAGTTGGCTGCAGTCCCCACCACCCCCTGATGCCTCCCTCGCCCTGCATCACTGCACTGGTTGGGCCCCATGGGCACTGGGCAGTGCCACCACTTTGGGCTGCACCGAGCAGCTCTAAGAGAAACAAGCGCACAAACTTCCCCCCAGCACGTTCCTGGGAAAGACAGGACGCGCTCCTGGGCACAGAGCATCAAACAAGGGTGTGAGTAGAACGTGGGGGCCAGGGCCTCGGACCTGTCCGGTGGGATCGTCAGGGTGAGGGCCCAGTTAGAGGCTTGGATCCTATTTTGGCTTCGCAGGAAGCCCGTGGGCCGTTCACAGCGCCAGGGCCTGTTGCAGGAGAAAGAGCCCCAAATCTCAGTGCACAGCGGGCCGCTGGCCCTCCCGCCCGCCTTCCCCCCACCCCCGGCACGGCTCCGCAGCCCAGGCTGCTCCCACCTGCGGCACCTCCAGGGCAGGGCACAGCTTGCCGGGGAGGTGAGCTCCGGCCTTTAACGCAGCCACCTGGAAGTGACGTCACTGCCGTGCCACGTCATTGGTCCACGCAGGCCACGTGGCGTGACCTGGCTTCCAGGGCCGAGAGCAAGCTTCGTCGCACGAGGAATATTGTGAAGAGGGCTGGGGCCAGGCCGCAGGGGTGAGGTGTGATGTGCTTCAGGTTTTGCGGGAGGGACGAGGGGCCCTGTGGGGCTCTGCTTCTGGGTGGAGAGGACAAGAGCAGGCCCGGCTCTAGCTGCCCTGCAAGGCCTCTTCGCGGAGAGGGTCTGCTAGTTTCCACACGGCCACTCGGGCCAACCTGCAGGCCACGTCTGCTCCTGCGTTTGCACTGCCGTGGAGCATCTGCTGCAGGATGACCCGATTCTCGTGACCCTCAGAGAATGAGGGGCTCCCTTTGGTCGCTCTGCGTCCACCCCGTGGCCAGGGGCCCTGGAGCTTCCGACTCTCAGTGCACGTGTGATATGAGAAGCAGCTGCAGGGTGACCACCAGAAGGACACACCCCCCGGGGGTGGCTGCAGACGGGGGTCCTTGCAGGGTCCGAGGAGGGAACGCACAGCGCGGCTTTCTTTGTCTGAGACGCCTCCAGGCTTGGGAGGGAACTGACAGCAGAGGACACCGCTGCAGATAGAAGCCCATCTCTCCAGGGCCGTCCAGGTGCCCATAGCAGGTGCTCCCTGGACCCGAGAGGGAGAAGCCCTCAGGCCGTCTGCCTTCCCGGGATGGCGACAGGAAACCCTCACCAGACACGTGGTCCTGCAGGACGCCCAGTCGCGTTTCTGATACTTGCCGTTTCCTGCTAATTACTTCCGAACCGCTGACAGCTAATTTTGAAGACTCCCCTTCTGAATTGAACGGAACCAGGCCGGGGCGCAGGGGGAGAGGGAGGGCATCTGTTTCTACAGAGCTCTCAGCTGGAGGACCTGACTTCCACTCACCGAAACATGGCACGGAGACGCTGGCTTAAAAGCAAAGCCGATCAGAACAGATAGCGTCCAGGGAGGGTCGTGTCTGGGAGCTCAGGCTGCCTCTGAGCTACAGGAGACAGCAGCAAACAGCACTGTGGTTCCAGCCTCCCCGGTGAGGCCAGAGCAGTCAGACTTACGTCTCCGGAGTTATTCTTTAAAATGACGCCCGAGAGACGACAGACTGTGTTGACGGCCCGGCTTGTGGCTGGACTGCTGTGTGCTTTGTTCGCTTCTGGCTACAGTCCCGTCCAAGAGCGGCTGGGTCTCAGGCCTCCGCGGCCACAGGCTCAGGACCTTCTCTGTATCAACCATCAGGAAACGGCCTCAGAGCTGGGCTGTTTTAATGAACCCGAGAGGCCTAAAGAGGCATTTGCACCTGCACTTAGGTTTTCGGCCTGCTGGGCTGCTTGGCGATTGAGTTATGTGTTTGATTTGGGCTTTGGGGCTTCGTGAGCTGTAAATGCTTATTTAAGTCAAGAAGCTGATTTCATTTTCCTGAAAAATGGGGAGATAAAAACAAGAAAAGCCATGGAGCCTCAGTGTCTGTGTGTTCAAAGCAAAATGAAGCAGCCTCTCGAAGAGGCCTGGACCCTCCAAGGCCCCCCCACCCGGCCCGGGGAGGGCGTCCCCCAGGACGAGGAGCCAGCAGCTTCCCCACCCACGTGCCGCTTACCTCTCCCTGTGCAGCGCAGCACGAGAACAAAGTGGGGGCTCTTACCTGACTCGGGGCTTCAGGAACCGTCTACACACGTGAAACAGACTAGGCAAGAGGGCATGGCTGACGTGTCCCATGTTTCGGCAGAAACCACGAGGACCGGCGTTTAGACAGACCCAGACCGGGGACCCAGCAGGCTCCTTGGTCTCCAGCACCACCAGCTGGGCCCAGGAGGCCCCGAGGCTCTGCGTGGGCAGCCGTGGGCCCCCCAGGACACCCAAATGATGGTGGATTCCCGTGTCACATCATAGCTTGGTCCCCGCTTGGGCCCGGGAGCACTGAGCCCTGGTGACCACCTGGTTCTATTAGGTTGGTTTCTTCCGCTCCTAACGAGTGACAAGGCAGTGCCCCAGGCGTGTCCTGGCACACCAGCGGCCACTGGCCTGACATGACCTGGCGTCTGGACCTCCTCCCGACCCCCCATCAGATGAAAGGCCTGAGGTGGACCTGGCTGGCTGGTGTGAATGGCAACTGCCCACAGGGTGGGATGCCCCCAACCCCACCCAGCCCGGCCCCCACCTGCTCCTCTGGACTCCACACTCAGGCCTCCCCTCGTCCCGCAAAGCGGTGCACAGGCATGCACACACACACCTGGATCTCCACGTTGGCCCAGAGGACACTGTTTACCGTACAGTCCTCAGCCTGTGAAGTAAGGGGTGATACCATTTTACTCCCACAGGCAGGGACTGAGGCTCGGAGAGGTTGAGTGACTCGCCCAAGGTCACACAGCCAGGAAACAGCACAGCAGGACACCCACCCAGCCCTGCCCCAGTGCAGGGGACCTAAGTGATCAAAGCCCTTTCCTTCTGGCCTGTGGGCAACGCCTTGTCAGTGGCCCAGCCGACTTTGATGAACTGCCTACAGCCCAATGCCGGCGATGCCGCACAGGGCAAATCCAGCTTCGGTTCTCCCCTTGGCTCTGTGTCCTGCAGCCCCCTGGGCCTACCCCAGACTCCCACCTCCCATTTCCCCGGAAGGGAAATCCTACAGAAACAGACAAGGTCCTCCTTGCCGTCTTCCTGGGCCCTGCAGGCCCTGCCTGGGGAGGAGGACGAAAGGGAGGAGGGGGTAGGATCCCATTACCTCTCAGTCGGTCAGACCCAGGAGTGGTCGACCTGGAGAATGCAGCTTTAGTTACAGGCTGGGTCTCGGCGCCCAGGGAGCTTCAGCCTGCAGCTCACCCCGCTGGTGCTGGCATGTGAGGAGAGAAGGACGGAAGAAATAGAACCGCCGAGCAAGAGCTGTTTGCAGGGGCTTCTGCTAACGTGGAAAATCTTCCACTTCATCGGGAGATGAAGCTTCATGCCACTTTCCCAATGGTGACAGGAGCGCCTGTTGGCTTTGCTGGGGAAGCGCCACATGGCACCCAACTCCGCAGCTCCGTTCAGTATCCCCAGTGTCGGGGGGGCCCGCAGGCGTGAGCCACCCTCCCTCCTGGCTGCGCGGAAAGCGGGGCCCCGGCCCAGGGCCGACGGGGGTGTGTTCTGTAAGCTGGTGACCGGGGGCCAGCAGGCCAGTGGGGGAGCCACACGAGTCCCTCCATGCCGCCGTGAGTTGAAGGGACACTAATGCCACCACCGATTAGAAAGGTTCACGCCATCCTGTGTTTTTCCTGTGAAACATGGCAGAGCCTAGGGCGGGAAATGACCACGAAAGAGGCTAAAACATCACAGCAGAAAGGTAAACATTTGTCTTACAGCAGAATATGTTTCTCCAGAGCCCAGGTGTTTAAATGAAGCAAGTTCTGGTTTATGTGGAGCTATGATTGTATTTAGAAATAATAATAACACACCTGGGAGCTGATAAAATGCTGGTGCCAGGCCCCTCAGAGCCCTGGGCTCTGATGGAGACAGGCCAGGTGGGATCCATGTCGAGGCCCCAGGTGGGAGGCTGGGGCCCAACTGTGGACCCCACAGGCCCTCACACTCGGGATGCTTTTTCACTAAAAAAAAAAAAAACAGGCTGGAAAGCGCAGCTCCAGGGTTGGGGAAGCCAGAAAAAATTAGCCCAGCTGACCCGTCTCATTCAGAACCAGACGCTGAGGGGTGGCAGCCGCTTCATGGAAGTCAAGGACCCTGGAGATTTCACTGAGCTCTAGCCCTCCTTAATGCAAATTTTAAAAGCTTTTAATGTACGTTAAATACATACCAGCTACTTGTCAGAGCTGTGGTTATGGAGGATTAATTTTATAGCTGCTGTATTTCTGATCAACGGTTACATATAATTAGCCCCTATAAATGTTTCTAAATAATCAGATAATATTTGAATAGTTTAAATAAACTAAATGACTGTCGTATTGCTTCTATCAGGAAATCACATTTAAATTGGCAAGTTCATAGAGGCAGGTCTGTGTATCTGGCTGGTATAAGTGTGGAGTTGGTTGACACCCAGCTGTTACACTCCAGGGAAAAAAACGGTTAAACATGTTTCAGAACGTAAGAGGATTATTTTAAATATTCCCATGAATATCAAAAGGATTCAAGCAAGCCATAAACGTTCCTGAGTCAAAATTCTCGAAAGGCTTGTGGAGACTTTGTGGGTCGACAGTCATTCTCACGCTCAGCCTTCGCGGCTGGCCCTTGTGCCCGGCAGCCCCGGCCTGAGTCCCGGTTGGCTGTGTGTGGCCCCTCGTGGTTTCGGGGGGCAGAGGCTGGCACGCTCCATCAGAAACATGGAGGCCCCTCCCCCCGCCGGGACGAGCACGCTCCCTCTGGGGGTCTAGCTGCAGGGTGGTAGCTGGGGTTTCTGCAGACGGGGCTGGTGAGCTCAGCGAGAAGTTTCTGCCAGCCCTGTCGCCCAGGTCCCTCGAGCGCCCTCTCCCTCCAGCCGCTCGCTCCGTCTGGGGGCGTCCTGGAGAGATGCGGGGCCCCATCACAGTGGCAATGGACTTCCCCACGCTGCCCTGCACCCACCCGTCTGCCGACCCTCGGGGGCAAGGAGTGCTGTGCCCCGTGCCCCGCTCCCCCCGCACTCCCGGAACAGCCTACTGTCCCTCCTCGCGTGTCCCAGGGCCGGGTTCCCTTCGAAGCCTCCGGCAAGGCTGATTCCTCCCCATAAGAGCCAGTGGCCTGCAGTCAGCAAGGCCCCCTCGAAGCGCTTTTTTTTTTTTTTTTTTTTTTGCGGCACACGGTCCCTCACTGTTGTGGCCTCTCCCGTTGCGGAGCACAGGCTCCGGACGCGCAGGCTCAGCGGCCATGGCTCACGGGCCCAGCCGCTCCGCGGCATGTGGGATCTTCCCAGACCGGGGCACGAACCTGCGTCCCCTGCATCGGCAGGCGGACCCTCAACCACTGCGCCACCAGGGAAGCCCTTGAAGTGCTTTGAAGCCCCCAGAGCCAAAGTCCTGAGCAGGCCCAGGGCTCTGACCCTGTGAGTAGGAAAGACGCCACAACCTGAGAGCACGGATGCTTCTTTCTGGAAAGCTGCCCGGCTCAGTGCCCGAGAGGGTGGACAGAACCAGGACAGATCAAAGAGGCCTTTCTGGAGGGTCTCGAGCTGCTGGCAGTGGGGGTGGCAGTGTGTGGGGTGTTCGTTCATGGGGCTGCAGGGGAGGAAGCAGCAGTAGCCCAGGGACATTTACCTACCAGGTAGGGAGGGGGGTCCTGGAGAGACCCGTGTATGAGCATCCGGTGCTCAGAGGGCCGGTGAACCGTGACTCAGGTCAGGGATTTCCCAGGTAAACGCGGCTTCACCCGTGTGGTCTGGTCCAGAGCTTCTTGTCCGTGGCTAGACGCCATGGAGACTCTCCTGGGGCAGCCAAGCCAAGGGGCATTCGGGGGGGTCAGCCTCGGGATCTGATCCAGCTCTGGCCCTTCCCAGTCATGTCCCGGGGTGGGGAGCATGGCCTCGCTGTGCCTCGGTGGCCCCTGTGAAGCAGGACCCCTCTATGGGCCAGCGACAGTGCGTGGGAACTCTTGGTGCTGGTCCGGCGCCTCCGAATGGAAGCAGCGCTGGGCCCCTCATCGTCCCGCATCCTCTGCGGGCTCAGGGAGAACCCTGGCCTTTTCCACCCTCTGGAGGTGCCTGCATTCCTCGGCGCGTGCGTGGCCCCTCCTCCGTCCCCAAGGCCAGCAACGCAGCATACGCCCCTTGCCGCTACCTCTCTCAAATCCCCTCTCTTCCATCGTGTGAGGACCCTTAGGGCCCGCCTGGCTGATCCAGGATCATCTCCCAGCCCAAGAGCCTGAACGTAATCACATCTACAAACTCGTTTTTGTCCTGTAGGGTGACATTCATGGGTCCCAGGGATTAGGACCTGGATGTCTTTGAATAGAACACCTGGTCCTGTTCAGCTGGTCAAAGGCCCAAAGTACGATGCTGGGGGGCCCCTTTCCCGCGACACTCTTTCACCTGCTCTCCCAGAAACAAGGAAGCTCACAACAGCTCACCTTTACTAGCCTCCCTAGGAGCTGAACCCTTGTGACACCACCCCTGCTCTCTTCAACCCCTGAGCCCTGGAGAAGTGTACTCTGACCCACCTCTGTTCCCAGCCGAAGCGACAGGCTCAGAGAGGCCAAGGTTCTCACTGGAGGTCACACAGCTCAAAGCACAGAGCTGGGCTTTGAATCCACAAAGTCTGTCTGAAGAGCTCCCCCTTCATGCCTGGCAAAGTGTGCGGGGAGCCCAGAGCCCCCAGGTCCGGGGGGTGCCCCATCATCCCCGTTTTCACCATCTCTGAGTTAGCAGTAAAGAAATGCAGTTCAGGCTTTCCTGGTGGCGCAGTCGTTGGGAGTCCGCCTGCCGATGCAGGGGACGCAGGTTCACACCCCGGTCCGGGAGGATCCCACATGCCGCGGAGCGGCTGGGCCCGTGAGCCATGGCCGCTGAGCCTGTGCGTCCGGAGCCTGTGCTCCGCAACGGGAGAGGCCACAGCAGTGAGAGGCCCGCGTACCGCAAAAAAAAAAAAAAAAAAGAAATGCATTTCTTCTGCAGGATATTTCTTTGAAGGAAAAGTTATTTGGGGAAAGAAAAACAAGCTTCTCTGTTGCGGGGAATTAAAAGTGGGAAAATCTATGCTTGTGTTTTTCACGTGCTGTTTCAAGCTAGTCAGCTCCAGGACAGCTGCAAACAAAGACAGTGACTGAGTCCCCGGGGCAGCGAGGGGCTGAGGAACTGCTAAGCAGAGACACCCGTGTGGGTGGGGCAGGTGACCTGAGGGGCGCAGGGGAACCGGAGTGTGCCCTCCACTGGCCCCTACGCATCATTACTGGGGTGGCCGGTAGGGGTGCACCCTGTGTGCTTCAGGCTGGGCCCTGCACTCCCCTCCACCTTCCTTCGCACGATGCCCACTGCCTGAGTCTGGCTCGGGTGTTTCTCCCTCATCCTCCGTTGGGGGTGGGTGTGGCGCCCTCGCACGTGGCAGGTGGGGAGGAGGGTCCGTGTTTGCGTTGTCACTGCTGGAATCCGACTAGCTCTGGATGGCAAGGAGCCTCCTCTTGTCGCCACGCCCCCCTCCTTCACCCATGCCCCGCAGGCTTCGCATGACCACCTGCTAATTAACCAGCCGTCCGTGAGCCGTCCCGTCTCTTCAGTGAGGTGTCCGATGGCATCCACCACATCCGTGTGTCCGTGAAGCGCTGCAGGGTCCCCTCTGGGTGTGGCCCCAACAGGCCCTGACCTCCCGACGCTTTTGGGCCAGCAAGGAGCTCGCTCGCCGGTACTTGGCATGCCGGTGGCGATCCGTCCAGCCGGCGATTACCGGTGCCACCGAGAGGGACACGCAGCCAGAAAGTCTGTCCAAACCAATTTCCTCAGGCTGCTTATTTCAAAGTCTGAAAATCCCTAATTCCGGGAGGCAGGCTGTATTTAAATTTAAGCTTAGTTCCCGAATGAGATCTTTGCCTTCACCTGTTCAACTTTATTTGGAAATACGAAACGGTGACTTGATTACATGTTAAGGTGGCTTTGGCCAGGGGATTGCAGCCAAAATCTCTGTTCCTCTGAGCTTATCCCCCGATGATGGAATCCATCCAAATTAGGAACTCGGTTCTTCTGCCGCTAGAGAAGCATGGGCCGGGCTCAACCCGGGTGTTCTGCAGGCGGGGCATCCTGGGGCACTGTGGTTTCACAGGGTGTCATCTGTGGTCCTAGGAGGGGGACATGCCAGCTCTTTGCTTGGCCCCAGAGGAAGGGCCGTCTTTAGCAACTTTAGTCTCGTATTTCCCAGCCTCCCATCAAGGAGGGAGGATTATTAAACTGTCGAAATGAAAATCCATTACAAGAGAAGCTGCCATTTCCAGGGGTTCTGCAGCTTAGAGCACCCAAAGCTGAGAAAACACAACCACTCGGATATGGGCCGCGTGCCGAGGAGCAGCCCCACAGCCACGCGGTGTCGCCCATCCCTCTGTCTGTCCGGTGGCCCAGGAGCCACAGCAGGCGCTGTACAGCTAATGGATTGTGAACAAGTTAAACTTTCTGTTTTCTGCGTGAGTCTCTCGTCAGGGAAGTTGCCAAACCTGAGAATTATCTTGACAAACAAGAGGCGCATGTTCTCCAAATAGGCTTGTTTTCTGTAAGGGGTGGAGGGATGATTGAAAACAGATACCAAGCTGGGGAGACATCGTTCAGGCCGTGAAAACCACAGCTCACCAACTGTCCAGCCTGCTGTTTAGGTGGTCTGAGAGTGGCCGTGCTGAGGAGCAGACAGAACTGGTATTTCCTCGAGCCCCCGCTGGAGGCCCGCTCTGCAGAGACGCCTCCCGTGAACAGTCCATCTAGTGTGGGCTTCCCTGTGCACGTGAGGAAGCAGGACAGGGCAGGCAGCAAAGAATGGAGAGCAGAGGGTCCCTGCCGGCCCCCCCCCGACACCCTACACTCTGCGTGCCGGCCTCCAGCCTCACACCTGCCGTCCGACTCCAGTGGAGAGGTGAGCTGCACCCGGTGGGCAGCTCTCCCTTCTCTTCCTGAAAGTGCTTGGTGCTCCTTCCTTCCTGAAGCCCCCAGACCCTGCCTCTCCTGACGTGTGCATCCTAGGCTAGCCTCCCTCCTGTCTCCTGCTTGGGCCCGCCCACCGCTCACCTGGAGGCTAGTTCAGCTTCCGGTGTGTCGGGCTTGAGTTGGGCGGCCCAGAGCAGGGACCCAGCAGAGCAGCGGCAGCGGCCTCAGAAGCCCAGGGAGAGGTCTGAGCAGTGGGGGGCAACATGGAAGCCGCTACCACCCAAGTACAAAACCACGAGGGCGGAGGTCTGGAGCAGAAGAGTCAGGACTCTACCTGCAGGTGGCAGAAGCCAACTCTCACATTTAGGGCGCGTGTAAATGGAACACGGCGAGGTGGGTCAGCTTCAGGCACGGCAGGATCTAGGCGCTCAGGCGATGTCTGTGTCATCAGGTGGCTTTCTCCTCATTCCGTGGCTCTGCCATCCTTGACGTTAGCCCACCTCGGCAGAGCCCCTCAACCCCAAGGCCCCGAGCAGCACAGGGCTCACACACACACCCGCAATCCCCAGTTCAGTGGAAGGAGAGAGTCTCTCCTCCCAGTGGCTCCAGGAGCAACCCATGTCTCTGATTGGCTCATGCACCTGCCTGGCGAGGAGGCAGGAGGACACACGAAAGCCCCTGGGCAGAGGGACCAGCGCCCTGGACAAGCCACCCG
>NW_020173687.1:1819801-1829021 GCF_003031525.2 Neophocaena asiaeorientalis asiaeorientalis | reverse complement strand
TGAGGCCAAGGGGGGTGGGGCTGGATGGGGGACCCCAGGAGTCAGGTGATTTCAAGGAGCTGCAGCTGGATCCTAGAAGCAGCAGGGAGGCCGCTGGGCTGCGGGGACCTAACTGCACTGTGACCCGCCCCATAGACTCTGGTCTATGCACTGTGACCCGCCCCATAGACTCTGGTCCCCCCAGCCGGAGCCCTGAGGGGTTTTAGAAGCTGCCCAGGTGACTCCGGTGGGCCGCCAGGGCTGCCCCAGCTCCTGCAGACTGAGCCGTGACCCCGAGTAAGACGTGGGTGGGTGCCGGGGAGCTCCCCGCCCGCCGACCTCCCGTCAACCTGACGGAGGCAGGGTTCCCATCACTGGGTGGAGTTTTCACGAGCGGGGGCAGTGAAGGCCTATGGCCGGGCCCCTTGGGACGTGCAGGACCCACCCCATGCGGAGGAGAAAACTCTCCCATGGGAAACCCACAGGACTCCAGCGGGGACTCCCAGCCGTTTGGTTTGTTACTCACTTTGGAAAAGAAAGGCTGACAATCCTTGACAGCGTTTTCCCAGGAAGCAGCCATTCTGGAAATGAAGGGAAGGCCTTCCCGGGGCAGAGCTCCATGCCCCTTCGCCGCCATCCTCAGCGTCAGGCCCTGGGGCGGGGGCAGAGGGCGGACACCCACCCGGAACCAGCGCGGTACAGGGCCCTCTCCAGGGGTGACCGCAACACAACAGTTCTTTCGAAGACCCCGGGAACAGGGGCGTCCTCATTCCCTTCCCAGGGCTGAGGAGTGCACCCGAGGTCTCGTGCCCGGGACAGAGACCAGACTCCACTTCCACCCGCGGTTTAGAAAAGTGCGAGGATGGGCTGCACCCCTGAAGTCAGACACCAGAGCCCTCGCCTCACGGACGTGTACCCCGAGGACTTAGGAGGTGCTTTGCTGCCATGAAAAACCATAATGCAGGGTGGGGGCAATTCCACGCCCATTTGAGGGTCGGAGGGAAGTTCCAGACCCTTTCCCCAGAGAAATGCACACACGTGCACAGGCACATACACACGCACGCACGCAAGTGCACACGCATGGGCACCAGCAGGGCCACAGGATCCTCCCGTGGGTGTTGGACGCTGAAGCAGCGTCTGGACGCGGCTCAGGCTGGCCGTGAGGGCTGCTGGAGAAACACTGCACTCCCTGTCCGTCTGGCGGCTCTTTAATTCCTGGGGTGAGGGTCGAGGGAACGAAAGGCAGGCCCCTTTGTCTCTGCGGCAGAGCCGCGGGGTGCCCATTTCAGCCACACGCGTGTACAGCGCCTCTTTGCGTCAGGCTCCACCAGGCCAGGCAGGTTGGTGGAGCGGCCGTGTGCCACCCACTGCCGTCCCTGAGAGCGATGCAGGGCCACGCTGGCCCCGAGGACATAGTTAAGTGCCATCTTCCGCCAGGTGACACCCGATGCCAGGGACAGAGAGCATCTGGGCTTCTTGAAACCAGAACCACACCTTCGAGAGGGGCAGATCTTATTTTAACTACCAAGAAGCCCTCTAATAGTGGGTTGCTAAGAAACCACCACAGCAGGTGATTCTGCAAACGAAGGAGACGTTCGTTCCTGATCTATGGGTTTCCAGGGCCGTGGAAACACCCCCCACCACACACACCACACACCACACACACCACACACACACCACCACACACCAACACACACCAACACACACATACACGCACCACACACACCACACACACGCACACACAAACATACACACACACTTGCACACCCGCACACGCACACACCACACACATACACACACCCCACACACACAACACTACACACCACACACACACCACACACACACACCACACACACACCAAACACACCACACACACACACCACACACACCACACACACACACCACACACAGACACACACAACACAGACACACCACGCACACACACACACACCCCACACACACAGACACACACACACCACACACATACACACCACACACGCACGCGCGCACGCGCACACACACACACCTGCCCGGCTTTGGCACTGCTGGGGTGCGAGTAGCTCTGGGAGGGCCCAGGAGGTGCCTGGTGGCATCGCCAGGCTGAGGAGTGGCTGGAGGGGAGAAGCCTCCTCGGGGAAGAAAGCGGGTGATGTCGGCAGAAACAGTGGGTGTCGTCAAGGCCACAGTCGCTGTATTCCAGAACCGCAGGGGGGGCCAGGCTCCCTGTGCCCAGCTGGTGTCTTTGACGGGGGTTGGTGGGGGGTCTTAAAACAGTCAGGCTGTTGACAAGGATTTTCTGTGCTGTGGACTTGACTCCAAGCCTCCGATGACAGGGTGTCGGGGGTCAGGATGCCAGCCGTGTCTGAGTTTGGGGCTCTTCAGGCTAGACTGATTGGCTCCAGAAACTCCCGTCCGTCCGCTCCCTCTCCCGCCCGCAGGGAGCCCGAGGTCCCTGGGCCCCGCCCGCGGTTTGGCAGCTCCGCCCTCCGGGAGGGAAGGTTGCCACAGGCAGGCCTTGCACGCTGTGATGTTTGTGTGAAGTAGCCATACAGTAACGACCTAAACAGTGTCCAGGAAAATAAACGGAAGCAAGAGGACAAGGCGCGAGGAGAAATTACTGACAGCTCTCCAGGCTCAATCGACACGATGGAACAAACCGGGTAAGTGTCTTGTATCAAGAGAATGGGCGGATATCCAGGGATTTTGCACGTAGCACTTTATCACCCCCCCAGGATGTCTGGAGTTGCTCAGTAAAGCCAGAAAGCTCACAGCCAGTAATGTCATCGGTCATTAGGTTAAATCACATCCACGCAGTGGTGGGCTGGCGGGCACGGCGGGATGCAGGCATGGGGCGCTCCAGAACCATGCTGGGTGGACTGGGCTGTGCTGGGCGGGGCACGACCCCAGGGTGAAGAAGGCTGGTCGGCCAGCGTGCCCCGATCCAAACAGGAGTGCGCCCGAGACTGACGAAGGCCACGAGACGTACTCCTGCCGCGTTTAAGGCGCTGGGAGATCACCTGTGGCCACACACTGGTCGTGGCTGCGGTGGCTTGGGAACCTTGCCCAGACAGCTAAGGGAACAGGTGCCACCGTGCGGGCAGGGCTGCGAGGGCACTCACCCTGCAGAGCCCTGGGTCACGAACGCTGTGTCTCCGCCGGTCACCCGGGAGTCTGCACTTCCAGAATCGTGACTCTGATTTCAAACCTAATGGGTACATCTGTTTTCTTGGCCTTGTTTCAAATGCAGCAATGCCAGCTGCAAAAAATACAGCCAAGCCTCCACGCAAAGACCCATTTATAACCGCTGTACCCAGTAGTGAGAGGAAAAGCCTCCATTTAGACCTCATTTTGAGGCCGTGGGCACATTAAGGACCAGCTCTAGATCTTAATGATGGGGGGGGGGGGGTTTTTCTCCGGTCCCGGCTTTGCCCCTCCTAGAGCTCACGCATCTTGGAACATTAAGGGGATACATGCAGAATTCGTTCCTAATGTGATTTGAACCAGAAGAGCAACCGGCTCGGTGCCTCAGAGCAGCTTCTCAGTTATCACTCCTCACTCCTGGTGTTTGGAACCTACTGTTTACCTCTGAAGTGTGCGCTGTTGCCCTACGGCTTCCCTGTTTACTGTCAGCACGTGGGCCGCAGGGTCGAGACAGCCAGGGAGTGGGGGAGGTCTTTCACGACTCACCTTCACGCCTTCTGCCTTTGGTCAGATACCACATATGCTGCTGTTTCCCTATGGTGTTACTTAAATCAACTCACTTGTCATATGAAACAAGTTTCTTTTGAAGGACATTTTAGGTAACCATTGTCTAATGAAAAGCCCCCATCACTAGACCTAAGGAGAACAGACCCCCCCAAAAAGTGGCAGCAAAATGATATTATTGTTTAAAGGCAATGTTTGTCCATCCACCACCGAAAACCATCTCCAGCCCCAGCAGGGAGGCACCCGCCACCACTTGGGAGATGCCAGGGTCAGTGACGGCAGCTGTGTGGTGAGTGGTCCTGCCGGCTTGAGACCTTTAGCTTGTGGTAAATATGTATGATCGATTCCACCAAATGAGGCTTCTCTGTTTTCTTCGACTATGCAGAAGTGTTTCTAAGAATGATGTGCTGTTATCACCAGCCCGTCTTTCCGGGGATGGCGAGCTGGACAAACAATGGGTGTGACGTGTCAGCACAGCTCAGAAATCAAATTAATCTGGGGTCTTCAGTGTTGTGGTGAATCATAAACGACACCCAGGAAGACACCCTTGCCTGTCATCTTCACCGTTTACATAACTAAGGCCCATCCCCAACTCGGAGGCACCTGGAAGTGAGGGACCTCTTCTCAGCGATCAAGGTCCCTGAGCGCCGAGGACTGAGTGTAACTGTATCCGTGCGTCCGTGACACCAGGACTAATTAGCATTTGCACAGAGGAGGAGAGGCAGAAGCTGGTGCACACAGAGGTGTAGCCCGATCCAGTTGGAGATGACGCGTGAGGAGGCCAGAGAGGGAACTCGTGTTTTAATGTGTGAGGACTTGCGACAGAAAGCAGGCCTCCTCCGGCCTTGTGTTCTTGTGTTGTGTTGTGTCTTGTGTTCTTCATGGCTGGGTTCCTCGGGGACAAAGGCAGAACCTTGAATGCAAACGTTACAACCAACACACAAGACAGACGGGCGTCCAGGGGGCAAGGGCAATGAGGCTGGAGGGCAGCGATGGGGAGCCTTCGACTGAACCCGGAGGCTGAGGGGAGGCGTGTGGACGTTGTCCCACGTCTCACGGGGTCTGTGGGGATTTTGTGAGGGGAGGGAGACCAGGTGGGTTTTATCTGAAAAGACCATAGTGTCTCTTGCAGCAATATTTTTGCACAACCCCGGGGACTGCTGCTCGTGTCTGGGGGCTTGGCTGGGGTTGGAGGGATGGCCTCCACCCTCCAGCAGGGTCTCCGGACAGAAGCAGAGAAGCAGAAGGGCGGCCAAGACCGGTAGCTAACGGCCCCTGACCAAGCAAGATGCGGGCTGACCCCAGGGAAGGGGAGAGGACAGCAGATGCAGAGATGTGGGGAGAGGGTTCAGGCCTGATTGAAATCCACCCATCGTCACGGACCTGCAGGGGGGGCTGTGTTGTAGCTGTTACTATTATATCATCATTCTGGCCCCTATGTGTACTGTAGTGGTTTGGCGTAGTTCCCAGTATTCTTTTTTTTTTTTGGCTGCGTTGGGTCTTCGTTGCTGCGAGTGGGCTTCCTCTAATTGCAGGGAGCGGGGGCTACTCTTCGTCGCGGTGCGCGGGCTTCTCATTGCGGTGGCTTCTCTTGGTGTGGAGCGTGGGCTCAGTAGTTGTGGCACGTGGGCTCAGTAGTTGTGGCGCGTGGGCTCAGTAGTTGTGGCGCGTGGGCTCAGTAGTTGTGGCTCGCGGGCTCAGTTGCTCCGCGGCATGTGGGTCGTCCTGGACCAGGGCTTGAACCCGTGTCCCCTGCATCGGCAGGCGGATTCTCAACCACTGCACCGCCAGGGAAGTCCCCCAGTATTCTTTCCAGCAAAAAGTGACTCTGGTCAAGGGTGGAGGGGGAGGGGGAGCGTAATTAGTGTTTAGTGGTACAGAGTTTCAGTTGTGCAAGATGGGAATGTTCTAGGGATCTACTGCACAATAGTGCAAATGTGCTTAACACACTTTAACGTAAACTATACACATAAAAATGGTTAAGATGGTAGATTTAACGTTGTGTGTTTTTTACCACAATAAGAGAGAATTGCTGTGCAAAGCAATAAAATAAAATGAAATCTAAAAACTCCTTATTAAAAAAGAAAAAGAATTTGTCTTTTAAATAGAAACGCTGAGCCAGATTCAAAGCTCTCTCTTTAACTTGACGAGTTTTTCTAGAATATATTTCACCGTAACTCTGAACTGTAGTGACACTGAAACGTTGTGTTCCTACTTTCGCTCAAAACCCATTTTTTAAATGAAATTAAATGACACCCCACAATCCCACTACTCGAGGTCATAATCAAATAGAAATTGAATACAACCTGCCCCGGGGCATGTGCCGGGCCTGGATTCTCAGACCCAATTTGTGACCCGCTCTGTTCACTCAATGGGCATTGTCAGGAATCATAAAAACCGAGCCACTCCCGCTGGAGATCAGAGTCTGTGTGTGTCCCCACTGGGTTCCCTTTCGCACCCCCATCCCCTTCTCCTCCATCTCTGCCAAGCCCCCTCCCCAGGCCCCTGCCAACCCCAGAGCAACCCCAAAGGCCGTAAACACATCTGACTCTGAAATCATCCGTTCTCTGCAGAACCGAGCAGGGCCACCGTTCCTGAGAACTTTCCAACCCTGGACGCCTGGGTCACCCCCCGGGGCCTCAGAGCTTCTCCAAAGAGCCACTGCCCCCCTCCCACGCTGCTGCCCAGGCTGTGACCCGCAGAGCACGGGGCCTTTGCACTTCCTGGGCTGGGCTTCCTGGGGGCTGGAGACCCCCGACATCCCGCTCTACACATTATGCCGCATTTGTAACGGGAGCTGGAAAGGAGTCGGTCACGTGAACTCACGTGCTTCATCCCTGCAAAACCGGCAGTGATGTGCTGACAGCTACTTCATCAGCAGGCCCGGCTCCCGCCCGTCAGGCTCCTGCCCGTCAGGCCACCGCTCCGCAGGAGCACAACAGAAAGCGCATTTCTAAACCCGCAAACATCCCCAAACTCCGAGGGAGAAAAAAGTACAACTTCTGCTGAGGATGTGATCCAGGTGGAAGTGAAAAGTTGCTGGAGGAAAGATCCAAACGACTCGGGCTTAAGAAACGAGATTTTCCTGAGACGCGGGATCCGTACTCCCGGCATCTCAGGACGGCTTCATTCAAGGTTGTGAATAAACGCGCGTGCTTGACTCGCACAAAATCACCCAGGAGGGAGCGCGGTGACCATTACTCGCCTGTAGTAAAGATCAGACTTTGGATGGTCTGAAGCCAAGAGAAACCAATAAATAGCTTTTATGCCTTTGCGACAAGAAAAGGACACTCACCACACAGCAGTGAGCAAAGCAAATGGAATCAACTGGTTGAAAATGGAAAAGCAAATTGGAAAATGGTTGTTGCCCAGTCCGAGAGGTCCTGAGATTCCTGGGGCCCCGGCCTCACCACCGTCCTATCGAGAAGCCCAGCAGCTGCCCACGCAGGGGCCCCTCCCTGGCAGCCTGCAGCCCGGCCATCTGTCCTCAAGACTTTCAACTTGGGCTTTGCATCGAAGCCCTGGTGGTTCCGCCGTCCACCCACCCTCGTGTCTTTAGCGGTCTCCCCCGCCGGGGGCCTCTCAGGCCTTTCGGCCTTCTCAGTTCATCTGCTCTCAAGGGGGCTGCTTCCACCTGGCTGGAGCTTAGGTGCATGTAAAGGGGGTGGGGGGAGCATTATCAGGAGAAGAGGCAGGGAAGCAGGATGGGCAGGGGAAGAAGCCGAGAAACGAAGTGGTCTCAGCTGGAAACCAGCCTCAGCCTGGTCCCGGCAGCCAAGGAGGAAAGCTGTCCTCCAGCCCTGCCCACCCTCGTGCTCCGCAGCAGTCACAGCCATAGCTGCCGGGGTGGGGAGCAGTAACTTCCCGTGGGAGGGGACTCCGTGGGCCAAGGGCAGCTCCCCAGCCCCCGTTCCAGCAGCTGGAAGAGAGGCCACTGCCCAGGGAGGTGGGTCCTGGCAGAGCGCCAGCTCCAAGGGCATCTGCCTCTCTCTTTGGTGTGTTTTCCAACATCCCAAGAGGATTTCTCCTGCCCTACGTGGCCTAGATCTTAAGTCAAACCATCCCAAACATAGCACTGAAATTTGATGAGAACATTCCCCACGCTTGGTGCATAATTCAGTCACCAACCGACAGATATCCTTTGTGTTTAGGTAGAGGTGGTTCATTACCGACCCGAGCCCTCTGGGGGAGTCTAGGGAGTTAGGACTTGGATGTGTGCACTTCCCGGGGTTTGCATCATGTGCAGAACGCACCGGGCCTCCTCCAGCGCCCCCATCTACCACACCCCAGATGTGTCAGAGCAGAGCAGAGCTTCCAAGCCGCTGCTCTGCGCCCCAGGCCGTCACAGCAGAGAAGGGCCTCTTCAGGCAGGCCGACTACACTTGCAGAAACAGACTGGGAAACCCCACAGCATCCTGGTAACAAACAGGACCTAACATGCTGGCCAGCAGGACGGCTGTGAGGGCCCAGACCACGAGTCAGGATGCCACCGCAGCCACCTGTGCCTGGGTTCCAGGGCCTGCGGGCGCCGGCGTGGACTAGAGAGCGACCCACAGCCATGTGTGCCACCTTCCTGCCCCAACAGAAGGAGAGCCATCTTAAATCACTGCTGCTGCAGATTTCAAACAGAATTTCTAACGTCCCTGGCAAACCCCTTCAGTTTTGAGAATTAACAGAGTAAACAAGATTGCAAGGGGAATGTTTAAAATGTGCTTCGAGCTCCCTCCAGCACTTCAGAGGCCCCCAGCCTCGTTCCCGTCAGTCCGCTAATGAGCCTGGGTTCTTGCCCATCCACCCAAGCCACAGGCCCTGGGGAACCCACACGGCTTCTCGCTCCCTCACGGAGTTTCCTTGGAGATAACAGTGCCCTCTTGTTGGGGTACTCAGGGGCCAAGTGCTGTGCCTGACCTGCGCCTTTCACCTGGTTCCCATCTCCCAAGGTCAGATGGAGTGAGTATCTCCATGAGGACCCTGTGACCCTTCTCTTTTCACAGATGAGGAAACTGAGGATCAGAGAGGCTTAGTCACTTGCCCAAGGTCACACAGCTAGAAGGCAGCAGCTTCAGATCCAGGCCCGTCTGCTCCCAAAGCGGTAGTGTGACCATTGCCTCAAGAGCACCTGGCACCCTCGCCCCAGCACCTGGGCCAGAGGAGCCGCCGGTGCCGCATGCCCGGTCCACCTGACTCCAGCCGCGCACAACGGCAGGGATGGCGCCCGGCCTCTCCTGGCTCCTGCCAGGCTTTGTTTCGTTTCCTCCACCCAGTAGTGTGACTCCCTTCCCTGGGGACCTCCTCCCTGGCTGCCTGAGGACCCCAGAGCCTGGCCAACTGTCCTCTCCAGTACGGTGGATGATGGTTGCCATGGATGCTCCAGCACGGCCCCTATCGCTCGCAGCACGGACACGCGGCTTGTGGGCCAGAAGAGCCCCCCGCGGCATGAGGAGGGCTCAGCATCTGGGGCTGGAGCTCTGGGTTCACATCAGGCGCCCCTCCAGCGTGTGACTGGGGGCCACCCGCCTGCCCCTCTGGGTCCACT
>NW_020173687.1:1798517-1819616 GCF_003031525.2 Neophocaena asiaeorientalis asiaeorientalis | reverse complement strand
GCCCCAGGAATTATCTCTTCTCACCTGCACCTTGTCACCTCAGCTCACAGAAAAGCAAAGTGAGGCACAGAGACTGCAGTAACTTGCCCGAGGTCACACAGCTAGGATATAGGGGCAGGGCTGGAACCCAGGCCAGCTGAGCAATCCTTGGGACCCTCCCCAGGGTCCGGGGCTGCGGACCTGCCCTGGGAGCCACGTCCTCACAGCTGTTATGTTTGGTTTCTGCCGCCTCTCACTGGCGAGCTGGAGGCTCCCAGAATAACTGGCAGAAAACTCCCTTGTGCAAGAGACCCAAGGCGGAGCCCCCGTTTCGAGAGAATGTTTGCAGCGTGCAGTTAAACCCTGCTTGGCCGTGATAAGAAAATGAGCCCCGTTACAAGGACGCACCGGTAACTACATTGCTAAGATGTCGGCGAGTCTGTAAGTGGTCCCCTCATTAGTTCATGGTCTGCTCATCCCAGGGCTTGAGCCTCTTCCATGTCAGCTGATGAGCATGTAATCAGCGTCTGCGAGTCCTCCGGGCCAGGCATCTGCTCCCGAGTGAACATTTGGAAGGAAGCACATTCTCACCCCCGGGGTCCCGCTGCACGTGGAGCGGTATTAACACTGACACTTCTTTGCCTGAACCGCCCCCCCAGTGGAGGTCAGTGCTCCTTTATGCCCCCCACTTCCCCGCAGGGCCCTCCCTGCCCAGCGGCCCAGGGCACCTTTGCGACACACACGGCTGTCCCACGCCCGTGTGAGCACAGGTGCGGGCGCTGGGAGGGCAGCTCCTGAAACTGGGATTTCTTCCAGTCCATAAACCGAGGATCCTGTGCCTGCTTTTGCAGCAACCCGGGACCTCTGAAATAACTGATCGAATGCCAGAAAATTCTGCAGCCTGGGTGCACTTGAGTTCACAGGAATGTGTGAGCTGGACATAGCGCGTGTCCGAGGGCAAGCGGGGGAGAAGGATCCGGGGCAGAAAGGGCTCGTGCCACATGACCCGAGAAGTCCTTCTGACCCAAACACCGCGGTTCCTGGCCTGACACCTCCTCCCAGGGGAGGCCATGATGGACGGGGTCGCAGCGCCACAGCACACCCAGGTCACACCCTACCCTACCCCCCGCCCAGGGCGGTGAGGCCACACGTCCTGCGCACCACGCTTTGTGACCTCGGGGTGTTTGTCCAGGCCCAGGAGTGGCCCCTGTGGCAGTTCCAGCAGCTTCTGTCCTCATGAGCGGGGAGGGTGGCCCACGGCTGCTGCCAGAACAATCAGATCTCCTGACCGGACCGTGACCCCATCAGTGCAGGAAGGCTCCGAGATACAAGGGAATTCGGCCTCACTCTTAGACTTCTGAAATCAAACTCCTCGGTACTCAGGAGCCCTGAAGACCCCGCTGAACCCCCCAGAGTGGAATCTATCTTTGCAGCAAAGGGGTGCGGGGTGGAGAACTTCATAAAGCTTAGCGGTTACGTTCTCCATCCTCGGAGGCCACAGCCAGGGGGTTCCAAGCTAGAAGGAAAATAAACTGAAGGAACACTGGTTTTCTGATTCTAAGTCTTTGAAACTGTTAACCCCAGATTATCGAATGCAAAATACGCCCCGGACAGAAATGGAGGCTCACAGCAGAGGAGGTTTGGGGCTGGGAACTGGGTTGTCCTTGGTTCTCCTGGCTGCCTCGGATACCTGTGCTGACTTTTTAAACTCCCACTTCTCTCATTTACAAAAGAGGTTTACGGAAACAATTTCTCTTGGCCTCGGCACAGAGGAGCCTGAAGTCACCTAAAACCTAGGGACTCGGCCACCTCCATTTGGGGAGCAGTTGGGGGCTTCCCAGGGCGGCCCCCGGGGGTCCTCCCGGAGGCTGGTGAGGCTTCGCTGTGGAGCACGAGTCCCACGGAAGGGCAGTGGGGGGCCCGAGCTGTGATGTGGGAGCTTGTTCTGCAGCAGCCTTGGGAGGAAGGAAGCTAGGGGCGGGGAGGCTATTGCGGGAGAGGCGGCCACTTTCCCAGCCTGAAAAGTTTGCTTTCACCATCATTGGCCCAATAACAACATCTCCCTAATGTTCAGGGCGTAAAATACTCAGCAGCGGCCTTCTCAGCCGCTCCCTGATTTTCTAAATACAAAAGTAGCGACTCTGATGGCAGCGTTCGGCTGAGATTCTCAGCAAAAAAGGATGGAAAATTCTATTTTCCACTTCCTTAAACACCAAATTTATTTTCTTTTATCCTGTGAGATGTTAATTTCTATAATAACAGAGGCCATGTTTTTGCCAACCGGAGACATGAAAAGTAGCAGCTATTATAGATGGAAACCATGCCCTCAGCTTCTCGGGACTTATGCAAATAACTGTTTAAACCCAAATGTGACCTCTTGGCTTCCTGCAGTCGGTGAGCCACTGGTGAAAGACGGAAATCTGTCCCCAGGGAGGTGGGAGCTGGTGGAGTCTGGAAGAATTGTGGGGACAACGCTGGCCATCGCAGTCTGGCAACGGGCAGAAGTTCTCCTAGCTGACAGCGGGTGCGGTCACTCCCCGGAGGCACGGCCATGACCTCGCCGGCCTGAGGGACCTGTGGACCCTCTCCCACAGGCTGCCCTCTGGTTCCCCACACCGTCCGTGCCCACCAGGGAGTCTGGGCTCATTCCTAACCCCCGTCTCTGCCACCTGCATTTGTTTCCATAAGAGACTTCAACGTCAGAGCAGCAGCTCGTGCAGGAAGGGCCCCAGGTCCTGCAGGGGCCTAGGAGCATTTCAGACCCCAGGGGCATCTCCTGGGGACCCAGGACCGGAAGGTGCCCAGAATCCCAATAATCCAAGCAGAAGCCTTGTGTGTCATCCTAATTAACGACACAAATAGCCGTGGGTTGTCGGAAGCTTCTCCTCACGGCCTTTGCTGGTAGGGCCGCTTAGGATGAAGAAGGTAGAGCTGTTGGGAGACCCAGTGGAACTTCCTGAGGTTGGTGTTGTAACAGGAGCCCCGTGGCTGCACCCAGACGCCCCCTGCTGCCTTCTCCTGCCTCGATGGGCCTCTGGGTTCCCTCCTCTGTCCTCAGCCCCACCTCTGAGGTCTGGGGTCTTTGGACCTGCAAGGACTTCATCTCCGTTTCCCAGCAGGACCTTCCTTTGGAGAGCATCTTGGCCAGGCCCGTTAGGGACTGAGGATGAGCGAACTTGAAGGAGTGTCGGATGCAACCGCAGGGAAACAGCATTGGCCTTGAAACTGTCCCCTTCTGAGAGGGGGACCCGGAGAGAGAGACCGAGAGCGTATTGGTGTTTGCATCCGCTGTTCATTTCTCAGATGTATTAAAGCACGTCATCCTTTCCCCACCCCGAGGAAGATTCCAAATGCATTCGTATTCTGGAGACCCCTTAACCCTGTGATTGATCGCATCTCCTCCAAATACACCATCAAGAGGATCGTCTGCGTTTCTGAAGGCGGCCGAGCTGGACCGCGACTCTCACGTTATGACGACACCCCCGTCCCGCCCCCTGCACTGTTTCGCCAGGATCTAGTGCCTGTGTACATCAGTTGGGAGAAAGCACCACTTTCCATCCCCCCGTGGGTTTTTTTCCCTCCACTGCTGATTGGTATAATTTATATGAAGCGCTAAGCCCCCTGCCGGGCTGGGACTGCTTGTGACACACGTATAATTACCAACCTTCTCCCCAGCTCTGTGTGCTCAGAGGAGGAAAGACATTTCTAAAGGAGCTATTTTAGTTGTACTGATGAAATGCATATTCATTTACGGGGCGGGGGTGGGCTTGGTTATTTAGCTTTTATTGCAACGCACGCTGGGTTCTCGGGGACAGGACCGCCAGGCTGGGGACACGTGTTACCAATTTGACTCTGTGCCCTTGAGCCGTGGCAGACCTGCTTTGAAAGGCTGGGGGTCAAACTCCTGAGGCACCGGCTCCTGGAATCTGGGGTCCCCTTTCTCCTACAAGATCTGCTGGTTTTCTCTGGGGAAAGTCTCCGACCTCCCTTCATCCCCTCGGCTGCACCTTGTTTCAGACTTGGGGGTCCCCATCTCCCCCCAACTCCATCCTGTCTTCACACTCATCTCCCCCAAGCCTTGCCTTCCCCAGAGAACCCCAAGGTCACTTAGGGTCCCGAGGCCACTGGGCCTTGGAAACAGTTGCCATTTCTCCGGGGCCCCCATGTGCCGGGCACTGGGCTCGTGCGCAAACGTGTTTCATTCTAGGATTTGTAGCTGTCGTGAAAGCATCAGAACCACCCGCCCAAGCTCCACCTCCTCCTGCGTCTGTGACCCCGGGCTTCAGCCCCACTCCTGTGCTGCTGGGATCCTTAGGATGGGTTTGCAGTTTGAAAGAGGAAAGGAAAAAAATCTTATAATTCAGTTCAAATTTGCAAGCGTTTAGTGGGCCCCCCATGACCTGGGTACCGTGTACCTGAGAGAGACACGAGGAAGCAAACATCACCCAAACCCAAAGACATAGGCACAAATCCAGCAACCACAGCGTCACAGGGCTGTGGGGAGAGATGCAGGGTGGTATGGGGCCTCCCTCTCTCAGGACATCACACTCCAGAGATAACATGCAAGCCTCGGAGGTAATTCACATTTTCTACCAGCCACAATTAAAAGAGTAAAAATGGGGCTTCCCTGGTGGCGCAGTGGTTGAGAGTCCACCTGCCGATGCAGGGGACGCGGGTTCGTGCCCCGGTCCGGGAAGATCCCGCATGCCACGGAGCGGCTGAGCCCGCGAGCCATGGCCGCTGAGCCTGCGCGTCCAGAGCTCCGTGATGGGAGAGGCCACAACAGTCCCAAAAAAAAAAAAAAAAAAAAAGTAAAAATGAAGATGTGCAGTTAATTTTTTTATTGTGGTCAAAGACACAGGACATAAAATTTGCAGTCATAGCCATTTTTAAGGGCACAGTTCAGTGGTTTTAAAATACATCTGTAATGTGTGCAACCATCACCTCCCTTCATCTCCAGAACCATTCTCATCCGGCAAACCTGAAACTGTGTCCCCATTGAACACTAACTCCCCAGGCCCCAGCCCCTGGCAACCCCCTATTCTGCTTTCTGTCTCCATGAATTTATCCCTCTAGAGACCTCATAGAAGTGGAATCATATAGGATTTTTCTTCTTGTGACTGGTTTATTCCACTGAGCATAATCTCTTTAAGGTTCACCCATGTTGTAGCACATGTCAGAATTCCCTTCCTTTTTAAAGCTGAATAGTATTCCATTGTCAGGATGGACCACAGTTTGTTTATCCATCACCCGCGATGGACACTTGGGTTGTCTCCACCTTTTGGCTATCGTGAATAGTGCTGCTATGAGCATGGGTGTGATATTAAATGTAATCGCGTATTTTATTTAACTCAGCATCTCCAAAAATGCTGTTTCAAGTTGAAATCAACATTTTAAAAATTGGCTGAGATATTTTACAGTCTCTTTTTTTGATACTAAGTCTTTGAAATCGAGTGTGTTTCCTCTACTGACAGCAAACTCAGTACGGCTCCGTCACATTTCAGGGGTTCAGAGGCCACCTCGCTGTACGGCACAGGCCCAGCCAAAGGGGGCTCTAGTGACTGAGGAAGAGGACATTGAAACCAGGGTCTGGAGCTATGGTCAGGCCCAGGCTCACCTTGTCACGACCTCAAGGAGAAACCCCACCTCCTCCCTGAGGGGCAGCTGTCCCTCTGCCATCACCCCACGGTGTCACCATAGACGACAGGTAACACCCTGGCCCCAGTGCCCACGTGGGTCAGGCAGGGACAGCAGTAGCCGTGCCTCCAGCGACAGTGGACAGGCGAAAGGTGAGGCCACGATGCACAGGTGCCTGGACGGTGCCTGGTCCCCAGGAAGCACTCACTGTGGGGGCTGTATGGGGGTGCGGTGGGGGGGATCCCAGCCCAACTGAGGGGCAGAGGAAGCCACCCCGTCTGGGACCATTAGAGCCACATGTAGTAACGTACCTGAAACAGACCCACACATCCCCACGCCCATGCCCGTTAGCTTTGCCTGAACCAGAGGAGGCCTGGTTCCATCGCTACGAATGTAATGAACTCGGGGTTCCGAGCAGCTGCCCGAAGGCATGGGGTCCTGACCTGCATGGACACAAGGGAGGCGTACGTGGTCCCCTCAAGGTCACACGATGCCTTTTAGCCTGGGAGGGTGACCCGCTGGCAAGGTTATCAGCAAAGGAGTTGTTTATTTAAAAAATATGTAACATTCCAGGGACTTCCCTGGCGGTCCAGTGGGTAAGACTCCGTGCTCCCAATGCAGGGTGCCCAGGTTCGACCCCTGGTCGCAGAACTAGATCCCGCATGCATTGCCACACCTAAGAGTCCACATGCCACAACTATGAAGCCCGCATATGGCAACTAATTTCCTTAGATTTTTTAAATACAGAGAAATAAAATAAGAACAATAAAATCGCTTCTACCCCCACTCAGATGCCCATCACTGGCCTTCTATTTTAAATAGAAGTAATAGGTGAACATGCTTAGAAAATTCTTTTGAAGTTCCATAAAGTAACCAAGTAGGAAGTAGAGGCCTCCTCCCTCCCTCCACATGCTTGTAGCCGTTCCTGATTTCCTTCACAAAAGAATCGGCTGATGCGGAAACACATGCATGTACGCTCGCGAGGGTCGGATGAGAAACTGCATCTGTGAGCACCATGCTCCACGAGCCCCACCACCTCCGTGCTGTGTGCCCATAGCTGTTGGTTTTGTCTCCTCATGGTCGAAAGAGGGCTGCCAGTACTCCTGCCATGTTCTCCATTTCAAGAAATGACAGTAGTAACTATCTTTTCATGCTTGTTGTCAGGAAAGCAAAAGAATCCCAGGATTTCCCCTCCAGACTTTCCTTCACGTCTCATCCTTCAGATACTGGTCACAGACCACCCTGGGCTGCAAGGGAGGCTGTGACAGCAAATGATGGCAAAATTCCAGCCTCTTCGGTGGGAGGCAGGGAAGGAGAAGGGAGCTTACTGACTGGGATCGGCCCCCCTCCCGCACATGTTCTAGAGCAGGTTCTGTACTGCCGGCAGGTCCCTTCCCAACTCCTCTGGCTTCAAGAGTTACTAGAAATTTTTTTTTCCTTCTTAATGGAGGAAGGTGGGGCTTTGCGATTTTATTTTTAGATAACATCTCATTAATAATTTACTTATTTGCCGTGACTGCGCCTTCAGACTCCAAGGCCAGTGCTCTAATGTGCTGGTGAATTATGTGTTCATTATGCGAGTACAACAGAAAGAGCGTCTTGATGCCTAGAAAAGTCACTCATGTAATAAAAACCTTTGTCGTTTATTCATTTTAATACAATAACCATCTTGCCTCGTGTCGGGAGCGTTATTACGGCACCTCTGATGACGGCAGTAACATGAGGAGACAGTCATTTTTATAGAGCAGAGTTACTGCCATGTTTAGATTATCAGAAATTTTATTACGGTGCTAAAATGAAAAACTGATAAAGGAAAAAAGTAGGCCGACACACCTGCAGTTCCCAGGGTCTTCCTCAGAGGCGCGACTCAGCCATCAGTCACTGAGGTGTGCAGAGGTGCCTCCTCTGTGCACTGCCCAGGGGCAGAGCTGGCGGGTGGAAACGTCTCTGAGGAAGCACTGAAGTGTGCGTCCCCTCAGAGCCCCGACGTCCCCCACAGAGGATTTCACTGGGCTTCACAGGGCTTCAAGCATGGCCGACCAGAGGCCACTGAGCTTGTCAAAATGTCCAGCTGCCCACTTGTCCTTCTCCCTGACTGACCAGGGCCGCCTGCCCCCATTGGACCCCGGACATAACAGGAGGCCGCAATCCCCCCGTGATCTTTGAACGTCAAATTGCCAAAGCAGCAGGTTGACGATCGCGCTTCACCCGCCCAGCAGCCACCCCACTATGCAATCTGCCTGTCCATCGTGGCAGGGAGAGACGGTGGCATATTAGCCAGGCTTCTTCAGAGAAACAAGGCCAGCAGGGAGGACGGATGTAAGGAAAGAGACTTATAAAGAAATGGCTCATGGCAAAATCAGCAGTGTGGGCTGGCCGCCTGGGGACACAGGAGAGCTGGCCGTGTGGACTGTCTGAAGGCCGTCTGCTGGAGAATCCCCCCTTGCTTGGGGAAGGCTGGTCCTATGTTCTGATTGGAGGAGCCCCACCCACTTTAGGAAGGGCAATCTGCTTTCCCCAAAGTCCAGGGATTTCATGGTCATCTCAGCCAAAATGCCCTCACAGAAACACCCAAAAGAATGTTTACCCAAATATCTGGGCCCCCCGTGGCCCAAAAAGTTGGCATATAGACGTAACCATCATGGGTGGGGATCAGAGTCCCAGGCTCCAGGAAGCTGGCTGCAGTCTTCCAGCCCCTCACCATCCCCAGGAAGTTCTCTTTTCTCACCACCACCCCCAAAGGGTGACTGGTCTTTCTCCACAACACAGGTGGAGTTATGGTGGAACCAGCTGAGTTAAACCCAGGGAATGCCGCAGGACGGTCACTCCCGGTTACACGGTCACCCGGGACGCCAGGAGGAATAAAGCAGGTCTAAAAACTTCTCCAGCTTCAGAAACATGCCCTTGCCGCGGTTTCTTTTTCCCTGGAATTTGCATTTTGTATCATCATAGAAGCAGGATTTAGAGGCAGGAGAGGCATGTGTAAGAGTCACACCAAACCCTCACCTTACGCACAAGGAAATAAAGGGCCAGTAAGCTGAGGGGACTTGCCCAGGTCACCCGGAAGGTGTCACCAGGTGAGCACGCTGGCCGTGGCTCCCCACCCACACAGCCTCCTGCTGGATCCAGAGGTGTTTTCCTGGGGCCTTTTGTCACTTGTATGAGATCCTCATCGAGGTGAGCAGAGATGCCAGCCCTCCGTCCAGTGTCCCAGGCCCGTTGGCTGAACTCACCACCCGAACACCTAGAGAATTTCTTCCCTGGCCTCAAGGTACCAAATACAGAAAATTCTAATTCATGACAGGCAGGTTACACGTCGCAGCTTGTGATACTGGACACAACGTCTGGAATCCTTCTTGAGAAGCACAAAGTCTCAAGCTGTGAAAACACTCCGATACTCTATCCTGTTGCCCCCCCCAGTTATGCTTGGATACAGCTGGGGGATATACCCCTGGGGTGCATTCATCTTTCTCAGCCTGGTTAGGTGACTCGGGCATTGTATCTCTTGCTCTCCCCCCTTTGGGGCAGGTGAGCCCCTCATGCCGTGATGATGGTGGTGGTGCTGCCGGGAGTGACGGCGAGGATGGTGGTGGTGATGAACGTAATGGTGGTGATGATTGTGAAGGCGATGATAATGGTAACACAGGCGACGGTGGTGGTGGTCGTGGTGCTTCTGGGGGCGGTGTTGATGAGGGTGTTGGTGATGGTGATGACTGCAGTGATGAGGGTGGATGGTAATGTGAGGGGGAGGTGATGATGGCGGTGATGGTGGTGGAAGAGAAGGAAGAAGTTGCAACCACCATATCTTGAGCACTTTCCTTGAGTATTCTAAATTACAAACATTTTTCTTTCAATCCTCCTGACAGTTTTGATGCAGTAGGTACCGTCATCCCTTTATAGACGAAGAGAGTAAGACAAAGATCAAACCTGTCCACATGGACACTAATAAGTGGAATGAGGATCTGAACTCAGAACTGTTTGCTTCCTAAACCATGCTTGTCATTGTTGATATAATATCCTCACCATGAGTTTGTGTGTTTTGTACGCAGCCGAATTGCTAAATCCCTTGACGTCTGCTTAAATATTTGGCAGCATGAGAATAAATACATGTAGCACATTTATGTCGCCAGTTCACGTAAAGTCTTGAGAAAACAAGACGTGCTCTTCTCAGTGAAGTAAATTTACATCAAAGCAAGGCTCAATCAATAAATATTGTGCAGTGGAGCCATGTAGTGGGGCAGCTTTCTTAGGTGGAAAAGGTGTGTTTTATTGGAAAGATCGGAAGAGACAATGTCCTTAGGGTAGGGAAGCAATTGCTGGAGGAAGGCAAGTCTCTAAGGACCGTTACTCTGTTTGCCACAGTTGAACACATCAGCTTGTTTTCCTTCTCATTATGATTTTCCAGCAGATGTCTGGAGCCACGGGTCCCCTGGGGAGAAATTCCGTGGTCCTCTGCAGCTCTCAGATTGGGGCTCCGTTTCATGCCAGCTTTCCTTTGGACCTCGGGGTGGTCTCATCACGCGTCCAAAGGTGTCTCCACGGCTGCCTTGCCACTTGCGGGTTGCTGCTGGGTAGCTGGATCCACAGGTAACTGGTATGACTTGAAGTGAGTAGTGGCTCCAGAATCTCATAGAGATGGATAAGGATACACAAAAGATGCTCTCCCTCCCCCTGCCCACACCCCTGCACTGTGAATGAAGTGAATTGATGATGGTAGAGAGGCAGAAAGGAATTAAAACATAGAGACTCTTGGGGAGTATCATTACAGGGTCATGGGTCTTACCTAAGGAGGTGAAATTCTCATCATTTTCTTCCCTGTGCTGAGCTGTCTGCCTCTGTTAGAGAGTCTGTATGTGCACGTGTTCGTATTTCTAATACTGACCTCATTAATTTATTTGGAATTAACCAGGGTGAAAACTTCCGAGAAAAGAGGTCTTGATAAGAAATAGTAAACCAGTGCCAAACAAGAGATCCAGGTCAAGTTTAATCCAATTGTAGGGATATTTAGATGGGGGGAAGAAAGAATCCTTTAATCTGTAGGCTTTCTTCATCTACAGCCTTCTTCCCACTTATTCTAAAAAGGAACCATTAAATTGTATAATAACATTGGGGCCACGTGCATTATAAGAACAGGCTTAACCCTTCTAAGATTACAAGATGAAGCTACATTTTCTGAGTGTTGGCAGATTAAACACGAGGGTTTCTTCAAGCAGGATGTTTAAAGGTTGGGTCTCTCCAAACCCACGCTTCTCCTGGGACACAATGACCATTTCTTTTATCTCAGAGCCACAGTTTAAATGTTTATGTTTACAGCATGAGTCAATTTTTCTCACTTGACTTGTAGATCCTAGAGTTGGAGGATTTTTTTTTCCTTCTTCCCTCATTTATTCCTTTACCCCACGACTTTAGAAATTATCTATATGATAACACCAAAGTAAAAATAAAAGTTTTTATAGATCCAGCCTCTGGCTCTGACCTCACCACAAGGCTCGTAAAAATTCTGTTGAGCGCTTACTATGGACAAAATCCTGTCCAAGTGCTTCACATACAAGATCTCATTCAAAATTCACCCAGACTTTGGAGGTAGGAACTATTTGTATCTCTATTTTACCAATGGGGAAACTGAGGCAGAGAGAAAGTTAAGTTAACTTGCCCAAGATCACAAGGGAGAAAATAGCAGGCCCAGGATTTGAACCCAGGCAGTCTGGACCCAGAATTGACTCTGATCCACCTTGCTCTGTGACATCTCTGTTACATTGTCAGCTGCCCACTTGATTTTCAAGCTTACCGTCACCATCATCATCATCAGTACCACCACCTCCAACACCATCACCACCTCCTCCATCATGGCCATCATCACCATCACCGTCACCATCTCCCTCATCACCGTCACTGTCACCATCTCCATCACCATCATCACCACCAGTAATAAACAGGAGAAACAAGACACCATTTCTATTACTCTTCTCCTCACCATCTGGAGGAAAAGTATTGGTCTACTTCTCCATGTTACACACAGCTGCCAACACAGGGTGTCATTTTTTATTTATTTTTTTTATACAGCAGGTTCTTATTAGTTGTCCATTGTATGCATATTAGTGTATATATGTCAGTCCCAATCTCCCAGTTCTTCCCACCCTCTTCTTTCCCCCCTTGATGTCCGTACATTTGTTCTCTACATCTCTGTCTCTATTTCTGCCTTGCAAACTGGTTCATCTGTACCATTTTTCTAGATTCCACATATATGTGTTAATGTACGATATTTGTTTTTCTCTTTCTGACTTACTTCATTCTGTGTGACAGTCTCTAGGTCCACCCACGTCTCTGCAAGTGACCCAATTTTGTTCCTCTTTATGGCCGAGTAATATTCCATTGTATATGTGTACCACATCTTCTTTATCCATTCGTCTGTCGATGGGCATTTAGGTTGCTCCATGACCTGGCTATTGTAAATAGTGCTGCAGTGAACATTGGGGTGCGTGTGTCTTTTGGAATTGTGGTTTTCTCTGGTTATTCGCCCAGTAGTGGGATTGCTGGGTCATATGGTAATTCTATTTTTAGATTTTTAAGGAAACTCCATACTGTTCTCCATAGTGGCTGTATCAATCTACATTCCCACCAACAGTGCAGGAGGGTTCCCTTTTCTCCACACCCTCTCCAGCATTTGTTGTTTTGAAATTTTCTGATGATTGCCATTCTAACTGGTATGAGGTGATACCTCATTGTAGTTTTGATTTGCATTTCTCTAATAATTAGTGATGTTGAGCAGCTTTTCATGTGCCGCTTGGCCATCTGTATGTCTTCTTTGGAGAACTGTATGTTTAGGTCTCCTGCCCATTTTTTGATTGGGTTTGTTTTTTTAATATTGAGCTGCATAAGCTGTTTATATATTTTAGAGATTAATTCTTTGTCTGTTGATTCGTTTGCAAATATTTTCTCCCATTCTGAGGGTTGTCTTTTTGTATTGTTTATAGTTTCCTTTGTTGTGCAAAAGCTTTTAAGTTTCATTAGGTCCCATTTGGGTTTTTTCTGTTTGTTTTTATTTCCATTACTCTAGGAGGTGGGTCAAAAAAGATCTTGCGGTGATTTATGTCAAAGAGTGTTCTTCCTATGTTTTCCTCTAAGAGTTTTATAGTGTCCTGTCTTACATTTAGGTCTTTAATCCATCTGGAGTTTATTTTTGTGTAAGGTGTTAGGGAGTGTTCTGATTTCATTATTTTTTTACATGTAGCTGTCCAGTTTTCCCAGCACCACTTATTGAAGAGGGTGCCTTTTCTCCATTGTATATCCTTGCCTCCTTTGTCATAGATTAGTTGACCATAGGTGCATGGGTTTATCTCTGGGCTTTCTATCCTGTTCCATTGATCTATATTTCTGTTTTTGTGCCAGTACCATATTATCTTGATTACTGTAGCTTTGTAGTATAGTCTGAAGTCAGGGAGTCTGATTCCTCTAGCTCTGTTTTTTTCCCTCAGGATTGCTTTGGTTATTCGGGTCTTTTGTGTCTCCATACAAATTTTAAGATTTTCTAGTTCTGTAAAAAATGCCATTGGTAATTTGATAGGGATTGCACTGAAGCTGTAGATTGCTTTGGGTAGTATAGTCATTTTCACAATAGTGATTCTTTCAATCCAAGAACATGGTATATCTCTCCATCTATTTGTGTCATCTTTGATTTCTTTCATCAGTGTCTTACAGTTTTCTGAATACAGGTCTTTTACCTCCTTAGGTAGGTTTATTCCTAGGTATTTTATTCTTTTTGTTGCAGTGGTGAATGGGATTGTTTCTTTAATTTCTCTTTCTAATCTTTCGTTGTCAGCGTATAGGAATGCAAGAGATTTCTGTGCATTAATTTTGTATTCGGCAACTTTACCAAATTCATTGATTAGCTCTGGTAGTTTTCTGGTGGCATCTCTAGGATTTTCAATGTATAGTATCATGTCATCTGCAAACAGTGACCGTTTTACTTCTTCTTTTCCAATTTGTATTCCTTTTATTTCTTTTTCTCCTCTGGTTGCCGTGGCTAGGACTTCCAAAACTATGTTGACTAATAGTGGCGAGAGTGGGCATCCTTGTCTTGTTCCTGATCTTAGAGGAAATGCTTTCAGGTTTTCACCATTGAGAATGATGTTTGCTGTGGGTTTGCCATATATGGCCTTTATTATGTTGAGGTAGTTTCCCTCTATGCCCACTTTCTGGAGAGTTTTTATCATAAATGGTGTTCAATTTTGTCAAAAGCTTTTTCTGCATCAATTGAGATGATCATATGGTTTTTCTTCTTCAGTTTGTTAACATGGTGTATCACATTGATTGACTTGCATATATTGAAGAATTCTTGCATCCCTGGCATAAATCCCACTTGACCATGGTATATGATCCTTTTAATTTGTTGTTGGATTCTGTTTGCTAGTATTTTGTTGAGGATTTTTGCATCTATATTCATGAGTGATATTGGTCTGTAATTTTCTTTTTTTATAGTATCTCTGTCTGGTTTTGGTATCAGGGTGATGGTGGCCTCGTAGAATGAGTTTGGGAGTGTTCCTTCCTCTGCAATTTTTTGGAAGAGTTTGAGAAGGATGGGTGTTAGCTCTTCTCTAAATGTTTGTTGATAGAATTCACCTGTGAAGCCATTTGGTCCTGGACTTTTGTTTGCTGGGAGATTTTTAATCACAGTTTCAATTTCATTACTTGTGATTGGTCTGTTCACATTTTCTATTTCTTCCTGGTTCAGTCTTGGAAGGTTATACCTTTCTAAGAATTTGTCCGTTTCTTCCAGGTTGTCTCTTTTATTGGCATAGAGTTGCTTGTAGTAGTCTCTTATGATGCTCTGTATTTCTGTGGTGTCCGTTGTAACATCACCTTTTTCTTTTCTAATTTTACTGATTTGAGTCCTCTCCCTCTTTTTCTTGATGATTCTGGCTAAAGGCTTATCAATTTTGTTTATCTTCTCAAAGAACCAGCTTTTAGTTTTATTGATCTATGTTATTGTTTTCTTTGCTTCTATTTCATTTATTTCTTCTCTGATCGTTATTATTTCTTTCCTTCTACTAGCTTTGGGTTTTGTTTGTTCTTCTTTCTCTAGTTCCTTTAGATGTAAGGTTAGATTGTTTGAGATTTTTCTTGTTTCTTGAGGTAGCATTGTATTGCTATAAACTTCCCTGTTAGAACTGCTTTTGCTGCACCCCATAGGTTTTTGTTTTCGTTGTCAATTGTCTCTAGGTATTTTTTGATTTCCTCTTTGATTTCTTCAGTGATCTCTTGGTTATTTAGTAATGTATTGTTTAGCCTCCACGTGTTTGTGTTTTTTACGTTTTTTTCCCTGTATGTGATTTCTAATCTCATAGTGTTTTGGTCGGAAAAGATACTTGATATGATTTCAATTTTCTTAAATTTACCAAGGCTTGATTTGTGACCCAAAGTGTGATCTATCTTGGAGAATGTTCCATGTGCATTTGAGAAGAAAGTGTGTTAAGATGCTGTTTTCAGATGGAATGTCCTATAAATATCAATTAAATCTATCTGGTGTATTGTGTCATTTAAAGCTTGTGTTTCCTTATTAATTTTCTCTCTGGATGATCTGTCCATTGGTGTAAGTGAGGTGTTAAAGTCCCCCACTATTATTGCGTTAAGTCGATTTCCTCTCTCATAGCCATTAGCATTTACCTTATGTATTGAGGTGCTGCTGTGTTGGGTGCATATATATTTATAATCGTTATATCTTCTTCTTGGATTGATCCCTTGATCATTATGTAGTGTCCTTCCTTGTCTCTTGTAACAGTCTTTATTTTAAAGTCTATTTTATCTGATACGAGTATTGCTACTCCAGCTTTCTTTTGATTTCCATTTACATGGAATATCTTTTTCTATCCCCTTACTTTCAATCTGTATGTGTCCCTAGGTCTGAAGTGGATCCCTTATAGACAGCATATATATGGGTCTTGTTTTTCTATCCATTCAGTGAGCCTGTGTCTTTTGGTTGGAGAATTTAACCCATTCACATTTAAGGTAATTATCAGTATGTATGTTCCTATTACCATTTTCTTAATTGTTTTGCGTTTGTTTTTGTAGGTCCTTTTCTTCTCTTGTGTTTCCCACTTAGAGAAGTTCTTTTAGCATTTGTTGTAGAGCTGGTTTGGTGGTGCTGAATTCTCTTAGCTTTTCTTGTCTCTAAAGCTTTTGATTTCTCCATCAAATCTGACTGAGATCCTTGCCAGGTAGAGTAATCTTGGTTGTAGGTTCTTCCCTTTCATCACTTTAAATATATCATGCCACTCCCTTCTGGCTTGTAGAGTTTCTGCTGAGATATCAGCTGTTAACCTTATGGGAGTTCCCTTGTATGTTATTTGTCATTTTTCCCTTGTTGCTTTTAATCATTTTTCTTTGCCTTTAATTTTTGTCAATTTGATTACTATGTGTCTCAGTGTGTTTCTCCTTAGGTTTATCCTGCCTGGGACTCTCTGTGTTTCCTGGATTTGGGTGGCTATTTCCTTTCCTGTGTTAGGGAAGTTTTCCACTATAATCTCTTCAAATATTTTCTCTGGTCCTTTCTCTCTCTCTTCTCCTTCTAGAACCCCTATTATGCGAATGTTGGTGTGTTTAATGTCCCAGAGGTCTCTTAGGCTGTCTTCATTTCTTTTAATTCATTTTTCTTTATTCTGTTCTGTGGCTGTGAATGCCACCATTCTGCCTTCCAGGTCACTTATCTGTTATTCTGCCTCAGTTATTCTGCTATTGATTCCTTCTAGGGTATTGTTCATTTCAGTTACTGTATTGTTCATCTCTGTTTGTTCTTTAATTCTTCTAGGTGTTTGTCCTTTAATTTTTCTAGGTCTTTGTTAAAAATTTCTTGCATCTTCTCAATCTTTACCTCCATTCTTTTTCTGAGGTCCTGGATCATCTTCACTGTCATTATTCTGCATTCTTTTTCTGGAAGGTTGCCTATCTCCTCTTCATTTAGTTGTTTTTCTGGGGTTTTATCTTGTTCCTTCATCTGGTACATAGTCCTCTGCCTTTTCATTTTGTCTTATCTTTCTGTGAATGTGGTTTTCGTTCCACAGGCTGCAGAATTGTAGTTCTTCTTGCTTCTGCTGTCTTGCATAAATAGCTTATGCAAAACAGCAGTACAAGCAATTCTCAGTTATTTGGGAAAATCGGATAACTGTAAAACATGAATAAGGAGGAGCGCAGGTACATTTCATTTAGGACTGCATTGTGCTGATTTTTAATAGACCATTTTTATGAAAGTTTATTTCATAAATGGTTTTCCCAAAGTGTGTCCCATGGAGCAACCATGGTATCACAGTGGCTGTTTTGGTGGTGGCCGGTGGGAGAGACTGAAGTGTTCGGCAGTCAGATTGCTTTGGCAGATGCTGGATTAGCTGAGATGCAGCATACCTCCTTCCTGCAGGACTTCTCAGGGCCTTTAGCACACTCCCACCTAGGGTGCTTCTCTGAGGCTTGTTGTGATACGCAACATTTACCAAACACGTTTGGCCACAGAACCCTTCCCCTGCCAACAGAACTCTTAGAACCAGAATAGACTAGACTAACATTTTGGTTATTTGTTTGGTTGTGACGTGGCCCCTGCAAGTTTCATCTAGTGTCACATCCAGTGACCCTTTAGCCCTTTCTCTGTGCCAGGCACATACTGCCCTCCTAGGACGCGCAATCTGAGAGAAAAAAAATATTAGCCAAATAATCAAATAAAGATAAAACAGAAACGGTGACAAATGCTACCAAGATGAGAGAGGGGCCTGTGCTATGGAAGTTGACCCAATCCAGGCTGGTAGATGTGGATGGAGGTAACACCTAAGCATGAGCAGGAGTTAACTCAGAAAAGCAGCAACCTGTGCAAAGGTCCTGAGGCAGGGGCAGACACAGTGCATCTAAGGAGCTAAAGGAAGGCCGGCATGGTTGGGGAGGAGGGACAGAGGGGAGCATGGTAAAAGCTGAGGCTGGAGGACCTGGTGGGGCATCAGGAGAGGACGGGGAACAGAATTACATGGTCCTGGCTGAGCAGTGAGTTCTGCCGGGAGCCCTGAGAACAGCTGCATGCAGCCCGTTGGCCGATCTCCCTGGACTCGGGACACAGGACACTTGGCTGTCGTCAGCCTGGGCAATGGCTTTTCCCATTTAGGGGTCCGTGTGGGTCCCTTCACTCATCTGTGCATCAAACACCCCCCCCAAGTGTCTATGGACTCAATGGTCATAACCAGTCCTCTGGAGTCATTTGGGGCCATTACCAGCAGCCCTGTCACTGACCCACCGATAATAGGCCTTAGGAGACAGTGGGGCCATCACTTGGGCCCCCCCGATGGACAGTGCAGGCTTGGCTGGGGCTGAGGTCATCAGCGGAGCGTTCACTGCCTGGAGGCCCCAGCAGCTCCCAGGGAGGAGCCCACAGAAGGCTCTGTGGAGAGGGGGCTGGGGGCGGGGCACTGAGCAGGGAGCCCTGCCAGCCCCCCACCAAAGGGGGATTCATGTGCTGAGATTACCCCCTCCCCAGGGAGGCTCAGAGCCTGGCATCAGACAGATATATGCGTTTTCTGGATCTGAGCAGATGACACCCTTCCTGGACGGGTGAGTGGAAGGAAATGTAAGAGGCCGTGTCTAGTTCTGAATGAGGCATTGGCCGGAAGATGGGCTACCGGGATGCAGAGCTTGTGAGCCGGGAGAAAGGGAAGGGAAACCACTAGAATGGTGATGTGGCCACAGTCCGGTGTGGAACCTGCTCGCCAGGGACACTGGCCACGCCCTACCTGCCCAGTACAGCCCCCCACGACAGAGAACGGTTGGTGCGAAGCGTCGACAATGCCGAGGTAGAGACATTCTGGCCTAAGTGGGAGGTTTCGCAGGACCCTCAGTAGCGTTTGTGGGTTTCTGGTGCAGTCCCTCGGGGGATAAGGACACAGCTGCTCCTTTTGCCTTAAATCGAAAGATCCTGAGCCAGAATCTGGGTCCCCGTCACCATCACGTCGGGTCCTCACAGCCAGTGGTGTGGCAGGTCCACTGGGCCGTGCTGTCTCCCAGTCTTTAGCAAGCCACCCAGGGGGTCTCCGGAGTGAAGGACGGGGACACCCTGCTTCCCAGCAGGGCGGCCGTTCTAGGACCTGAGGCTGTCTCCCCGTACTGCTCGCAGGCTACGTGTGTCCACAGGTTTGGGGACTTGGACATTGGTCAGGGGGCTGTGCTGGAACCTTCTGAGTGACAGCCTCAGTGGGCCTCCCCCACCCCAGCTTCTTTTATTTTGGTAAAATACACACAACATAAGATGTACCCTTAGTGACATTTAGGACATTCACAACCATCTCGTTCCAGAACATTTTCATCCCCCCAAAAGGAGACCCCCTACCCTTTAAGCAGTCACTCCCCTCCCACATCCTCCCCCAGCCGCCCGGCAACCACGACTCTGCTTTCTGTCTCCGTGCATTTGCCTGTTCCGGATGTTTGTGGAATTGTAGAATATGTGGGCTTCTGTGTCTGGCTTCTCTCACTGAGCATGTGTGTGAGGTCCATGCATGCTACGACCTGTGTCAGGCCTTCATTCCTTTTTATGGCCTAATAACGTTGCACTGCAGCGCCGGACCACATTCCGCTACTCTTTTCAGCAGTTGACAGTTGACAGTCGTGGGCTGTTGCCACCTTTCGGCCGCTGTAAACGCTCAGGCACAAGTGCTTCTTCGACCACCGTTCAGTCCTCTGGGCCCGACGCCTGATAGAATTGCTGGGTCCCACGGGGACTCTTTCACTGTTGAGGAACCGTCAGCCTGGCTCCATGTGGTCTGTGGGCCTCCTGTGGAGGGGGGCTGGGGAGTGGGTGCTCCCCCACCAGCATTTACTCTGGACAAGCCATCAGGGCAGGTTTGGGCTCCAGGAGCCCCATGGAAGCACCCTCAGTGCTGACAGCCCCCAGCAGGACACACCGGCTGGCTGAGGGCCGCCTTGCTCTTGCCACGAGAGCGGCCACGTTCATGAGGTTTGGGGGCCGATGGCTCTGCCTCCTGGTGACACGGTGCAGCCCTCTCCCTCCACCCATGGCCCCAGCTGGGGCGGGAGACAAGGCTCCCGGGGGCTGCCTGGCTGGAGTGCCGTGGGCTGGGTAGTTGGGTGTGTTTTGCAAACAGACCAGAAGTCCATTAGAGCTCGTGGGAACCCTGAGTTCTTGACGCTGCAGCTTCTCTCCCGCTCATGCAGAGCAGGAAGGGGACTGCTCGGCACCTGAGCCACTCCTGGCATGTTGGCGAGAGGCAGCGGATCCGGGGCACACGGTGCAGGGAAATGGGTACAAAGATGCCAAAGGCATGGGCATGGGCATGGCTCAGAATATGAATCGGGGGCTTGGGGCTGTGAGGGAGACCTCGGGGAAGCCCTGAGACAAATGACATCCCCACTCCCGAGCAACCAGCTATTGACCATCCCCTCCTTAGAACGTATGTGGACACGGGTGTCTGCTCTTCACTGGAGACTCTGGGGCTGCTGGGGGCCTCCTTCTAGCAGGAAGGGCGGTGCCGTGGGAGGATTCAGCAGCGGGCTCCTCTGGGCCCAGAACTGCTTGTGTCACTCTCTCTGGCCACCATCCCACCTGGCGAGGCCCCTCAGGCTCCTTGCTGTTGCTCCTGCCATCACAGCTCCAGGGAACTGATGCTAAGCAGGTGTGGCACCAGGAAATGCAGGCCCCTCTCAGCTCTGCCTCATCCAGGAAGCTTTCTCAGTTTTCCCAAAACCAGGCACTAGTGCTTCCCTGATGCTTTGTGGCCATTCCCCCCTGGGCCCCCGATAGCCTGGGGTGTCGAGTGGTGACCAAGCAGAGGGATGTTCTGGATTCGCACCCTGGCCCCACCTCCCTGACCCTCAGTCTCTTCATCTAAAGTGGGTTAGCACCACCTCTCTGAGGGCTGTTGCAGAAGTCGGTGAGACAAGGCTCAGCACAGGGCCTGATGCAGAGCAGTCACCCCTGGGTGCCCCTGAGAAAGAAAAGAAGAGCAACTGAGAACAAACATGGGGCCTGACGAAGACTTAATGCGTCACCTGGGGACAGGCACCTGTTCTCTGCTCCACGGAGCAGGGTCTCGGCAGCACTTCTCATCCATCCACTCCACACCTCTCCATGGTTCCGGGCACACACAGAGAGAGTTGGACAGCCAGTGGAGGGGAAAATGGGCCGTAAATAAGTCAGCACACACCCCAGGTTGAATCGCGTTTAAAGATGATCTGAAAAGAGGCGACTGAAGAGAGTAACTCACAGGCAGGGCACTCAGGGGGGATTGCTTGAGGAGGTGGCATGTGAGCCGAGCTGAGGCTGCAAAGGGCAGGGAGGGGGAAGATCCCTTGGGAGGAGGGTTGGGTCTCACACTTCCTAGAGGAGCTGGCGCTCTCAGCTCTTACGGGACCTCTCCGTGGATGGACTTCGCTTAAAGTCCATCTTCCCTGGTCCCCGAAAGGGGTCTCACACGTGTGGTCCCTGCAGCATCACTGAAACAGCCT
>NW_020173687.1:1762914-1798210 GCF_003031525.2 Neophocaena asiaeorientalis asiaeorientalis | reverse complement strand
CTACTCCTTTCCTGTGGCTCCAGAGCCCCCGAACCCAGGGTGGCGGGTACGAGCCTTCCCACAACCGAGGATAATAGGACGTAAGATTTGGTTAGGATGAATCTCGCAGCGATGGTGGAGACCCAGCCTCAATCTGGAATCTGGGGGCTGAATTCTGACTGAGAAGCAGCCATTTTGTTGAAAAGTCGACAGCTCTTGGCGGGCAGCAAACACCTGGGTGAAGGGTCCTGTTGAACTCGGTTCTCAACGCGTCTGCTCAAATCCTGGGTCTGCGGAGGCTGACGACAACAGCCCTGCAAGGCTGGCATACGAATCCCATTTCCAATGAGGACAATAAAACAGTGGGCTAAGGGTCTTGGCCAAGGTGGAGAGCTAGAGAGGAGATGGCGCTTCTCCTGGATCCCTGGGCGGAGACAGGACGACCTTCCTAGAAGGTGCAGGATAACCAGAGTAAGGAGACGTTCCCTCGAAAAGGAGTCACTCCCATTGGCCCTGCTTGGATCACATGCCCTCCCTGAGCCAATCACAGGGCCAGGGGAAGCTGCACTCCCATTGGCCCAGCTTGGGTCTCATGCCTTTCCCTGAGCCAATCCCAGGGCCAGGGCAGGTACTCCTGTAGCCCGTGGAAGGGCCCTCCCCACGGGTCAGTACAGAGCAGCGTGGGCAGCGGTTTCCAAAGACAGCCGGGGTGGGTATCTGCAGACACGCCAGGACGGTGGCTGCCCCAGTGCCCCGCCTCAGCCTGCATGCAGCCTCATCCCGCACTCGCTGTCCCTCAAATAGCCCTCATTCCCACCCACCCACCCCCCGACACTGTTCCTCTCCTTCCGGGTCTGGGGGCTGGTCTCCGTCCTCCTGCTCAGGCCTGCCCCCTCGAGCTCCGCCTGGGCCTCCCCCAGCCAGCAGTCTGGCTGCTGCAGCCTCCGTCTCCAAGGACTGGATCCTGTCTGGGGTCATCCCTTGTCAGAGACTTGTGTGCAGGGCCTTCCAGAGGCGGGCAGGGACACACATTACGTATTAATGAAGCAGCGTTCCTGACGAGACGCTTGACTCTTCATTTGGGGGACCAGAAATGACAACAGGCAGAGCGTGGGCAGCAGATCTGAGGGTGAACTGCAGCCCACAAGAGCCATCCGTCCCGCGGATCCCTGCCTCCATCGGGCTGAGGCAGTAAGTGTCCCCCGTAGACTCTGCTCCCTGACGGACAGGTATATTCCTAGCCTGGGGCCTTGGAAGGAAATCTGTCTCCACTCTGGCTTTCTGTGCAGCAACAGCCCTCCTTAGCTGTCAAGTTCAGGCATCTCCAGGGAAGCCGCAGACCTGCCCAGACTCCTTCTCAGAGCCCTCACTTTTCCAGGAGGCTGCCCAGGTACCGGGTGTCGACTAAACACCACTGGAGGCCGGGTGCTGGGTTAAATTAAACTTCGCTGCAAGCCAAGTGACTGTCTCTCCTGAGCATCTCCTGGACAGTGCAGTGGGGGAGACAGAAAGAGCGCAGTCAACAAAAGCATAAACAGGAAAAAGCTGCAATGGAAGTGCTGAGGAGACGATGAGGCAGGGTGTAGCAGGCGCTCTGAACCTCAGCAGAGGACGGACCCTCCTCACCCTGGGCTGGCCCACGGAGGCCACCTCTTCACCCGGAGGCTCCAGAGCTCCCCCGGGAGATGGGGCTGAAGCCAGACCCCAGCCCAGACCACATCTCTCCTCTCCTGCCTCTGCTCCTGCAGGCTCTGCCCAGGCGACCACTCACACAAGACTCCCATCTCCGGCTCTGCTTGCAGGGAACCCCACCGCACACTAGGATGGAGAAGTCGGGTGGGCCTCTGTGGGGAGGCGGCATAGGCAGGGGCCTGGGCACCACGGGGACGCTGCCCTCTGGTTAGAGCTTCCCTGCCCCGCGCAGTGTTAAGGGCCCCTCCGACTACATCTGGGTCAGCCAGAGGTTTGACTGAATGCAACGGGGGAACCCACTGCAGCTACCTCTCCTCACGCAGACGGACTGGGAGGGAAGGCTGGCCAGCAGGTGGCTCCGGGGCCCTGGGTCTTGAGAGGGCGATGGCCTTGCAGCGGAGAGGCTCCAGCCATATTTCCCACCCCCACTCTTTCTTGACTCACATCTACAGTTGAGAGGAGAAGCTGATTGGCCAGCTCGGCTCATAGGCCTGCCTGTTGCCCAGGGCAGGGCAGGGCGTCTTGACCGACTGCTCCCCGGGACCACTCACAGTGGGGAACGATGACCCCCCCAGAAGGAAATCGGGCCTCTGCTTCCTGAGTGAGAGCCGGGGGTGGACTCTTCCCTGTTCCCACTGTCAGCAATAATGTCTTCTGTCATCCCTTACCCCGAATTAAGCAGCTGCCTGTCTTTGTTAATTTGGTACAACCTGAAGGGCACTTTTGAGAAGCATCTAATTCACTCTTCCCCACCAGGCAAATTTTGTAAGAACATATTCATGGCTTTCATTAATATTCATACGACTTTGAGGGGTTTTTTCACGATTTATAAAACTCAAAGTAACTGTGAATGGTGATGTATAATAGTGTCAATGTTACACAGCAAATGCCTTTCCCTATCACATTCTGGGTTTTTCTGCTCATTACAAGAACCTAGTTGAAAATAAGTGAAAGCTGAATTTCATGGTGCGTGGAAAGTATTTTGTAAAATGCAAGAAATACAAACATCGTCAAGCCTCTTAAAGTAATGTTCAAGAATCAAGGAAGAGTTGGGGAGGGAAGTATGGATCCTGACACCCTCAGCCCCAGGTTTGCCCCATTCACTTGAGAGAATCTGGCCAGATCTTGCTGCTTGCCCAGCGCCATGGCAAAGGGCTTTTAAATTAAACTTTGCTGCGTCACGTAGGATTCGGTTATAATTTCACGATCACTTTCAAAGGCAATTAAAGTGACGTTTTAGTTCTGGGCCTTAGAGCCACGGTGACTTTTTTTTTTTCTTTTTTGTCTGTGTTGGGTCTTCGCTTCTGTGCCAGGGCTTTCTCTAGTTGCGGCAAGCGGCAGCCACTCTTCATCGCGGTGCGCAGGCCTCTCACTGTTGCAGCCTCTCTTGCGGAGCACAGGCTCCAGACGCGCAGGCTCAGTAGTTGTGGCTCACGGGCCTAGTTGCTCCGCGGCATGTGGGATCTTCCCAGACCAGGGCTCGAACCCGTGTCCCCTACATTGGCAGGCAGATTCTCAACCACCGCGCCACCAGGGAAGCCCACGGTGACTTTTTAAAGCACGGAACTTCAGCAATCCCTGTGTATTTGTAAAACCAGCAGGAATGAGAGCGACACCCGGGGTCTGAGATTCCCGTCAGGGGTCGAGTGACCCTGGGGAGACACAGAGACCTCCTGGGCCCAGTCTCCCATCTGCACAAGTGGGCACAGCTTCCTCAGCCTCCCTTTCTGCTCTTTTTTTTTTTTTTTTTTTTTTTTTCTGCGGTACTCGGGCCTCTCCCGTTGCGGAGCACAGGCTCCGGATGCGCAGGCTCAGCGGCCATGGCTCACGGGCCCAGCTGCTCTGCGGCACGTGGGATCTTCCAGGACCGGGGCACGACCCTGCGTCCCCCGCATTGGCAGGCGGACTCTCAACCACTGCGCCACCAGGGAAGCCCTCCCTTTCTACTCTTCGAAGCTTCCTAAGAAGGCAGCATGACCGAGACAAGACCTGGGAACTCTGCCCTTGATCCTGGACTACTTGTGAAACCATCGTCCACCCTTAGCCTCTCTGCGCCTCAGTCTCTCTATCTGCAGAAGGGGCTGGACCGAATCGTCAGTGGGGCCGACATTCTGGGACTTTTCTTTCATTGTCCCTTAAGGAGTTGCAGGGGCGTGAGGTGGAGATTCCTGGAACCCTCCTCTTCACAGGGGAGCTCGGTGCCAGCTTCAGGCTTTCGAGGCGTAATCTAAGGACACGTAAGGAGGGAAACCCTAATTTGGGCAAAGAAGCCCAAGATAAACACAGTGAAGAGCAGGCCAAGGACGGGCCGTCCTGCTGTTGGTCCCATCAGCTCACCCTTCCCAGGGGCCAGCCCCTCCCCAAGCCTCCTTCCTCTCCTGCCGGAGGCCTGGGGGCCAGGTGACACCACACCCCTCGGGTTTCCGCTGAGTCTCTAGAGCAGAACCCTTCTGACTCCCTCCCCAGCCCCCCAGGGCCCCCAGAAGCCTCTGCAGGCACCCGGGGGCGGTCCCCCTCCTCCTTCTTTTGCTCCGGGTTTTCACCTGGGGAGGGGTGACCACCTCTCTTCTCTCCCCCCTCCCTATTTCGCGGCTGTTTCTTTGCCCCCAGACAGTAGCCACAGGGCTGGGTGGACCATCTCCCTCCCACCTGGGATCTTCGACCACCTGCCGCCCCCTCGGGGGCCCCCCTTCCCTCAGCCTGCTCCCTCGGGGCTCAGGGAAGAGGGAGATTGAGCACCTACTGTGTTCACCGTGCCAGGCCTGCACCTGCCATCCGTGGGGACAGACAGCATGTTCGTGTTCCTAGGGCCCAGAGGAGGGTGTGGGGCAGCGTTAGTGCTCAACAGTTGGGGGGCGGGGGGGGGGACAGGCGAGCCGTCCCTGCAGAGCAGACGGGATGACGGACACAAAACCTGAGAAAACCCTGATTCTCTGTCAGCATGAAAATCTAGAAGCCGCAGCGTCGCGGGCCAACGTGAGGGCTGTGAGGACCAGCTGAGGCCGCGGGGAAGCCGCAAGTACATTTAAGGTGAAGGAGTGCTCTTAACTCTGGCTCTGGTGAGAGTCGGATTATAAGGAAAATTGGCCGCGGCCTCCTGGCCGGCCGCAGTCACGGCCAAGTGTAGATATGCCAGCCTGCATCCTGGCCAGCGCAGGGTGGGTGGGGGCGAAGCGTCTGCTGCCACGACTCAGAGCTTCTCCCTCTGCTGCAGGCAGCTCAAGACTCCCAAAACGTAACAAAAATGAGAGTCTGCAACCTGTTTTCCTGGGCAGGTCTCTGGGTTTGATATCATACAAGGAGAAAGCACTGCAATACTTCACCGAAGAATTACATCCTTGTGGAAGAACTTGATCCTGAGGGTTTTGAGAGCATCTTTTAAAGCGCGGGGACAGGGTCAGGGAGGCCTTATTAGTGGCGTGGCAAAGCCATTAAGACGCAGAATAGCCATCGCCTTCCAAGAGACTTAGAGCAAAAGGAGGGGAGATCCAGTCATGTGCACACGTGTGTATGCTTACATGTGTGTTTGGGTGTGTTTACATGTCTGTTTTATGTGCATATGCGTGTTTCTGTGTACATGTATGTACATGCGTGTCCATGAATGGTGGTGGACAAGACCAAACACTCCAGTTTAACTGGACATTCTTGAAAATTCTCTTTGCCCCCCAAGTCCTTACATCAGGATCTCTCACAGACCCTGTTCTTCCCCCATTTTATAATTGTCACTTTATACCGCACTGAGAGGCTGTCACTTTTTTAGATCTAATTCCTCTGGTCCATGAACCGCGTGAGGGCAGGGCTGTGTCTGTCCAGCGTGATGGGGCCTGGCACACAGCACAGGCCACGTGGGCCAAGTGAAGACATTGTTGAAACACCAGGGGCCCAGCCTGCACTGACGGTGTCCCCTGGGGTGACTGGGTCTCTGCCTGTCCTGAGGCAGGTTTTTCTCTGCAGGTCCAGTGGGATTCTCCTCCCCTTCAATTCTTTGGGAATAAACCTCCAGGGCGTTTGCAATTCAAAACCACACATGGTGACTTTTCTCCAAGTTTCAAGTTTATTCGAAATTAGGTAAATACCTTCTCCTTGGGGGAGATCCTGCCAGAATCCTGCATTTCATCCAGCGTTTCCTAAGGACGGATCCAGCCTTCCGAGCGAGGTCCCTGGCGAACACAATGGCCAGGTACCGTACGTTATTTTAATGTCGACATCACTTTAAACTAACCTTTTACCATCTGTTCTGTCCTTTAGTAACAAATGCAAAAGAGCATAATTCTCGGTGGCGTCATAAAAGTGAGATGGGTGATGGAAATGCCCGCCTCCACTCTTTATTCATGGTCCTTCCGGACGCTGCTGTGATGTTTTTCTCATTTTCCAGACACAAATCAAGGGGAAACTGCTCTCCCCTGATCTGGTGAATTCACCTGCACAGTATTTCTTCTTAATACGGTAAACTGTGGGAGAGTTCAGGGCATCCTGTGCGTATTTCAGAAGGCGCCGCCAAACGGCACCTGGAGAATTAAGGGAACGCGGCTCGACGGTCAGGATGTAATGAGATTTCTTTGCAAAAAATAAAATCTTGAAATGTGTAGCGGGTTCTTTTCATCCGTTTCATCACTAACTTCCCTGTGAAGGACGGGCAGCCTGGCCCGGAGAGGGCGGGGTGGGGAAGCACACTGCGTGGGCCGGGTGTGTCCCCCGCGCCCCCAATCTCTGCAGGGCCGTACGGGCTCCCACGCCCCCCCCTCAATCCAGGCAGAAGGCGGGCGGTGCCCCGGCCCAAGGCCCCGTGGGGGGCGTCCGGCCCGGGCATTCTCAGTGGTCTTGCTCAGGCCCGACAAGGACCAGGAGAACCGGACGCGACGGTAGGAGAGGGAAGTGGGCGGAGCTGGGGAAGCCGGAGCGAAGGCGCCCGTCACGGACAGTGCGTGCGCGTGCGTGTGCGTGTGCGCGCGCGCGCGTGGCTCCTCTCGGAGGCCCGCGTCGGCCCCCAAGCAGACCAGGTCGCGCTGACCTCCATGATGCCTGTGGGATGAAAGCGTCGCCTCCTTCGGACCGTCGGTTCCTGATATTTTTCTCTTCCCCGTCCTGTCGCGAAGGAGGTAAGAGGCCGTTGGGGCGGCTGGGGTCCCTGCCCCCACGCTCATGACCTGGGGGGGTCGACTCTGGTGTGTGAACAGTAAATGCTGGTTTAGGAAAGGTGTCCTCTATTGGACCGAATTTTCTCGGAAGTGGCGTTTTCTGGGGAATGGCTTGTTCTATGGTCCAGGTTCATTTGGAAAGGATGTTCATTATCAAATCTCTGTGGAGCCTCCGTGGCGACCAGCCTGTGATGATTATTGGGCTACAGAAATAAGTTGCCCGAGAAAAAGCCACCCTTAGTTTCTGAGATAAATCCCACTTAGGCGTGTAAGGGGAGGAAAAGTAAATTTCTCTCACCCCTTCTGAGTTCCTGGCTGAGACCCCCGTAATAAGAGATTAACAAGAGAACAAGCAGCATGCGTGCGTCACGCATACAGGGGGGACCCAGGGAAAACGAGTAGCTCCCCAAGATGGCTGAGAATTCAAGTCGAAGAGGAGAAGGGGAGGGGAATGTAGGCCTCTCAGGGGAGAGGAAGTGACTTGTAGGAAAGATGATGGACCCTTGGAGGAGGGGTGGGAGGTGTGGTCGTGTGGCAGGTCGGCCTGGGTGTGCTTGTCTCTTCTAGCCCCCCTCCCAAGACTAGAGGCAATAATTCTCCTCAGGTGATAACCCCACCGTGGGGGGAGGGGATCTGTGACACCTGAGCCTCCTTGAGTCTCTGTCTCCAGGCAGATGAGGGAGCTCAGAGAAAACTCCTCCTGCACCTGCTGGTTCTCAAGGGCCTGCAGCTGAAAACAGTCGCTACACCCAGCGGCATGTTTGGGGGTGGCGTCTCGCTAACCTTCATCCCCGCCTTTGACACTCCCCCAAGCAGTTTCGCGGCCAAGCAGCTGGGCTGGCGGGTTGCTCCATCTCACTGAACCCAGCTCTCAGTTCAGTTAGCGGTAGTCTCATTTCAGGAGGCAGGGTTGCAGGATGGCCCTACAGGATGCAGTCAGGTGTGTAATATGAGGCGTTTCCGTGGAAGGAAAAGAAAAACAAAGTTTATGGTTGGAACAGGCTCTAAACCCGTTTCTGAGTCCTGGGGGCAGCCAGTCGAGAAGATTTCTGGTTGGTGATCTCACAGCAGCGTCTGCAGCCTGGTTGCCTCTGATGAGGTCATTGCATGTTCCAGGGAACTTTCTGAACGTCGGCATGGCAACAGGCAGGCAGGCTGTCGGTACATGAGCTGTTTCGGGGGCTTCTCTGAAGTTCATACCCAGTCATCCAGCCTTAGTTTGCAGGGCTTTGGGGAAAGGGCAGTTTTGTTCTTAGTGATTCCAAGTCAGAAAGGCAGGAGAAGGGGCTTCCCTGGTGGTCCAGTGGTTAAGACTCGGCGCTTTCACTGCCAAGGGCGTGGGTTCGATCCCTGCTCGGGGAACCAAGGTCTTGCATACTGTGAGGCGTGACCAAAAAAGGGCGGGGGGGGGTGGCGAGGGCAGGAGAACATTAGAAACGTTGGTTTGGAGAAGCGCGGCCAGATATTTGAGGAAACTAGAAGAACGCGGATCCAGTCCAGTTACAGGTAGAAAATAAAACCTCAAAGACAACAAGCAGGACTAGAATCTCAATGTACAGCTTTCTACCAAAACCTAAGTTTTCCCTCTACAGTCAGCCACATTCCTACCAAAGGTAATCATGGTAAGACCGATTTGTTTGCAAAATGAATCTGGTCTCATTTAACGTGGCCTGACCGTTTACAAAAGTGTAGCAGAAAGAGGACCATGCAGGCTCTGTGGAGGTTTGCTCTGCTGGAGCTTCTAACAAGGACTCACTCTCAGGTCACACCTGAGCCCTCCCGTTTGGATGTGATGATGGCGGCTCTAGTGCAGGTTGAACCCCACCTGCTGGTATTTCTGTTCTGGCCGTAACATCTCCGTCTCTGTGTGGGATTGGTTTGCAGTTACCTTACTTTGTGCTCTCAGGAGGAGAATGGTATCCAAGGAGGGTTTGTAAAACCAGGGGGATTGCTTTTTCTCTTGTGTCCTCTGCTCTGGAAAACTTTCAGACACCTCCTAGGTAAGCTCACCTGACCCTGGAGCCCTTTGCGGAGGAATTTCCTGAAGAAATAGTGGTCTCTTCACGTTTGCTCTTCTTTCTAGCTGAGTTTGAAATTTTATATTTTCTCAAAAAATAAACAGTTTCGTCAAGATTTTCGACTTGGCTAACATAAAATATAAAGAATAAAATGTTCTTTTAAGTCTCATTTTTTTCTTTTAAATTTGCCAAAGGTACATCTATTTTCTTGTGGGTTTTTCTCCGAAGTACAGCTCTTGAATCTATTTATCAGTTCTTCCAATTTTTCTGTTTTCAGAGTTAGAAATTTCTGCATTCGTCTTAATCAGTTACTTGGGTGTTTGCCACGTCCTGCTTTGTCATTCCTTTCCTTCTGGAGCTAAATGCTCAGTTCATTCACTGTAATTCTACTTTAATGATGAAAACATTTGAAGTTAAGGGTTTGCTTTGATTCAATCTCTGGCCAAATTCCTTGGGTTTCACTGTGTAATCGTCTCCTAGTCATTACTATTTTTAAATCACCTCTAAATGTAGTTTTGATTCCTTAACCTGTGGTTACTTCGGAATGTTTTCTAAAATGTCTCTTTAAAATTATCGTTAAATTTTAATTGCATTATTCTAATAAAATGTCCTGGTCGGTTTTGCTTTGTGCAATTTGAGGTTTTCGTTGTGGTCCATTTGATTATAAAATGTTGCCATGGTGCCCTGGGCTTTGATTTTTAAAAGTTGTGTTTTCTAAAGGTGTATTCAGAGTTTCATGCTAATCTTAATTTGACCCCATCAGTTATTCCTTTCACATCCTTGTGGCTTATTTACAGTTTCCCACTTTCGGACAAGTGTTTCACGGTGTCTATGATTATTAACTGCCCTTTATGTGACAAGAGTCTTGGCTTCATCTAAATGAAAGACGTACGTCTTTGTTTAATTCTGCTAGTGTCCTTTCTGTGTCCCAAAGACGTATGTTTGTCTAATGATCTGGTCAGAAGTGACATGTTGTTTCTGTGTAGCCCCACCCCACCCCACATAAAACACAGAATCGTGCATTTTTCTCTGTTCTTTCCGTTTCTTCCCCCACCTCTCAGGCTTTGCTAACTGACTTTGGATTTGGGGCCCAGATAAGCATTATTAAATTGTTTTTTCAACAATATACAGTTTCTGTTATAAAAAAAAAAACAACTTTCTGTGCTTGTACTCAGCTCCATAAAACCACATTGACAGCAATTTTCAGAGTTAAGTTTCTGTGTCTGAATACTGGTCGTGGGCCGTTTCTGTCGCAGCCCCCGTTCTTGAGATCCTGGCTGTGACCCACCCCTCAGGGCCTCTGTCAAAGGCGCAAGAACACAGGACATTTTCTGCATCTTTGCGCATCCAGAAATATCTGTTCCCTCCTACACGGATGACAGCTCGGGGGCACAAGCGTATTGGCCCCGACCTTTTGCCCTCAGACCTCCGTGGAGTGTGCTGTTCCCTTGCCCTCGTCTTTGTGGAGGTTTGCTGTGCTGGGTGTTTGCACTGGGTCCTCAGCCACTTCAAACCATCATTTGCAGGCTCTCCCGTCGGTGTCATTGGCTCTGCCATGCTCGCTGCACACCCTTTCCTCTTGGAATATTGTGTCCTGTCCTCCCCTGTCACCTGGTGGGCCACCAGATGTGCAGCGGTGGCTCTCAGTAAACCCCTGGCCTCTGCTTGCCCTTCCGGTCCCCAGAGTGGACGAAGCATTGGCTGTGGCCCCAGGTGCACCTGGGAGAGGCCACGTGTGTGGCCAGCAGGTGGGATGAACGTGGCCCTGCTCACACTGCAGCCTGACCCTCCCCTCCACCTGCTCCTCCTTCCAGATCCGGTCCGACAAAGACAGCGACATCCCCATCCGCTACAGCATCACGGGCGTGGGCGCCGACCAGCCCCCGGTGGAGGTCTTCAGCATCGACTCCATGTCTGGCCGGATGTATGTCACACGGCCCATGGACCGGGAGGAGCGAGCCTCCTACCACGTGAGTGTCCATGGCCTCAGGTCCCTGAGCGGGGGGAGGGCAAACCCAAGTTTGTATCAGAAAAGCCCAGGGGCGTGTGGGGTACCGCCCCAGAGTGTCTGTTTCATGGGGCTGGGTGGGCCGAGAATTTTCACTTGTAACACGTTCCCGGGTGATGCTGGGAGGGTCTGGGACACACTGGGGGAGAGACTGGTAGAACTGGATCCACCTGGAAGACGTGGATCCACGTGACCTGCCAGGAGCTCTGATGGTCGGCGGGGAGGTCGAGAGGCTGCTGTGCCATCCCCGGCCTCTCTGATGGCCAGACATGCATCCTGCAGCCCTTCTGTTCCTGCCTCTCTGAGAGCGGAAAGGCAGCTCTGAAGCCAGCACTGCTGTTTCCATCTCGGAGCTGTGCGTGGAGAGGGAGAAAGGAGGAGAAAGTGGAGACTTCAGAGTTCAGCTGAAAGGGACTGTCCACCCGTTTCCTCCTTGGCCTCACAGCCCGGTGGCCCATGGGAGTGGCCCTCCGCCCTGGTGCCAGGCCCCTCTCCGGGCTCTGCATCCTTGTTTGCAGGATGAGGGTCTGCACCTGCGGGCGTCACACGGGCTGGAGCCCCGCCCCCAGTAGGTGGGACCTGGGCACTTAACCTCTCCGGCCTCGGTGCTCTCTCCTGCGAAGGGGGCGGATGACCAGGCCGCATCAGCGTGCCGTTGAGAGGACTCACGGATGACCACACGAGAGGCATTTAGGACGGAGCCCAGCCCCTGGTAAGGCTGCCTTTGGGGTTATCTTCAAGACGTCGGAGCTCCCAGTTCCTGGATTGTAATTTACAAACAAAGACGTTCACGTGAGAGGATGGACTTCACAGCCTTCTGCCCGTGTCGTCCTGCTGACCGGCTCTGAGCTCGCTCGGCTCCAGCCCGGGGTGCTAAGTGTGGCCACAGGCTCTGCTGCGCCTCGTGTTTGCTGGTTATTCGTTTCGGGTTAATTGTCCAGCTCCTGGACCAGAAGGAAGGCTCCACGCGGGCAGGGAGCCGTCAGGCTTGTCCACACCACATCCCCTGGCCCGAGACCAGAGCCCAGCCCTTGGGGGACGCTCACAACCCATTCGCAGAAGGGAGGGAGTGGGTGGGAGGAGGCTGATTCTGTCACTGGCAACGGTGGCCTCCCCTGAGGAACTCCTGATGTCCCGTCAGAAGCAGGTGCACCTGCGGGAGCCCATCCTGGGGGGCGGGCAGTCCCCTCTGAGCCACGAGGGTTTCCTCTCTCAGTGGATTACTTCCCTATGTTCAGGACAGCTACAGAATTTCCGGGTCCGACACAAAATGAAACAGGGGCCCCTCCGAGCTTACTAAGGATTTTAAGACAGTGACGGCAGAGCATTAAACCACACGCAGGCCCTTCTGAACACAGGGCCCGTGTGACTGTGCGGGTCACACAAGGCCATGAGGCTCGTGGCCCCCTTTGAGGTGGGATCGACAGGAAGGCCGAAGCTTGAGGACCCCACCTTGTGGTCGTCTGGGCCTCCAGGGCCCCATCTGCGCCTCGGCACAAACGGCCCAGAGCTGCACCCAGTGTTACGTCTGTTCCTGAGGATCCCCAGCTCCGGGCACCCTGAGAGCTGCTCGATGCCGAGGGCACCACACGCCTCCCTGAGCCCCCTTCCGCACCCCCCAGACCCGCTGCTGGGAAGGCAGGAGCCAGGTCTGGGGAAAGGAGACCCGACTGGCAGTGGTCTGGGGTCTCCAGAGTTCCCGGCCCACCGTTAACCGCCACGGTGGGTGCAGAGAATCAGTGAGACAATCCAGCCAACACGTGTTCAGCCAGGCTCACGGCAGGAAACACACCGACTCAACGTGACTGTTGGCGCCCCACGGGGGCTGTGTGCTGCCACCACAGTGCTCATGGCATGGCTCAAGGTCAAGGTCAGCTCCCCTCGCCTGCCAATGAGTCCGTGCTGACTGAGAGACTGAGGGGAAGAGCTGGAGGCAGACAGGCCCCCAGTTCCTTGCAGCTGTTGGCCAGGGGCCGCTCCCACCTACTGATGGCACCACAAGTCTCTGACTCTCTCGCCTGCCGCTGGCCAGGAAAAGTGCTCTGATTTTAGAGGCCACGAGGCTACCTCTGTCCACCCAGACAGTCTGCCTGCCACAAAAGCCCATCCCGCCACATGACTGACCTGATCACAGGGTGAGCCCCGTTGCCCTCACTCCTGAGACCAGTGCCCCACATCCTTGCGGCCCTTTTAGAATCCTCTCTGCTCCCCCCGACCCCAGTTCCACCGGCACCTTTGCCTGTGGAGTGGGTGGGATGACCTCCCACCTGAGAGGGAGCTGGTAAACTGGACACGGGTCAGCATGAGACGACCGCGTGGAGGCCCACCAACATGAAACAGACGAGCTGTCACTGCCCTGCAAGGTGACTCCCCAGAGGGTTCTCTCAGGACTCCGTAAGAGGGCTTGCTATCGGGTTCTCCCGCATACCGTCACCTTGGGCAAGTTCGCTAATCTTCCTGCACCTCCGTTTCCCTATCTCTAAAATAGGGATCAGACAGCACCCAGCTCATGGGTTCTTGTAAGCTGTGAGGTAAGGCAGTGCGTGTAGAGTTCTGGGGGCACCCCCGGCCCGAGCCAGGGCACAGCGAGAGCCACAGGCTGGTGGTGATGGAAGACAGCCTCCAGAGTCCACGTGAGGCCACTTCCAGGGCCCACATAGAATGTTCCGGGTCCCGTGCCCCAGGAAGAAACCGATGGCTCACGATTAGGACACGAAGGGCGAGCACCTGGAAGGGGAAAGAACAGGGTCCCGCACACGGTCCGCAGGCACCCACAGTGCATCACGGGAATGCGCTTGGCGTGCGATGCTCAGATTTGCAAGTCGCCGGACGTTTCTCATCTCCACCACCAAGACAGACCCCCGTCCCCCAGCCGGCGGCTGTGTGCGCAGCCTGAGAGATGGACGGGGCTGGGGGCGCTCTCAGAGGTTTCCAGCGGACACCATCGAATGTTATTTAAACTCGGGGGCTGTGGCGAGGAGAACCGCACCAGCCACTTGCTGTCATTGGCTCCACTCGGGGTGCCCCTGCTGCTGAGGACAGCGGCCCAAGCAGCAGTGTCACTTCAGGCAGAAGAGAACTTTAAGTTTAGCTCAGAATTACCCTTTTTAAAAGTCTTCTCAGCCTTTGGCTCAGTGCCTTATCGCCTGGCTGCACTTGACAAGATGAAGGATGGCCTGGTGGCCCGCGGGAAGGACTTCCGCAGCAGGGCAGGTGCAGACCGGGGCTCCCGGAACTGGGGACGGACGGCGGCTGGGGCGGGTGGCTAGTGGAAACAACCGCACGGCATCCTGAGACGTTCAAACACGGTACTTCAAGCCTCTCTGCAAGGGGGCAGCCACACCACTTAGCGGGCTGCGGGTCCCGGGAATGAGCGCTCATTTGTCCCCTTCTAATGACTCAGATCACCTGGTCTGTGAAGCCAGCCTGGAGCTCCCCACTAAACACACTGTTTCAAGGGTAAAATTCCACGCAGGGCTGTCGGGCTGGGGCTGGCGTGCTGCAGTTAGCACGAGGCCCCTCCTGCAGGCAAGGATGGGCACCGCTGCCTCTCCCCTGAGGCTGGCAGAGCACAGGGTGCAGGGCACTGAGGGGGTGGCGTGGACAGCTGTGGGTGGGGCCCCTGCTCAGAGACCCCTCCCCCCGGAGGCCTGGAGCGCAGGCTCTTCTGGCCACCCTTGGCTTGGCGCTGTCTTGGTGTAAAGACCCTGAGGTCTGGTGTGTCCGGCTTGGAGGGTAACGTGATTTCCACAGAGAGATGGGGTCCGGGACACGGCTGTGTGACAGTCACAGCTCTGGCTGGAGAGACCCAAGGCAGGTCCCTTCCACTCGCCAAGACTGGGTTTTCCCGTCTAAATCCCAGGTCCCCAGTGGTCCTGCTCCAGCCCCCGCTGCTGCCTGCAGAGCTCAGCCGCTCTGCGTGCCCCAGGGAGGCCTCCACACTTGCTGTCCCATTGGCTGCTTGTACAGGGCTCAGCTCCAACGTCACCTCCTCTGAGAGGCCTGCCTGGCCTCCTCCCCACCCCAGCAGGTCGCTGTGGTCACACGCGTTCTGTCCTGCTTCCTTTCCTTCTCAGGGTCCGTCTCCCTTCTACACGAGAAGCCCCAGGGCAGCCCCGTGTCTCACTGAGCCACAGTCTAGGGTACAGCCCAGTGCCTGGCACAGATGGGCCCTTGATAGATATTGACTGAGGGAGTGAATTAATGAGCGAATGAGTGAATAAAAGAAATCCAGAAGTGAAGGGGTGAGTCTGAGCAGCCCCTCTGGACGCTCCAGGCCGAGTTGAGGAGGTCTCTTCCCTTTGTACCTTCAAGTCGTTCCCAGATGCAGTTCCCTGGAGCCCCTTCCCCAGCAGAGTGGGGGCTTCCACCCCAGGGCCCCTGGACCCGTTTCCTCTTTGCTGCCCCAAGAACAGATAAGCCGGGGTGTGAATGGGCAGCAGGGTGGCCTCACAGTGGACCCCCAAGTTCAAGGCCCCCATGTGTCTCCCCCAGGCCCGACCTCTCAGCAGCAGGAGTCTAAGCCCCCAGCCCTGGTTGGCACAAGTGGCCTTTGTGTAGCTACTCTAGGTGGACATGAACCCTCATGGTCAATAGTGTGGGGACGGTCTGAGTGGGTCCTGGGTGGGCATCGGCGTGGGCCCTCGGGTCAGTTTCAGGCTCCCGTGGGACACCCGGTTTTGCCCTCTCAGGACCCTTCCCCATTTCCACAGAGAGCCGAGGCTCATGACGTGTCCCCGGGCTGCCCCTTGGGGGGCCCGGAGGTGTTATGTCACCACCGTCCCAGTGCCGTGGGTCCAAGGAAGCTGCTTTCGGCTGTTCTTAGGCGGCCAGTCAGGTGTGTCCCCACTGGGCGGCCGCCGGCCCTGATGGCGTGTGCTGCTTTCCAGCTCCGAGCCCACGCCGTGGACATGAATGGCAACAAGGTGGAGAACCCCATCGACCTGTACATCTACGTAATTGACATGAACGACAACCGCCCCGAGTTCCTCAGCCAGCTGTACAACGGCTCCGTGGACGAAGGCTCCAGGCCAGGTGAGCCCCGGGCCCCGAGGGCGGGCAGGGGCCCCACGCTAGGGGAGGGCCACGCAGCCCCCGCCACCGCGGGGGCACCGTGGGACTCGTCGCTGACGCGTTTATTTTAGCGGGCGTTTACGAATACCTACTGCGTGCACTGGGGAGCGGGGTCCCTGCTCCACAGACCTCACGGTCCAGAGGGGCCACAGACAAAAGAGCAAAAACAGGGAATGAAGCTATTGCAGTGATGATTAGGCTCAGAAGGAAACCCATGGGGCACTGGGTCATGGGGCCGGCTGTAGATCAGGGACGGTCCCTCTGCGGAGGCACCCTGTGGGCCAAGAGCTGGTGCGTGATAAGGAACAGCACTGAGAGAAGGGCTGGGAGGGAACTAGGGGTGGAAAGAGCATGTGCAAAGGTCCTGGGGCAGGTCAGAGAGCAGGCCGGCCACCTGAGGCCTCCTGGGCACCCTTGGGGTTTGATTACAAGCACAACAGGAAGCCCGTGAGAGGGCCGACTCCCCAGCCCAAGGAGGTGAGCCGAGTGCCTGAGGCCTTGGTTCCCCTCAGAGCTGACCCAGAGCCTGTCTTCCCGTGGGCTCCTGTCCAGCATAAATGGTAACGACCACTTTATAGCATCTGGCCTCTGGGTGACATAATGACCAGGAAGTGGGCACCCCCCTCTCCCCTTTAGACTCAGGGCCTGGGGAGGTGGAGGAAGCCGTCCGGCCCCTTGGTGTGGATGTGGGCGGAAGCCCCAGCCAATGCTGGGACCCCCGCTCAGGGACCTGCAGCATCAGCTGGGAACACGTCACAAATGCATCGCTTGTAGCCGCACCTGCTGATTCAGACACTGCAGATGGGGCCCCGGGGCCAGCAGCCGAGCTCCCAGGTGATTCTGCACTTGCTTCCGTTTGAGAAGCACAGCCCTGCTGTCTTCTGATTGGGGGCGGGGTTGTCCTTGGGACAACTGCTCAGCTCAGGTCGAGTGGGGAGCTGAGTCAAGCACCACTGCTGAGGTCCCTGCTGGGGCTGCCGGAAGTTACCGCTAAAATATAGGACTCGGGTTACATTTGAACTTCAGAGAAACAAGGGATCATTTTTATGCAGGAGTATCGGGAACATACTTAGAGTAAAGGGTATTGCTTGTTGATCTGAACGTCAAGTGTAACCGGGTGTCTTGCATCTTAGAGGCTGCCCCTCCCTGGCTCCCCGGCAGGCACCCATCCTGGGAAAACTTCCCAGCTCTGGGGAAGGTCTGCGGTGCCGGGCAACCTGAGGCCAGCTTCCCGGGCCTCTGAGGAGGGGTCAGTGGGCGTCCGGCTTGGGGGGAGGTGGGGTCCGCGAAAGCAAACATTTATCGACCCTTTTCCCCTAGCTCCGTCTCGGGGCTGCTGCTGCAACAAGGTGGATTGCGTTTATGATTGATTGTCTCTCAGAATTGGGACGCTCGGGCCAGCCTGGTGTCAGCAAAGGGAACGGGCTATGACATTATTTCTGCAGGAACCCTGGGCAGCTGGGCCCTGCAGGCCCCTGAGGGGCAGGGGCAGGCGGCAGGTGGCCATATTAGCTACAAGCAGCCAAAGGAAACAGATGAGGGCTGCCAACAGCCAGCTCTTTAAGGATCAGGGTGGGGAGTGAGTGTCAGGCTTGGGGAAGGGGCTTTCTTGTTAACAGAAGCGGCAGGTCCTCTCTCCCCAAGACCCAGGACGCTCTGTAAAACTGCCTGGATGTCACAAATCAAGCCTCCCGCATCTTACTTTCAAATAGATCGATAGAGACAGTTTTCCCAAATGCGTAACTGCCTTTACTCATTAGGATAACAAAAGCAGCAAATTACTCTGTCTCCCCCTCGAAATCCTGCTAGGAGCATCGTCGGATAGCTGGGTGTGGCCTGGGCAGGCTGAGGGCTGGTGTTGTCCCTGACTGGTCCTTGATTCCCCAGACACTTTGAGCCTTTCTGGGACCTTTTGCACTAAATGTTGGCTGACTTTCGAAGCCCCTGGGGGCCCCCAGCTGCACCTCTGTTCCCGGAACAACCCTCAGAGGGGACCGGTGACGTGCCTCTTTGTGCAAAGCCAGGGATGGAGCTGCACGGTGCCCCGTTGGACCTGGCTTGATGCCCTCGCTCACCCTGATGTCCAGACAAAACGGGCACCGCATCCTCGAGGCAGGAGACTCCCGGGGACTTGGAAATAGTCTCTCCAGTTTCTTCCCTTATGCCAGTAAATTACAATAATGGAAGGGTTTTACACAGTGCCTTTGTGGGATAAGGAAAAACTACCGCCAGAAGTTAGTCATTATTTTCTGGAATGATACAGGCTAATGAAGGGTGTCAGATGCACGTTCTAATGGAAAACAAATAAGAATGTGTGTTCAGTATTGACTCAGCTGGATAGGAACCTTCTGAGGTTTGGGAAGTTCACACGGGGACATCAGCAAGCCAACTGGGGCCAGATCCCAGGCCAATCCCACATCACCCCACGTCCTTCTCCCAGCCCCAGGCCCCTCAGTTTTATGAAATCCTCTCTGGCTTTGCTGGGTCGAATGGGCTCACACACGACTGTGGCTCCTACAACTGAGAAGCTAAATTTCTCCTTGTATTTAATAGAAATAGCCACGTGCCACGTGTGGGTAGTGGCTGCCGTGTTGGGTCCCCACCCAGACGGGGCCCCCTGAAGCTGGTGGTCACAGCAGCAGTCCCTCCCCTCCCCCCGGGAGCATCTGTCCCCTCCTGGTCTCATTGTCCCAAATCCTGGATGGAACTGGCCAGGGGCCACCAAGCCCCTTGGAGACTCCATGCAGTGCTCCAGATGAGAGCAGAAAGGGAAGCATGTCCGCTGACCCCGCGGGAGCTGTTCTCGGGTGGGTGCCCCGCTGCTTGCTCCCTGTGTACACGTCACCCCTGCCTTTCCAAACTCTGCCATTTCTGCAGAGCCCCGCCTTGACACCCACCCTGTACTGTGTCCCCCCAGTCTGCCTTGCCCACCCGCTTGAAGCGACCACCCCACACCCCCGGGCAAACGCTGCGTCTGCAGGGGCGACTGTTTTTGCACACAGGATGAGCACGTTGGCTGTTTGCACGCACGCCCTCTGTCATGATGGGGGGGTAACTGATGTGCGTCCCACGCACGCCCTCTGTCATGATGGGGGGGTAACTGATGTGCATCCCACGCACGCCCTCTGTCATGATGGGGGGGTAACTGATGTGCGTCCCACGCACGCCCTCTGTCATGATGGGGGGGTAACTGATGTGCATCCCACGCACGCCCTCTGTCATGATGGGGGGGTAACTGATGTGCGTCCCTGCGTAGCAGAATGGGTCCTAAGTAAGCGGTCGTTTCTGCCAAGGCCTCTCTCCCTGGCTTTGAAATTGACTCTGAGTTCATAAGTTCAGATTCGTAATACTTTATAAGAATTACCTATCTGTAATAGGGATGTTTTCCAGAAAGAATTGGAGTTTCATTGATTCCAAGTTCACCAGAAAGTGGAACCAAAATTAGCGTTCCCAAGAAGAAGGGTCCCACTGAAATGAGACGTGAGGAGGCTCAAGAGGGTTGTGGCCTGGTGCCCGCTGGGGCCTGGGGTCCACAGAGGTCTCTCAGGCCCCCGGGTGGGCAGGAGGCAGGCGGGCCAGGCTTTGTACAGACTTGAGCCAGCTCCCCAGGTATCGCCACCCCATGGACTCCTAGATGCGCCTCCCATGGGGTCTCATTGGAAGAAATGTCTTTTTAAGAAATCTTTTTATTTTGACATAGTTGTGGATACACATGCAGTTCTAAGAAATGGTACAGAGATACCCCACAGATCCTTCACCCAGTTTATCCCGGTGGTAACATCTTGCAGAGCTGCCATGCAGGGTCACACCAGGATGTGACATTGGTGCAAGCCCTGGCCCTCACTCAGACTTCAGCAGTCTTGCCTGCATGCGTGTGTGTGTGTGTGTGCGCGCGCGTCTCCATGTGCATGCGGTTTTATCACGTGTGCTGATTCGCATGACCTCCACGGTCAAGACGCTAACGGTTCCATCACAAGGACCCTCAAGCTGCCCTTTCAGAGCCACAGCCATCTCCCCACCCACCCGCCATCCCTAACCCTTGCAATCATTGATCTCATTTGTCTCTATGATTTTGTCATTTTAAGACGTTCATGTAAATGGAATCGTAATGGCGTGTTACCTTTGGAGACTGGCTTTTTCCACTGAGCGTGATCCTCTAGATATTCATCCAAGTGGTGTGTGTCCACAGTTCATTTCTTTTCATTGCTGAGAAGTCTGCGGTGTGGATGTGTTGCCCTTGTTCACCCTTTGAAGGGCATTTGGGTTGTTCCCAGTTTGGGGCCATAGTAAACCTCCAAGATCTTTCATCCCCATACAGACTTTTGCGTGAATGTAAGTTTTCATTTCTCTGGGACAGATACCCAAGAACACAGTCACTGGGTGGCACAGGGAACAAGGGTTCAGCTCTGCGAGGGATGGCCACACACTCTTCTGGAGTGACGGTGCCGTCTTCTGTCCCACCACGTGGGTGGCCCGGTTTCTCCACGTCCTCATCAGCACTTGGTGGTGTGTTGCTTTAGCTGTTCAGAGCGGGGTAGTGGTATCTCATGGCGGTTTTCACTTCTATTTCCCTGATGGCTGACGACCTTGGAGATCTCACCCTGTGTTTGTTTGCCATCCTCACGTCCTCGTCGATGAGATGGCTCTTCATGTCTCTTGTCCATTTTCTAAATAGTTTGCTTTTTTAATCACTGAGTTTTGAGAATTCTTTACTTATTCGAGATACAAGCCCTTTGTCGGACATGTAGTTTGCAGGTATTTTCTCCCCCTCCGGGACTTGTGTTTTCATCGTCTTCATGGCGTCCTTTGGGAGCAAGAGATTTTCATTTTGATGCAGTCCAGTTTTCCACCTTCCGTCGATGGATTGGGCTTGAGTATTGAGAACTCTTCCCAGGCCCCGGGTCCTGAAGGTGCTGTAGGCTTTGTTCTAGAGGTCGTGAGACTTCATGTCCGGGTCATTTCTCTGCTCACGGATGCCCGGGTGCTCCTGCACCGCTTGTTGGAACGGCTTTCATTGAGTTGCGTTTGTGCTTTTGTCAAAAATCAGTTGGGCCTATTTGTGGGTTTGTTCCTGGGTTCTCTGCTTCTATCCATTGATCTGCGTGTCTGTCCCTCTGCGAGCCCCGCATTGCCTGGGTGACTGCGGCTCCATGGGAAGCCTTGACGTGGGGCGGAGTCGAAGGCTGTTGGGACGGCGCGTTAAGTGTTCAGACCCTGGCTGTCGCCTGTGTCCTCCCCAGGTGGACTGTGCACTTGGCAGGTGGCATCGCGTGGCACTCAGCCACGCTTCTCGGAATCCAGGCGGCCGGCCACCGTGTGGGCAGCGTGCGGCGTGGCGGGGCCTCTGCCAGCTACTCCCTCTGTCTCATCGTTAAATGGAAGTAATGGTAGCGCCCACCTCCTGGAGTCAGCTGAGGGCGCCCACCTGAGGCTCCCGACACCTGTGCTATCGTGAATCGTGTTATTGATGTTAACGGGTATTAACTTACTAATATTGTTAAACGTTCTTACTCAAAATATTAGTTCATTTTCCCAACTCCAGCAAGTACATTGTCAGCTTGAACCTCAGATTGAACCATAAGACTCACTTAAAACCAGCTGTCCTTTATGTTACATTCCAGCATTCCTCGGGCCACCCTGCTGGTCTCCCTGATGGCCAGGCTAGACCTCAGACATGCGTTCTTCTGAATCATCACGAGCTCCCCATTGGCCACGTCTGAACAGTGGCAGTTTCCCAGCCTGGGCTGGGCTCTGGTCCCCAGGGCTGATGGGGAGGGTTGGGTGCACGTGCTTCTCAGGGATCTGCTGGCTCCCGGAAGCGTCTGGGAGGCGGGAGGGAGGATGCACAGGAGAGGGGAGGGGGAGGGGGAGGGGCCGACCCGGGTGAGGCCACAGCCAGGCCTTGACCAGCCAGCACCCAGCAGCAGAGGGCATCCCCAGAGGAGAAGGTGGGGCCCCGAGGGGCAGGGGGAGCCCATCCAGGTGCCGGCTTCCCCATCAGGTGCCCACTCACCCTGGACCCGAGTCCTGTTCCCAGAGCTGCATCCAGGGGCAGCACTGCAGGGTGGACGCTGAGACCCTGGGAGGCCCTCCCCTAGGGCGGTTTTCTTCATCAGAAGCAAGAGCCCTCCTGCCCCTCGGGGTGACCCTCCGGGGTGCAAGCACATCTTAAAAGGCTGAGTTCTGAGTGAAATAAGTCAGAAAGAGAAAGACGAATACCGTACGCGAACATATATATATGGAATCTTAAAACAAAATGATTCTCAAGAACCTAGGGGCAGGACAGGAATAAAGATGCAGGTGTAGAGAATGGACTTGAGGACACGGGGAGGGGGAGGGGTAAGCTAGGACGAAGTGAGAGAGTGGCATGGACATATATACACTACCAAATGTAAAATCGATAGCTAGTGGGAAGCAGCCGCACAGCACAGGGAGATCAGCTCGGTGCTTTGTGACCACCTAGAGGGGTGGGATAAGGAGGGTGGGAGGGAGACGCAAGAGGGAGGGGGATGGGGATATATGTATACATATAACTGATTCACTTTGTTATACAGCAAAAACTAATACACCATTGTAAAGCAATTATACTCCAATAAAGATGTTAAAAATGAATAAAATAAAAGGCTGTGTTCTGCTCCTTTGAGAAGAGGAAACAACAGATTAAAAACAGCAGCTGGGGGGCCTTCCCTGGTGGTGCAGTGGTTAAGAATCTGCCTGCCAATGCAGGGGACACAGGTGCAAGCCCTGGTCCGGGAAGATCCCACATGCCGTGGAGCAACTAAGCCCGTCCGCCACAACTACTGAGTCTGAGCTCTAGAGCCCGCAAGCCACAACTGCAGAAGCCCACGTGCCTAGAGCCTGTGCTCCGCAACAAGAGAAGCCACCGCGATGAGAAGCCCATACACCACAATGAAGAGTAACCCCCACTCGGCACAACTAGAGAAAAGCCTGTGCGCAGCAACAAAGACCCAATGCAGCCAAATAAATAAATAAATAATTTTAAAAATAAAAATAAAAACAGCAACTGGGCTCCCTGACCTGAGGCTTGTGAGCCCCGACTGCCTTGTCCCCCTGCTCTTCCTGAGCTCCTGAAGCTGGCTCGGGGCAGTGGGCAGGCCCCACGTCTCTGCAGGAGGCCTCAGGCTCCCCCTGCAAGGGGTGCACCTTCCGCTGCAGCTCTGATTATGCAGCCGTCGCAGAAACACAGCACTGACCAAGGGCCTCCCGATGCTGGGTACTGTCCTCAGGCCTCCCGGTGGGATAACCTACTGAAAGCTGACAGTCCTGTGACACAAGCACTTTGGAGATGAGGGAACGAAGGCGCAGAACAGGCAAGTAAGGACACAGCCAGCGACAGGTGTTACCAAACCAAACTCGGGTCCGCTCGCCCGCACGGTACAATCTACTGACACGCGGTTGTGGTGAAGGGGAGTGCAGGTGTTTACTGAGACAGCTCCAAACAAGGAGAGCGGGTGGCTTGTGCTCAGAAACCCCGCACTCCCCAGAGGGTTTCAGCAGAGCATTTTTGAAGGCCAGGTAAGGGAGTTGGCGGTCCCAGGGTACGTGATCAGCTCGTGCAAAATTCTCTGATTGGTTAGTGGTGAGGTAACAGGGTGGGGTCACAGGCGTTCACATTATCAATCCCCAGGCTCCAGGAGGCCTGTGGGCTACGTGCTCATAACTGGAGCCCCCTTCCCTCTGCAGCAGCCATGGGTCCACGCCCTCTCCGACAGGCTTCTCCAGCTGGAAACGGGATTCACGGTGTCACCTCCTGCCCAGAGGCAGCCTGACCAGTCTCGTGGCATCTCTCAAGCCTTTCGAGTGTGTTGACTATTTTTTAACAAAAGGACTCTAGTTGGAATTTCTGCGTTCCCTAACCCCTTGTAACTGTATGAGGGCCTATATTATAAATTTTGAAATTAATGTTGCTTTAAAATATTAAATAGAGAAATCTACGTGCTGCAAATTAAGTCAAAGAAACCTTCATCTACGTAATGCAGTTTTTTCTTAAATAGATTATTAGTGGGCCCCGTTTATTTATTTATTGTATTTCTGTGCTGGCGGAGTCCCCCGAGATTAATGCCACGGACTGATGCACAGATGGCGCCAGATACTTGAAAGCCATCTGCATATTAAGAATTTAAACCTTTAGCCTCAGTGATCTGAGCAGAAAGCCAATTATGGGGCTGAATTAGTTTTCAAATTAAACTGCAGTTTAAGGTTTGTGAAATTAATCCTTTAAGGCGCAAGAGCGTTTGTACACGAACTGCTCAGAAGAACCAAGAGTTTGCCTTCTCCCCCTCTTCCTGCTGGCGCGATTTATGAAGGATGTCCGGCGTCTCGGGCAGCAGACAGCATGCCCTCTTAGAGGAAGATGCGGAGTGATGTTCAGTTTCGTTAAGAAAAATGCAGGCCTCTGTACTAGGGGGAGAGGCCCAACGAGGCCTCCAGAGAAAGCCCTAGAAGGATGATTTTCTCCTCGTTCTCACAGCCCGGGTGATGGGGTCGAGACTTAACTCTCTGGTTACTACCGATGCTGCTGCAGTGAGTGGGTCCTGGCAGAGCGCTTAGCTGGGTAACGCGGCTGAATCGCTCCCTCCCCCCTGTGGGCAGCCCAGGTGTGCCACGGCATTGCGGCTGCTGGGCGCTCACGGCTGCCTGTGGACCAGACCCGCCCCCACTGGAGAAGGCGAGAGGATCAGGGGGACCTTGATGCCAGGGTCACGCTTTCCCAGACACGCGGGGGCTGGCCCTGCTCACACCCCGAGACGTGGTGTGGCCACTGAACACTTGCTGGAGGGTTCGGGAAGGGGCACCCTCAAGTGTAAGGGGGAGACTGAGACACAGGACATGGGCAAGGGGGGCAGAAGCAGGGTGCCACCAGGGCAGGGCCTGGCCCCCAGGTCAGCAGGTGTCGCCAAGTGCCCAGACAGTGAGTGGAGGCCACCTCCCCCAGGCAGCTCTCCAGGTCTCAAAAAGGAGTTCCTTCTGCCTCCGCCCCATTCTCTTCTTCTAGGAAGGAAGTGAAAATCACGGAGCCCTTGCTCAGTTCCAGGGCCCTGCACATTTATATTTCATCTGGGTTTGTTTCCATGGCAACCCTGCCCGTTGGCCTTTGGGCTCAGAGCACTTGGGCATGCATGGGTCACCTGACCACGGAGTGGTGGCCATGGACCAGCCAGGTTTCCAGAATCTTTTTTGAAAGAAACCAAATTGTGATTAAGGCTGAAAAAAAAGTCCCATCAGTTGCCTTATTTCTTTTTTTAAGTAACTTTTTACCTTCTGTTAATCAAGTGATAATCTTTGGAGGAAACTTGAGAGATACAGAGAAAATCACAAAGAAAAACATCACAGTCTCCCATCTTGCCTGCCACGCAGAGATTGCCACGAGCACGTTCGTCAAAGATCCCTCTGGTCTTATCTCCCTGCACGAACATGTTGTTATATTAAAGAACACAGTTTAGAAACTGGATTGTTTTCCGTTTTGCTGTATATCGTGAACGTTTCAAGCGTCACGATATATTCTGGCTTTAAACAGTTCCCTCGTGGGAATGTACCACAATTTATTTAGCCAACACCCAGCTGGCAGACATTCGGCGTCACGTACTAACTGACTATGCTCCTTGTTTATCTGCACCGCTAGATGTGAGCTGCTCAGGTCAGGGACTTTTTTTTTTTATTTGAGACCATTGTTGGCCCACACGTGCTTGTGCAACAAAGGACAGAGAGAGTCCCTCATCCAGTTTTTCCAACAGTAATGTGGAAATAAGTGAAGACCAGCCAGTGGAAACCAGCAGAGGCTGTGTGTTCAGAGCAGGGGGGTCACCAGCCACCATCACAGGCAGAGACTCGAAGGCAGGCAGAGGACCGGGGAGCTTCATGGTAGAGAAGGGGGCTCAGGTGTGCCTTGGTGGGGGCTAGTAGTGGGGGCCTAGAACGGGGCGTCCCATGTGAATATCTGGGGGTGCGCTTCAACTTCTCTGGCTGATTGCTTTTACTCTGCATCTGATGACTCTGTTATTGGAAACTCCCCTGGTCTCGTCCTGGTCAGTCTTTCTCTCTGTTTTCAGTCGGGTTTTGTCTCCTTGTGTGCCTGGTTCGTTATGTACTGTGCCTTGTGTATGAAAAATTGTAGAGGTGACTTGAGGGTAAGATGTTACCTTTTTCTATGAAGGATATGCTTTTGCTCCTGACAGGGGAGTCTGGTAACCTCAGATATCAGAGCCTAAGTCACCTTAATAGAGCTGTGCCTCCGTCGGCTAGGACGGTTCCTTTCCTGTTCACCCTCACTCCCAGCGTGCTGCCCTTCCGGGTCCAACCCAAAGACTCGAGCATTTTCCAGGCTCCACCCTCATATGGCAGGCCCTAAGCTCAGTGTCTTTACCCCCATTCCCATCAGTCTGTTGAAAGCTCCATGTAGCTCTTCAGCTGTCAGAAGCCGATTTGGAATCAGCAAATGTCTTTTTTTTTTAATATTTATTTATTTATTTGGCCGTGCCGGGTCTTTGGCCATTGCAGCATGTGGGATCTTTGTGGCCGCATGCAGGACCTTTAGTTGTGGCATGCGGGATCTTAGTTCCCCAACCAGGGATCAAACCCAGGCCCCATTGGGAGCACGGAGTCTTAACCACTGTACTGCCCAGGAAGTCCCTGGAATCAGCAAATGTCTTGAGAGGAAAGATGGCCCCTGGTCTCGGGTTCTCCTTTCCGGCCTGCCCCGCGCTCCCTGAGTCTGTGCCATTGGTATCTCTATAGTGCCCTTAATGAGATGTTTTTATTTCACATTGGGTCCAGTTTTTCTAGTTTTCCTCAGGAGGAAGATCGGTTTAAAATAACATTGTCCACCATTTGCTAAAAACAGAACCTCCTGGATTTCTTTTAAATACTTAATGCCTCTGGGGAAATTCTACTGATAATTAAATTCATTAAAATTGGGTTTACAGGGCTTCCCTGGTGGAGCAGTAGTTAAGAATCCGCCTGCCAATGCAGGGGACACGGGTTCAAGCCCTGGTCCGGGAAGATCCCACATGGCCATGGAGCAACTAAGCCCGTGTGCCACAACTACTGAGCCTGTGCTCTAGAGCCCGCAAGCCACAACTACTGAGACCACATGCCACAACTACTGAAGCCCGCATGCCTAGAGCCCATGCTCCGCAACAAGAGAAGCCACTGCAATGAAAAGCCCGCACACTGCAACAAAGAGTAACCCCCCGTCGCTGCAACTAGAGAAAGCCCACACACAGCAACAAAGACCCAATGCAGCCAAAAATAAATAAATTAAATAAAATAAAATAAATTGGGTTTACACACTGTTCGAGAATAACCATCGCATGAAGTTAGGTGGGTGTGTTTGATGAATGTTTTTCCTGGGGTTCTCAAAACACTGAAGTTCCATATTTTTTCCCCTAGAAGACAGTTAATAAAGACGTGTTGAGTGAATGAATAAATGTCCTAGTGGGTTTGCAACATCTTGGTCTGATTGCAACCAGTTCTCCATGAAATCCAGTGAATGAGTTAGCGTTCTCACTACCAACCCTTGCCCCCCGCACTCCTGGCCGCACGCAGTCTGTGTTCTCTGCGTGTCTTCAAAACATAAATTTGACCCGCTCTCCTGATGAAGATACTGCCCTGTGATCTTAGAATAAAGTCCAGAATCCTCGCCGTGGGCCCAGCCCACCTCCAGCCCCATCACATGCCCCCTTTCCCCGGTTCCTCAAACATTTGGAGCTCTTCTCTGCCCCAGGGCCTTGGCCTCCTGCCCAGAGTACCCCCCGTCCCCTCCCTACCGCACCACCCCCATCACTCAGGTTGTCCCTGCTTCCTCCGTAGCACCCCACATACCTCATTATTCTACATATTCATTCATGCGAGCGTTCTTCCCCCTTCCAAGGACTTACACAGCTGGCAATGATCTGTGTCTCCCTGTTTGTTCTCTCTGTCCTCACTGGCATGTTCAGGGTGGGACCTCGTCTGTCTGCGTGTTCTCTTCCTACATCCTGGGCACAGAGCCTGGTGTCTGCACACGGCAAGTGCTCACTCAGTAATTGTGGGCTGAGTATCCCCGCACACTGGAATGTCATTCAGCCATAAAAAGGAGTGACCCTTGAAAACGCTAGGCTCCTCAAAAGATGCCAGACACAAAGGCCGCATAGTATATGATTCCGTTTATAAGCTGTGCTCAGAAAACGCCAATCTGGAGACAGAAAGCGGGTGAGCATTGCTGGGGGCTGGGGAGGAGGAGGGAGCAACTCATTCATTCCTTCATTCACGCGTGCGTGCTTAGTTGTGGCACGCAGGATCCTCGTTGCAGCGTGTGGTATGCAGACTTCCTAGTTGCGGCAGGCATGCAGGATCTAGTTCCCTGACCTGGGATCGAACCCAGGCCCCCTGCACTGGGAGTGTAGAGTTCTACCTACTGGACCACCAGGGAAGTCCTGGGAGCGACTCTTAACAGATGCAGCTCTCTCTGGGGGTGACAGAATGTTCTGGAGTTAGGTACGCTCTATTGACAATTGCACCTGTGCACTTTAAAAGGGTGAATTTTCTGATGCGTGAATTACATTTTGATAAAAACGATGTAAATCTGTGGATTGAACAAGTGGGGGGAGGGAGGCGCTGCGGGCCTGGAGCTCCTGGGCCCTCGCTTCCTGCAGCGTCCCGCCCCGCCCAGGCTGGGACTTCCCGTCCTTTCAGTGTGAAAAGTCTGGTGTGAAAAGTCTGGTCCTGGGCCCGTTCCTCTCTGGTTGGTGGATGAGAATAGAAAACCTGTGGCCTGTCAACAGATTTCCACTTTCCTCTCTCTGTTGGCCTTCCTTTCTGTTGTATAAAATGCATTTGCTTTGAGAAGCTTTTACTCAGTAAAAGCTGAAAGCTAAAGCCAATTCCCAGTCAGGCCCTCGCTGCTCGCGGTGGGGTTGGACGCGGGAAGGCAGGAGGGCCCGCTTTGTACACACATCCGCGCAGCCAGAACACTGGTAGGATTTGGAAAAGGCTCCCTGCCCGGACCACGCAAGTGTCTCCACCGCTGTCTGCCCAGTTCCTAGCACCATGCTGGTCCAGAGCAGGTTGCCCAGTGCATGCTTGATGACTAAAACACCCACCCCTCACCACCTTGGATCCCAATAGGCCTGGAGGCCCAGCTGCACAGCCACGCCCCAAGCCCCGTTCAGTCTCAGCTTAAGCCAGCACCCCCCAAGAAAGGACCCAGTGGAGGATGGTACCCACACTCCCTCACCCCTGTGGGCCCTGGGAACGTAGAGCTGAGCGAAGGACACGCAGCTCAGGACTAGGGCCCCACGCCCGACTCCAGGGGCACTCCCGGGGCCGGGCGCCTGTGCCAGTCAGAACTCTGGGTTGCAAGTGACAAAAACTCAAACTGAAATGACATGAGGCAAGAGGGGGAATATATCGGTTCAGGTACAGAGTCTGTAAGGTACCTTCTCCTCAGTTGTGCTGTGAACCTAAAACCGCTTTATAAAAGAAGCCTTAATTTTTTTAAGCATTGAGGCAACAGCTTCAGGCGCCGCTTGACCCAGGGGCTACCCGGTAGGCAGTGGTCACCCGAGCCTCTCTTGGTTTTGTTTCCTCCGAGTTGGCCCTGTCCTTCACTTTCCTTCCTTGTGGCACAAAGTGACCACAGCCCCAACCTCACACGCTGACCCAGCCAAGGCCAGCAGCAGGGACAGTACACTGGTTTCCCAGTAACCCTGGTGAGCACCTCCGCCTTGATCACAGGCCCTGACTGGGTAAGGTGCCCACCGCGGACCCGATCACTGTGGCCAGGGGAGGGGTGTGCTGTCCAACCGGGGCCTCCCACCGTGGGGAAGGGAGGATGCCTGTAGGAGCCCCACGTGCCGCTCTCAGGAGCCAGGGCACCATGCCAGAGCGTCCCCTGCGGACCTCAACCCTGGCGCGTGGATGGGAAATGGCGTGGGCGGCTCACCCCGCCGGGCTCGGAGGTGCAGGTGACCACGTGTCCACGCGCACCTTGGATTTACTACTCCATCTGCCCCTGTGCCCCGTGTGCACAGCTCCCCCCGCCGAGGGGGCTCTTCTCACTTAGCTTCCTCAAGTGCCTGTTATGCCCCTCTGTACACCCAGCCCTGTTTTTTTACCGCGTGCCGAGTCGCGGCCGTGCAGTCCTCCACGTGGGATCTGGATCCTCGGCAAACACTGCCGGCCAGCGCCTTGGGCCGTGTGGCTCAAGAGGGAGAGTGCTGGGTTCTGAGCCAGAATCGCTGGCTCCGCTGTCCCCAGGCGGCTCCCCCTCATCCAGGGCCTCCATCTCTCTGCCCGCTGATGACCTCAGAGCAGACTTGAGCTCGGCAAGAAACCCGCCAGTGGTTCTGCAGGAGTGTGTGGGGCTGGGAGGGTCAGGGACACTTCCCAGGGCCTGGCAGGCCCCCAGCCCGTGGGAGGGGAAGGACTCACACCTCGTCCAGCCTCCAGGGAGACGTGGTCCTGGCTGATGTCTGCTGGGGTGCGGGCCCGGGCCCGCAGCGGGTGTGGTTGGTGAGTCCCACGTGCGCTACCGTCTCTGTTCCAGGCACCTACGTGATGACGGTCACAGCCAGCGACGCTGACGATGGCACCACGGCCAATGGGATGGTGCGCTACCGGATCATGACCCAGACCCCGCAGAGCCCCTCCCAGAACATGTTCACCATCAACAGTGAGACAGGGGACATCGTGACAGTGGCGGCCGGCCTGGACCGAGAGGTGAGGAGGCCGCTGGGGGTGGGGGGGCGCTGGTGCTGCCGCCGCCGTCGGGGCAGGAGGACCTTTCCCACTAGGCACAGCAGGGCGTCTCCAGGCACTGGGCCACATGGTCCCACCTGGGTGAGGCTTGGCAGGGACAGTGCCCAGCGGGGCTTAAGTCGCACAGTGTAAATACGTCTTCTGGGACCCGTGTCAGTGGAGTTGTGCAATGGGGGAGGTGGGCCGGAGCCCCCAGAGCTCAGAGCAGGCCTCAGGCGGACCCGGGGCCTCCATCCCATGTACCAGAGGATCCAGCAAGGCCCCAGGACCCTCCCCGGGACCATGATGGGGGCCTGCTCGGCCCAGACAGGGCCCTGCAGTTGGCCCTTGGAATGAGGAGCTGCTCCGTCCGGCTTCTAGAAGCCTGCTGCCCTCAGCTAGGGAGGTGGTCCCTCGGAGGGGATAGTGACGCCGCATGGGGTGGGCCGTCAGGGAGGCGAACCATCCCCGTCTCTCCCCACCCAGGGTCCCCGACCTGACCCGGGAGGGAGGGCATCCCCATTGCCCCCAGAAGGCTGTACCACAGTGTTTCTCCAGCCTTTAGCCTCACTCAGGGTGCCTTCACACCTTTCGGGAGAGCAGTGTGGTATGACCGGGGCCTGTGCATGAATGCAGACACTCCCACGTGCTCTCGCACACGTCCTTCTCCAGGGTCAGCTTTGGAAGCATTGCTCCAAGGAAATTCCTGTCTGAGGTCCAGGGTCAAGGCTGAATTGGGCACGGTGACCCCTGAACACCAGCAAGTGCCCTGCCCGCTCCTTCCTCACTTAGCAGATGTGGGGGCAGAGTGCTGTGTGAGGCATAGGGGATGTGGAGCTGGTTAGACGGTGGCTGCCCCCAGGGCCAGGGGTGGGAAGCAGAACCTAAGTGCATGCGCTGCAGTGGATCGCGCGTGTAGGCAGTGGATCACGTGTATATGCAGTGGATCATGTGTGTAGGCAGTGGATCGTATGTGTATATGCAGTAGATCACGTGTACCTGCGGTGGATCGTGTGTATATGCGGTAGATCACCTGTATATGCAGTGGATCGTGTGTGTAGGCAGTGGATTGTGTCCACAAAGTGGTGTTGTGAGATGAATGGAGCTAACTATGGAGAAATCGGGGGAGGCTTCTCAGAAGAGGTGGCCTTGCTCTGAGCCTTGGAGGCTGATAGAATCAATCATATTTTCTTCTCTTTGGGACTAAGGACCCGCTTTTCCTGAACGCTGCACACCAGACGTCTAACTGGTTCCGAGCGATCACAGATCCCACTCAGCAGGCTCCTCCTTTCCATCAAAAGCTTTCACTGAGCACTGACTTTGCGCTAGAATCTGCCGACGATGCTGGGCAGACGGCAGCAAACAGGGCGAGTGGTGTCCTTGCTCGCGTGGGGCTCACTTTGCAGGAGGGAGAAACAGGCAAGAGGGATCAGTCCCCACGAGAGAAACGAATTCAGGCCGTGGCGTGGGTTATAAAGAAAGAGCATCGCGTACCGTCCACAGAGGGTGGGGCTGGGGGTGGAGCATCAGGGATGCCCCTGTCCTGTCCCGGGAAGGGAGTTGTACGCGTGTCCCAGGGCTGTCCTAACAAAGGAAATTAGCCTCTGACAGTTCTGGAGACCAGGAGTCCAAGATCCCAGCGGCCTCAAGCCCCAGCCCAGCAGCAGAGGGGCCTGTCCTCCTCCCACGCAGGCAGATCCGCGCGCGCTGCCCGGCACAGCCTCAACGGGCCTCCGCCAGCTCTAAAGAGCTTCTGTTCATTGCTTGATGAGTGTGGACTTCAGGTTCAGGAAACAGAGAGGCGGGGAGCAGGCAGTACCCAGCCCGCGGGCCCGTAGCACCCGGACCTCCGTTAGAGATAAAGAGCCGCTCGGCTGCACGGCTCTGCTGGGAGCCTGGCTGTGATGTCGGGCCTTGGAGAAGGAAAGAGGCGTTTCTGGGGCCTCTGTCTAGAGGACAAAGGGGCAGCACCCAGAGGACCCTTCTGGAGGTCTGCAGAGCAGGGAGAGGCCCCACCTCAGAAAGCTCGGAGAAGCTGCCGGTTCCGAAGACGCAGGGCGGCTCTGGGTGCCGCGCCCCTGCTTCCCTGAACAGGTAGGGTGCGGGCCGTTCAGTTCGCATTTATTTATGAACAAGCCAGCAGGTGTGGGGGGAGGGACAGCCAGCCAGGAGCAGTGCTAGGAGGAGGAATACCGCCAGCGTTTCGTGGGCATTTCTGCTACTCATTTTCCATTCTTTTGTAAGCATGTGCCGAGCTCCCGCCCGTGGGCAGGGCCTGTTCTAGACACCGGGGCGCCCCAGGGACCCCACGGGAGGTCCGTGTGGGCTAGGCACTGTGCAGTGCACGTTATCACATCTTAGTCCTTGAAACTACCCTGGGGGAAATTCCAGTAGTAGCATTTCTTTCCAGGTGAGAAAGGCAGGGCTGCAGGGGCTCTTAACTGCCCAGGGCCGCAGCGTCTCAAGAGAGGCGTGGCCCCCCGGGGCCCAGGCCCTCCCCTGGTGCTGGGGCTGGAAACGCTGGACGCCCACAGGCCAGAATTCCCGCTGGGGCGTGAAGGGGGGGGTGGAGAGGCCTGGGGAGGGTCTGCCCCCCAGGGCCTTAGTGGAGCAGACAGCAGGGAAGGCCTCAGGTTGGCACTTTTTACAATCCTGTGCAAGGCAAATGGCACACATCTGTGGGCCTCATCCAGCCTTGGGGCCACCCATGGACACCCCCAGCTCCTTCCATAATGGTCAGCACTGTTTCGCCACGAGGAAGCTTCGTTTTCCTCATCTCAGAAATGCAAACATGCGTGTCACCTGGGTGAGGCGTGTGCCATCCTGAGGCTGGAGGAACGCATCCCTGAAATGCATCTCTTAACCCGATGCCTGCCCCCGGCAACCTGGATTCTTAACCCTTTCCAGGGAGCACCCCAGGAGAGGCTCCACCCTGCCAGGTAAAACACAGGCCACCCAGCTAGATCCGAGCTGCGGATAAACACAGATCGTGTTTCCTGCAAGTGTGTCCCGAATATCGCATGGGACTTACTCATACCAAAAATTGTCAGTTGTTTGTGTGAAGTTACATATAACTGAACGGTCCCTGGTTTTTTTTTGCCTCGTCTGGCAACTGAGCCTGAGGCAGCCACCCCACTCTGGGCCCGGTGGGCGATCCCTCCTCCTCGGTGCCACAGCGGCACCTGACAGGGAGGGGCTGACAGGCAGCAGGGTCCCCGAGAGCCGGGCCTGCAGATCACGGGGAGCTGGCCGGGCGGGTGGACATGATGTGCGAGGTTCCTGCCCGGCTGGGCGAGCCATCAGGTCCCATGAGAGTGGCCGGCACCAAGCCGCCGGGGCTGTCGCCACGACACGACTCGCCCTGGAGCGGGAGCCATAGCACTCGCTCGGCCATTGGAGGCCCCTCCTTCCCCAGGAGCGAACCTGAACACCTGCTCCGCGGATACCAGAGGCCGTGGGACATCCCGGTGGGTGTGCCGGGCAGTGCGCCCTCACTTCAGGGAGCCTGGCGGCCTCGTCCCTCCCTTAACGCAGACCCAGGACCTCCGGAGCCACCCACTGTCTCAGGCTCTTGGTCGCTGCAGAATCGCGCGGACCTTCCTCCCGGCTCCAGCGGTGACCCTCCTTCCCCATCCTTGCCCTGCGCCCCCGCGCAGCACCTGGCTGCCCGGCACCGAGGGACCGGCCCCGCCGAGCGATGGCACCTGGCTCCGCCCTGCATCCTCCGGCCTCCACCCGGCTCAGTCCCGCCGCTTTGGGGCGGCCACTGGGCCAGTCACGCCCTCTGTGCACCCACCTCCCCCCAGAGCAGGTGATTGCTGGCTCTCAGGCGGGTCAAGTGAAAGTCTGTACTGACTAGCGCGTCCGCGGACCGTGGGCCGCAATGATCATGAGACGGCCGCTGGCCGCTCCTCCTGGCCGCTTTCCCCGCTGCGCCACGAGGCCTCGGGCTTGGGGCGGGCAGCCTGGGAGGGCCCAGCCCGGGAAAGGACAGCCCCGGACAGAGGGAGTGGGGGAGGGTGGCGGGCAGGACCAGCGCTCTGAGGCCCCGTCGCACGGTGGCCTGCCCCCGACCGCGCAGCCTTCAGCCTCGAGCTTTCCCCTCTCCGGCCGTCTGGTCCTTTCCATCTTCTCACCAGACGTCACCTCCTCAGGGAGGCCTCCCTGACTCCCTCTGCTCTCACTGAACCGGCCCAGTTCCTGCAGAGCCCAGCACAGGGGAGACGCCATGTGGGCTTATCTCCTCTGCTGGGGGTTCCCTCCTGCCACAGGCTCGGGGGGCCGGGCCAGGCCTGAGGCTGGGCTCCGTGCCTGGCGCGTCAAAGCTGCTCGAGAAGTGGTAGCTGTTGGCGCCACCGCTGCCATGAGGGCCCTGCTCCAGCGGGGACAGCCCTGCTTGTCCCAAACCTGGACACATGCCCAGGGGTCTCCTCCTGCCTCAGCCGCCGCCTCTCCTCTTTCTGCTCAGGAATCCAGGTGCTTCAGTGTCGTCTCTGTTTATGGATAAGACAAGGCACAGAGAGGGAAGAAGCTTGCCCAGAGTCACACAGCGGGGAAGGGAAGGCTGGCATTTGAACGCAGGCGGCTCCCTGCCCTCAGCCTGTGCTGGGCTGCTGGCTGGGGTGGGGGTTGGGGGGGGGAACGCGGGGAGG
>NW_020173687.1:1745273-1762823 GCF_003031525.2 Neophocaena asiaeorientalis asiaeorientalis | reverse complement strand
TTCAGAGGTCTGAACCCTAGGCCTCCCCCCTCCCTCCATTCTTCCCCTGCCCCTTCCTCTCTCAGTCTCCATAAGGAGGGTTAACCTCCCATAACACTGGCCCCAGACTGAGCTTTTCCTGGCCCAGAATTGAAGCGGGAACCATCTCCCACTGTGAGTCCGTCTGACTTCTCGCCACTTGGATGCACCGTCAAAACCGTCCCAAGTACCGGGGGGATCCGTGTCCAGGCGTTGGGAATCTCAGATGGTCCGTGGACCCTGGAGTGGCCAGTGGGAAGGAGGCCCAGCTGCCGAGTGTACGTGCGACCCTCCCCGGGAACAGAAGCACCTCCCGTGGGCCCGCACGGCCCGTGTCACGTGCGTGGATCTCTCTCCCAGCACCTCTGCCTCCCGCTCTTGGGGCGGCGTCCCCATAAGGGAGCATGTGATCCGAGGTGGGTGGCCAGTGTCCCCAGTTGAGGGGCAAGGAGAGACACGGGGAGGGGCCGAGACACGGCTCAGTCCCCAGGGCCCAGGTCAGACGAGGTTAGCGCGAGGAGAGTGTGGACGGCTGAGCTGGAGGCCCAGAGGGAGGGGCCGCGCAGGGACCCAGGACCAGTGGGAGCTGGGAACGTGGGGACAGTGGCCTGAGGCTCGGAGCCATGCAGTGCGGTGGGCTGGAGGATAGGTGCGGGGGGCTGGCTCGAAGCCTCCCCCGAGGAGATGTGCATCCATGTGGGTAGCGGGGGGAGGGAGGGAGCAAGGTGGTGCACCCTCGTTACTAACTGCACTAAAGACAAGCCCTCTGGGGCAGCCAGTGTCCAGATGTCCGTCCACTGCGCTGTCCACTTTCTGTCCCAAGCTGCTCCCGCGGGTGGGACGCTCGGCCCCTCTGGCTGGCAGCGGCCAGCGTGTCTTGACTTGGAAACAGACATTGCGGGGCCTCAGCCGTGTGTTTGGGGATGAGGCCACGCCGGGCGCCCTGAAGGCTCCTTGTGAGCTGGAACCCAGCCTGCCGCATCCTTCCCACATGGTTCCCCCACGTGGCCAGCGCCTCAGCTTCCGTGGCTTTGGCTGGACGTCCACATGACCAGACGCGCAAAGGGCCATGGACGGCACCTCTCTTCTCTCTCTGAGGGACGCTGATGCCCTGCCCCTGTGAACAGAAACATCTTTGGGGGGAAATCCTGCAGACACTTATTTCAGAACCAGCAGAATAACTCATCGTTAGGAAGGGGAAAATCCACAGACATAATTTCTGCCGTGTCTAATTAGGCAGCCCTGTGTAAACTGAGCGTTTCTGCATGATTAGAACGTCAGGAGAGCCTGGGATGATACGGGAGTGGCTGAGTGTCTCGTGTCACGTCACCGGAGGTGCTCTGGTGAGGCGGCGGGTGTCTCTGCTGTGCACCTTCCCTGGAGCCACCGCTGTTCTCAGACCCACTTCCTTGTGGTCCCCGGCGAAGTTTGCCCACGGGAGGGGGCCCGTCCTGCTGTCCTCGTGCCCACTAGCTGCGGGCTGCTCACCTTCTTGACACTTGTCCCAGACAAGGGTGGGCCGAAGTCACAGTCTCATGGTTCACAGGACTTTTAAGAAAGCAAAGCCAGCACTTTCTATAGTTTTCGCGGGTCTCCACCCTACGTGGTGATCAGATGAAACGATGTCACGGAGAGCGACGAGTGATGAAGACAGCTTCGTTCCAGGGCCGATGACTACCATGGCCACTGCCGACTTCAGCTCATTTACTCCCGTGACCCAGCTCAGGTGGAAAGTGGTCCTTTGGTGATGAGACAGGCATCACGCCTTGCTTCCCGAGACGCGTCGTGACAGGCCACGTGGGAAATTCCGAAAATGTGCTTTCCTAGAAAATGAGCTCTTGGTAAGACTGTATCAGGGGTTGGGAGGTAGGGGGCAACGGTGGTCTTGGAACAGGCGGAGTTCAGTGTGTCCCACTGGCCAATTCTTGAATCGTTTTTACCGAACGCTGCTTTTAAGACACCAAATGCGGCTTTGTGGTCTCAGAGAAAAAAATTACCAATTGAAGCGAATGTGCCGCTGACCCGCCTCACATTGGGTTCTCACCCCTGAAGTCATTGCTCTCCCCAAAAAAGAGAATAGAGGGAAGGAGAAAAGTAGCCCAAGGCAGGTCTCGGGCCTCCAACTTCCCTCTGAGACTCGCCTCGCCTCGCCCGGCCATCTGAGGGTCTCGCAGACACAGAGTCCTGAGCTCCAAGGGGCAAGACGTTCCAGAAGAAACCCGCTGGGCTCGACTCTTGGCATCTTTCAGGGAGAGTTTTAACCGCTGAGATGGTGCGGGGCAGTGTCTCAGATGACCAGTGTGTAAGTGCTCGGGGACCAGCGCCAGGGCTGCAACTGCACTGAGGACTTCCCCAGCAGAGACGTGAGCGCCCAGAGCACACAGGGGCACTGCCTTTAACTACCTTTAACACATCTGGTTCTCAGCCATTTCCAGGGCGTTCCAGACGCCATCTCCTGCCAGCCTCTACTTAACATTATCACAGGAAGAAATAAGCCCCAGAGAAAGCAGAAGACAGCATTTCCTATAAAGAAAGATGGAAAAGTGGCAAAATGAAAGGCCCTGTCTGAGCTGAGTTCCCCGTTGGACTCTCTCCACATGGTACGGAGCCATCAAAGCCATGTATGCAGCCCACAGAGCACACCCAGGAGCGGCTCAAGCCCTCAGCTCCCGTATCTGCTTTCTGGGGCCTCCCAGCACACAGTGTGACCGCAGGTGGTGCTTTCCCAGCCGCACCTGTTCACTGAGCCAGGCTGGGACCTGCATCTGTCCTCGAGCGTCAGCTCAGGGGTGCGGCGTCTGTGGTGGGTAAGCAGGCCTGGCGCTGTCCCCAGGGGCTTATGGCTCCAGGCTGCAGAGGGGCTATGGAGGCAGGTCCAGGGCTGGGCCTCCCATGAGAGCAGCTGGGGGCTGCCCCCCATGGATGGCGGGATGGTGGTCAGACCTTGGGATGGGAGCTCTGGCCGGACCAGCCAGCCATCACCCACCTTTCCCCTGCTTTTCCCCAACCCCAGCCAAACCTGCCCACCTTCTCCAGGAAGTCCTCACCGCTTTCTTGCCCCTTTGCATCCCCCTCCTCTGCCTCTTCCTCGGAGGCCTGGCTGGAGGGCAGGGGCCCGGGGAGGCCACTCTCTTACTGTACATTTGCACTGTGTCTACCCTACACCTGGTGCAGGTAGAGTAGGGCTCAGGCAGCCGTGCAGGAGAAAGGTGAGGGCGTGCCGAGTGGGAACGGTGCAGCCAGAGGTGACGACAAGCACGGACGGCATGAACTCTGACCCCTGAAGTGGGCAGAAGCCGAGGGGTGTGAGGGTTCCGGACACGGGGGTCCCAGCACAGGAGCCCGACCCCTCCTGGCTCCCGAGGAGGGCAGAGGTCAGAGGAGTGCTGGCTGGGGGTCAGCCACATCTGAGCAGCTGTTTTTGTACATGAAGTTTTATTTGCACACAGCCATGCCCACTTAGTTACACACATGGCTGCTTTCCTGATGCAACGGCGGACACCACGTGGCCCCAGAGCCGCTCCTGGGCGATACCGTGGTGGCCAGTTCCTTACGAAGCAGGAGCAGGGATTTCACCCGTGCCCTTGACTTGTTCCTGTCAGCCAGATACAGGGTCTCAAATCAGCAGCCTAGAGACAGATTCAGCCCCAAGATGTGTTTTCTTATTGTCTTTTTGTTGCTGTTGTTTAAACTTGGCCAGCATTTAAGCAGACTTCTGTACACAAATCCCAAGTTCTGGATTCACGTTCGGAGCCTCTGGATGCCAGGCTGCCTTTCCCCGAGGCAGCAAGAGGCTGGCCTATGCCTGGCGGTGCCCCTGGTCCATCCTCCTGGCGGCTCCAGACTCCAGGCCCAGGCCAGCTCCTGCTTCTCTTAAAAGCCACGATGAAGGGCTTCCCTGGTGGCGCAGTGGTTGAGAGTCCGCCTGCCGATGCAGGGGACACGGGATCGTGCCCCGGTCCGGGAAGATCCCCCATGCCGCGGAGTGGCTGCGCCCGTGAGCCATGGCCGCTGGGCCTGCGCGTCCGGAGCCTGTGCTCCGCAACGGGAGAGGCCACGACAGTGAGAGGCCCGCATACCCAAAAAAAAAAAAAAAAAAAAAGCCACAGTGCAGAGCGGGAACGAAAGAGGGAGAAGGGCCGTGCGTCTCAAGGAAAGGGAGCATGTGTACTTCCTGGCAGAAGCGAAGGGTGTCCCTACGTGTTCACTCTGCCGACGACACGTGTAGGACCCAGCATGCAGCTTCCCCACACCCTTCAGTGGCCAGGACCCCCTCCCGGCCGAGTCTGTGTGTACACTCACCTGGCTGGCCCATCGAGGTACCCCGCTTAGACCAGGATGGCACCCGCCCCCGCCCTACAGTCTGTCCTCAGCCAGCAGCCAGGTGATCGTGTCCACATGCAAATCCGGTCGTCGCTGCCTTCTCACACCGTCCTGTGCCTGCCCATCTCCCCAGAGTGGAGTCCACGTGGCGCCTGCTCCCTGTCCACCCTCCAGCGCCCGCTTCCCCACTCGCTGGCCCCAGTGAGCCCTTGCCCCAGGGCCTTTGCAGGTCTGGCCTCTTTTGCTGAGCGCCACGTTTTCGAGGTTCGTCCACGTTGTAGCCGGGGTCAGTGCGTCCCTCCTTCGCCGCCGCACAGACAGGCCACACTGTGCTCGTCCCCTCGTCTGTTGGTGGACGTTGGGCTGCTTCCCCCGTGGCAGGTGCTGCTGTGAACACAGGTACAGCACCTGCCTGAGCGCCTGTTGCTGTCCTCTCGGGTGCACGCCTAGCTGTGGACTTGAGGTCGTAACATGTAACTTCCCAGGACCTGCAGCCAGTTTTCCACGGCGGCCACGCTCCCCACACCTTTTGGGATAAGTCTCGATGCACTTGAGTGAACAAGGTCATCAGTCTTGGGGCTCCTCCTCCCCCAGGGCCCATCTTGTGGGTCCCCAGTCACATCCTCGGGCCCTGGGCGGACACCCGAGGGCTGAGCACACGAGAACCAGACACAGGCAGGAGGCCCGGCCCTTGGTGTGCTCTGTCTCCCAGCAGTGACCCTCGGCACTGGGCACAGGCTGACCCAGCCCCGGGAGCAGTGGGGACGGTGGGGTCCAAGCTGCACCGCTGGCTGCGTGTCCTGGCGGCCCTGCGAGGAGAGGGCTGAGAGCGCGCAGGGTGCGGGAATCTTTGATGCTCTTCTAGGGCAGGCCAGCCAGATGCATTATTGATGGATGTTCTGCAAAATTTAAATGCTGAGCTACGGGGAGGTGAGTGAAAACCCCAGGGACACCGCTTGCGGTTTTCTTCCCTCCTCTTGAACTTGAAAACGGCAAATCGCGTTTTAATGAACTCACTTCGGCACCACCGCTGCCCGGCTCCAGGGGATCTGCACCCGGCAGGAGCAGGGGGTACTGCTGGGCAGCGGCCCAGGGTGGCCGGCGGGGGCACCTGCTCGGTACACCCACGGGTGGCAAGCGGCTGTCGCCAACCATCCTTCAGCGGGCCGCCCACTCCCCCACCCACCTCCTTCCCGCTCCACTGGGGTGGGCGTGTCGGTAGGGAGAGCAAAGGTGGAGGAGGAACGCCGGCCAGTCCAGAGCTGGGCCCAGGGTCATCTCTTAGTCCCGGGAAGCCGGTTGCTGGGATCCAGCCTCCAACCGCCAGGCCCCAGGCACACGGCTCACCAGCCCGGACCCTGAGGGAGCCACCTGGCCCACCAAAGACTCAGTGTGGTCACCTGCAGAGTGCGGAGGGTGTGACGCCCCTACTCCCCAGGGCTGGTCCGAGGTCGGGGTGGAGGCTGAGTGTGGTCTGTGGAGTCACCAGCAGGCGGCGCTAGAGCGGCACCGAAAACAGCCCCAGGCGGTCCGCTCCTGCAGGGCTCCCTCACCCGGCCTGGCGTAACCGTGACGCACAGTGAGGCCAAGGATCGAGGCCCGGAGGAAGGCTTTTCATTTATTTATTTATTTTTATATTTAATTTTTGAGCTTTAATGGACATTAAACATGACATAAACTAAGGATTTAGGTATAAAATACCTATTTTTAGAGGTGCATTCTAGGATTCTGAAAGGAAGTTCAAGATGCCGATTATGTTTCCTTTCATTGTTGTTCTGTTTATCTATTTATACATGACCACCATCTCATACTGATTCTTCTTTTTTTTGAATTTTATTTTATTTATTTTTTTATACAGCAGGTTCTCATAAGTTATCCATTTTATACATATTAGTGTATATATGTCAATCCCAATCTCCCAGTTCATCACAGCACCACCCCACCGTGCCACTTTCCCCCCTTGTTGTCCATACGTTTGTTCTCTGCATCTGTGTCTCTATTTCTGCCTTGCAAACCGGTTCATCTGTACCATTTTTCTAGGTTCCACATATATGCGTTAATATATGATAATTTGTTTTTCTCTTTCTGACTTAATTTGTATGACAGTCTCTAGATTCATCCATTTCTCTACAAATGACCCAATTTCGTTCCTTTCTATGGCTGAGTGATATTCCATTGTATACACGTGCCACATCTTCTTTATCCATTCATCTGTCGATGGGCACTTAGGTTGCTTCCATGACCTGGCTATTGTAAATAGTACTGCAGTGAACATTGGGGTGCATGCGTCTTTTGGAATTATGGTTTTCTTCAGATAAATGCCCAGGAGTGGGATTGCTGGGTCGTATGGTAGTTCTATATTCAGTTTTTTAAGGAACTTCCATACGGTTCTCCATAGTGGCTGTATCAGTTTACATTCCCACTGACAGTGCAAGAGGGTTCCCTTTTCTCCACACCCTCTCCAGCATTTGTTGTTTGTAGATTTTCTGATGATGGCCATTCTAACTGGTGTGGGGTGATGCCTCATTGTAGTTTTGATTTGCATTTCTCTAATAATTAGTGATGCTGAGAAGCTTTTCATGTGCTTCTTGGCCACCTGTATGTCATCTTTGGAGAAATGTCTATTTAGGTCTTATGCCCATTTTTGGATTGGGTTTGTTTTCTTAATATTGAGCTGCATGAGCTGTTTATATATTTTTGGAGATTAATCCTTTGTCCGTTGATTCGTTTGCAAATATTTCCTCCCATTCTGAGGGTTGTCTTTTCATCTTGTTTATGGTTTCCTTTGCTGTGCAAAAGCTTTGAAGTTTCATTAGGTCCCATTTGTTTATTTTTGGTTTTATTTCCATTACTCTAGGAGTTGGATCAAAAAAGATCTTGCTGTGATTTATGTCAAAGGGTGCTCTTCCTATGTTTTCCTCTAAGAGTTTTTCCCCCGTCCCCTGCATCGGCAGGCGGACTCTCAACCACTGCACCACCAGGGAATCCCCACTTATCCATTATTCTGCCTCAGTTATTCTGCTATTGATTCCTTCTAGTGTATTTTTCATTTCGGTTATTGTATTGTTCATCTCTGTTTGTTTGTTCTTCAGTTCTTCTACGTCTTTGTTAAACATTTCTTGCATCTTCTCGATCTTTGCCTCCATTCTTTTTCTGAGGTCCTGGATCATCTTCACTATCATTATTCTGAATTCTTTTTCTGGAAGGTTCCCTATCTCCACTTCATTTAGTTGTTTTTCTGGGGTTTATCTTGTTCCTTCATCTGGTACATAGCCCTCTGCCTTTTCATCTTGTCTCTCTTTCTGTGAATGTGGTTTTTGTTCCACAGGCTGCAGGATTGTAGTTCTTGCTTCTGCTGTCTGCCCTCTGGTGGATGAGGCTAAGAGGCCTGTGCAAGCTTCCTGATGGGAGGGACTGGTGGTGGGTAGAGCTGGCTGTTGCTCTGGTGGGCAGAGCTCAGTAAAACTTTAATCTGCTTGACAGCTGATGGGTGGGGCTGGGTTCCCTCCCTGTTGGTTGTTTGGCCTGAGGTGGCCCAGCACTGGACTACCCAGCTCTTTGGTGGGGCTAATGGAGGACTCTGGGAGGGCTCACACCAGGGAGTACTTACCAGAAGTTCTGCTGCCAGTGTCCTTGTCCCCACGGTGAACTGCAGCCACCCCCCGCCTCTGCAGGAGACCCTCCAACACTAGCAGGTAGGTCTGGTTCAGTCTCCTATGGGGTCACTGCTCCTTTCCCTGGGTCCCGGTGCCCACACTACTTTGTGTGTGCCCCCTGAGAGTGGAGTCTCTGTTTCCCCCAGTCCTGTCGAAGTCCTGCAATCGAATCCCGCTATCCTTCGAAGTCTGATTCTCTAGGAATTCCTCCTCCCATTGCCGGACCCCCAGGTTCAGAAGCCTGATGTGGGGCTCCAGTGGGTGGACTTCTGTGGTATAAGTGTTCTCCAGTTTGTGAGTCATGCACCCAGCGGTTATGGGATTTGATTTTATTGTGATCGCGCCCCTCCTACCGGCTCACTGCGGCTTCTCCTTTGTCTCTGGATGTGGGGTGTCTTTTTGGTGAGTTCCAGGGTCTTCCTGTCAGTGATCGTTCAGCAGTTAGTTGTGATTCCAATGTTCTCGCAAGAGGGAGTGAGAGCACGTCCTTCTACTCCGCCATCTAGGAAGGCTTTTTAAATGAAAATATCAAAACTCTTAACCATGCTGGACCCTGCTGCTAAGATGTGAGTGTGTCTGTGTCCAGGGATGCTTCCCGGGGGTGTGCGTGGGCCCTGCCCACCCACCCCCGGCCTCTAGATGCCCCTCCACAACGGGATTTGGTAAAAGAGAAAACAGTGACCGTTATTAAGTCTGAAAAGTATACTTTCTGAAACAAAAGCCACAGCAGAGCCTGGACCCGTGTCCCCCCAGTGCTCCCGCGATGCCTAGTCCGGTGCCCAGACTGAGCTGGCCTGGATCTCAGAGGCCCCACCCATGGGGAGGCACTGGGTTCCACTGGGTCCCAGCCCCCGTTTCTTCCTTCTTGCTGGATTTTCTTCCAGCCCCCGCCATGGCCAGGAAGGACCCCCGACCCTGCTCCGCAAAGCAGGACCAGCCCGCCCTCTAGTGGTGGTTGTCTGTACAACACACACTCAGGCACACCAATGTGCACACATGGATACACACGCGCGTGCATACTTGCCTGGCACACACGTGTGTGCACTAGCACACACAATGCACGTGCATGACGCACACCTGCATGTGTCCCCGTGTTTCTCTCCATTGTCTTCTGAGCGCAGCAGCCCATGACGGCCCCGTGTAGAGGCTGTGATTCTGTGATTAAGGAGACGAGAAAGACCGAGTGACTTCTGGCTGCAGTCAGTCACGTGACAACGGCGACACTTTTCTTCCTCTTCTCTGGCTAAGCCCCTCCCTTTGCTGTGGGCACGAATCCTCCTGTTTCCTGCTCGGCCCGTGCAGTGTCGGCTGGTCCCAGAGGCGAGGTTGGGGTGACGACCCTCCTCACAGCCTTCCAGCCCTGGGCCTGCCTCCTTCCCGCCGGGTGGTGAGATGGACAGAGCCCAGACGGTGAGGCCACGGGGTCTCAGGGGAAGCCTCTCCAAGTGGAATCTCACCATCTGCTTGGAGCAAGGCCAGCATGGGGAAGGTGGTATCTCAGATGCCTCCAGCGGCCTGGGAAGGGTGAGCCCGAGGCCATTACGCGGTTCCTGGGTGACCACACACTGGGCGCCATCAGACAACAGAATCGCATGCTCTCCCAGCTCTGGAGGCCAGAGATCCCAAACGCAGGCCGTGCTGGTTCCTTCTGGAGGGTCGTGGAACACCTCCTGTGCTTCTGCCAGCATCCGTCGCTTGTGGCCACTCCAGTCTCTGCCCCCATCTCGAGTGGCCACCTCCTCCCCGTGTCCTATGCCCTCATCTCCTCTCCCCAGGACACCTGTCACTGGATTGGGGCCGCCCTAGCCCAGGTGGTCCCGTCTCGAGCCTTACCTTCACTTTATGTACAGAGGCCCTATTTCCATGTTCTGAGGCTCCTGATGGGACTTATATTTGGGTTTGTCTTTACTGCCCCCAAAGAATAACCTCTGTGATCCCTGCTGGCCGACGAGACCAGGGTGGGAACAGAGGTGGGCAGCCGAGGCCCCAGTGGCCAAGCGCCGTCCGTCTCAGGCCCGCCCGCCGTGGCCCATGCATGACCCGTTTAGGGTGAAGCTGCCCGCGCCGGACAGTGGGCTCCTGCGCTATGATCATGTGTGTTTTCTTCCCCGTGACGGCCCGCGCAAAGCAGGGCCTGGGTGGCAAAGGTGAATCTGTGGTCAGGTGGGAGACCCAGCCGGCTCCCTCCTGCTCTGCATCCCCAGCTCCCACCTCCAGATCCCCCAGGCTGGCTGGAGCCTTCCACGTCGGGGCTGGCAGAGCCTGTGCGTGCCCCGCGGTGGGACTCTGGGTGCCTCAGCCCTGCAAGGGCAGCCAGCCCTGAGGCGGTCTCCCTTCAATGCTGACCCCTAGGGGCCCACTCGCCCATTCCGCCTGCTGAGCTCTGGAAACATCTCTGCTGCCAGACCTGTGGTATGGGTCAGCCCGAGGGGCATCCCTGATGCCCACCCCTGTCCTGTGCCCGGCTGCCCTGGGGCAGACCGATCCAAGCTGTGGCCCCGGCCTCGCTGAGCTGTGCCCACAGACAGTCACCGCCAGCGCCCAGGGAGGGTGGCATCGTCCCCGCCACCCACGGACAGCGTGCAGGCGTGTTGTAGACGCCGGGGAGACGGCACTGAGTGTGAAGTCCTGGGCTCTGGAGCCCTGCTCGTGGGGTAGGAGCCGGCGGAGGGCGGCCGCGCTGACGCTGAGAAGTGAAGCAGAGTCTCGGGAGAGCGGGCAGCCGGCAGGGGGAGCGGCCGTGGGGCAGAGATTGTATTTTATTCCGGGAGGCAGGGAAGGCCTTGCTGATGGGGGCGAGCAGAGTGCTAGGGCAGGCGGAACAGCCCTGCACCGGCCCGGAGGGCACCGTGGCTTTGGGGGGCAGCAGGGAGGCCCCATGGGTGGCGGTGGAGGAGAAAGCGTGCGGCCAGCGGGCCCCACCTGCCCCGGGACCAGTGGTCTGTAGACCTCTGCTTCTGCCCAGGGAGCAGGAGCCCCGGGACCCACTCCGTGTTAGCCTACCAGCCGGGGGTGGGGTGGGCCCCTCTCAGCCCGCGTGTCTCTCCACATGGCGAGAGGTGACGGGCAGCCACTGCGGGGGGCGTCGCGTGGCTCCATCGGCCTGGGTCCCCCCGTGTGCTTCGTGCACTGGGCCTGGACATTCACAGATGAACCTTTAAAAATACACAGTCGTGTTTAGGACTAATTTCTATTCGTGGAAGGTGATGCTCGTTTGCCATTTATAGCAGCGGCATAAACGCTTCTAAATGTGTTTATTGAAGTACAAGAAAGCCTTAGCTGTAAGGAATAATCTAAGACAGAACCGGACGGAGGGCATGGTGTCTGTCTACGCTGTGGGGGTGACTCTGGCGAGGCTCGATGGCGGAGCCCTCACCACGACACCCCGACTGAGGCCACGACAGTCGGGCCCCGAGTCTGCCCTCAGGCCCCATCGGTGCCCCAGAGGGTCGGGGCCAGGGGTGCTGGGAAAACGGCAGCAGAGTCCTGTTCTCTCCTGCATTAGGTGCCCGGTCGTCCCACTGTGCTTCCCGTGATGATGTCCCTCACAAAAAGAAAGACAGTAACAGGTGGGGCAGTCAGACCCCCTTCTGTGGCAGAGGACAGAAACCAGCTCCAACCGGATCAAACAAAAAAGAGGGATAACTGGCTCATGTCATTGAACACAAAGGGCGCCTTCAGGCCTAGCTGGATCCGGGATGCTCTGGGCAGGACCCTCGCCGAGGGCACGTGGGGACCTGAGGTTTGGGTTCAGTTTGTTGGTCTACCCACCCTGGCACTGGTACTGTCCCCAGCCTGTCGCTGCCATGTCCCTGCTGAGGCAGCAGTGACCAGAGATGACCAGCCGCCTTTGATGGGCAAGAGGGAGGGGCACTTATTCCCTGCTGGGGTCCGGAGGCACAGCAGTCGCGAAGGAGGGACCCCTGCCCTGAGCGAGGTCCTGATGTCAAGGGCCTGATGGATGTCTGAGCATATGCACCTGTCCACACACGTGGAGGTGGATCCTGACCCTGCAACTATCGGGGGAAGCGGGTTAAGGATGGTGCTGCCGTGCCCTCGGGTACCTTGTGTGCCACATTCAGAAAGAGGCCCGCTGGCATCTTGGCTGACGTCGCTGCCTTGGCAATACGGAGCCGTCTGCATTTTCCGTCACAGAGGCGCCAACCCGCATCAGGAATCCCAGTGGCCACTCCAGCAGCCTCTGGTTTGCTGTGTGCCACTGGGGACATCCTGAGACTCAGCGTCCCCACCTGTGAGATGGGGCAGGGCCACATCACCGAAGGAGTGAGCAGGAAGGGAAAGCACTTCCTAGCCTGGGACAGTCACCGTGCTTCTCCCCCTCACCTGCCCCAACACCACCCTGACCCTGGGGACCCACATCGTGCCTGTCCCCGCTTCCCTGTCTGGTGAGCCCCACACTCTGCTTTCAAGAACTGGCTCTGATGGCACCTCCAGGGGAAGCCTGTCCCCGCTCCCTGAGTTCGTGTATCTCATGAACAGCTGAGAGGACCTCTCGCCACCTCACCAGGTGGTCGTGATCCCACCTAACAGAGGGAGGGAGGGGTCCCTGTAAATGAAGGATAGATGGATGGAGGATGGATGGATGAGTAGTCGGGTAGGTAGATGGAGGACGGAGAGAGGAAGCAGGGAAGGAGGCAAGACTTAATCTTTTGTGGGAGAACTTTCAAGGTGTGACGTAGCACCCAAGCAAGTGTAAGCTGTCTCTTTGATTTTTTCATGTCTCCTTGGGCGCAGGTTCTAACCACGTTCACAAAAAACATCATCAGCTGTTTAGACGTGTGCTTGGTTCATGTAACGAGCACGGACTGAGTGCGTTCTGTGTACCGGCTCCAGGCTGGGCTTCCAGGGGCCCAGCGTGAGTGTGAGGCCGACCTCGGGGTACTCTCCATCTCCGAGGAGAGTCAGGCCCATGTTTGTTGAGTGACTGTCAGAGGGGTTGATCCCAAGGACTGTGGGGCTGTGAGGAGGGCAGGTCCATTCTGCGGTGGGGGAGGGGGTCCCCTGGAGGCGCCGTCACAGCCGGTTCTTGGCAGCGGGAACAGGACCCCAGCACGAGGTGGGTCCCCAGGGTCTGGCCGGTGTCAGAGCAGGTGAGGGGGGAAGAGCAGTGACTGTCCCGGTCTTGGAACTGCTTTCCCGCTCGCTATCTCATCAGGCACGTGGCCCTGCCCCATCTCCCAGGTGGGGACCTGAGCCCAGCACGGCACTGGGGCCCCTCCCCTCTCGCCCCCTACCTAGGAGCCTGTTCAGAGGCCCCTATGTGCTCTCCTCACTCTCCTCCTCCAGATACTTCATCCCTTGAAGGGACGCCCCAGCTGTGTGCCAAGGAGCTGTTTCCTGCTCCTCTGAGAGGCTCACTCCTGGGGGAGGCCTCTTGGAATAAGAGCTGGGGCGGGGGGGAGGGGAGTTAGCACCGCCACCCCCCAGCTGCACGCCGGCCCTGGGCACGTGGACTGCGGCGCTGACAGAGGTGGAGGCCAGACATCCGTGTGGGTGGGAGACAGTGTGAGCCCCCCGAGCCACCTCCCAGCTCTGGTCCACACCCTCCACTCAGCCCTCACTCATCCTGTCACCTCTGGGCAGAACAGCCCACCACCTCCTGGAAGCCTCCCTGGTTTCCCCGGCCCTCATTCCCTGAGAAGTTTGTGGCATCACCATGAGGCCTGTCCGGGAGGTGCCTGGTCTGTGATGCCTGATGTCAGAACCCAGGGCCACCAAACGTCTTGTATTTTTTATTGAAGTACGGTTGAGTTACAACGTTGTGTTAGTTTGAGGTGTGCAGCAAAGCAATCCAGTTATACATGTATAAAGCCATATATTCTTTTTCATATCCTTTCCCATTATGGTTTATTACAGGATATCGAATACAATTCCCCGTGCCGCACAGCGGGAACTTGTTATCTATTTCATACACTGTAGTGTGGATCTGTTAATCCCAAACTCCTGATTTATCCCTCCCCTCCCTTTCCCCTTTGGTAAGTTTGTTTTCTGTGTCTGTGAGTCTGTTTCTGTTCTGTAAACAAGTTCACTTGTACCTTTTTTTTTAAGATTCCACATAGTGAGATCATACGATACTTGTCTTTCTCTGACTGACTTCACTTAGTATGATCACCTCTAGGCCCGTCCGTGTTGCTGTAAATGGCATTATTTCGTTCTTTTTCATGGCTGAGTAGTATTCCATGTATATGTGCCACATCTTCTTTATCCGTTCATCTGTCCGTGGACATTTAAGTTGCTTCCATGTCCTGGCTGTTGTGTACAGCGCTGCTGTGAACACTGGGGCGCATGTATCTTTTGGGGTTATGGTTTTATCCGGGTATATGCCCAGGAGTGGGATTGCAGGATCATACAGTAACTCTATTTGTAGTTTTTTTAAGGAACCTCCGTACTGTTCTCCATTGGCTGTACCAATTTACATTCTCACCAGCAGTGCAGGAGGGTTCCCTTTTCTCCACACCCTCTCCAGCATTTATTGTTTGTAGACTTTTTGATGATGGCCATTCTGACTGCTGTGAGGTGGTATCTGTTTGTAATTTCGATTTGCATTTCTCTAATAATTAGCGATGTTGAGCATCTTTTCACATGCCTCTTGGCCATTTATATGTCTTCTTTGGAGAAATGTCTATTTAGGTCTTCTGTGCATTTTTTGACTGCGTTGTTTGGGTTTTTGTTATTGAGTTGTGAGCTGTTTGTGTATTTTGGAGATTAAGCCCTTGTCAGTCGGTCGCATCATTTGTAATTTTTTTTTGTTTGTTTTTTGTGGTACGCGGGCCTCTCACTGCCGCGGCCTCTCCCGCTGCGGAGCACGGGCTCCGGACGCGCAGGCTCAGCGGCCATGGCTCACGGGCCCAGCCGCTCCACTGCATGTGGGATCTTCCCGGACCGGGGCACGAACCCGTGTCCCCTGCATCGGCAGGCAGACTCTCAACCACTGCGCCACCAGGGAAGCCCCCTTTGCAAATACTTGCTGGCAGTCTGTAGGTTGTCTATTCATTTTGTTTATCATTTCCTTTGCTGTGCAAAAGCTAACATTTATTTTTGCTTTTATTTCTATTACCTGGGGGGACTGACCTAAGAAAACATTGCTACGATTTATGTCAGAGAATGGTTTGCCTATGTTCTCTTCTAGGAGTTTTATGGTGTCATGTCTAAGTCTTCAAGCCATTTTGAGTTTATTTATGTGTATGGTGTGAGAGGGAGTGTTCTAATTTCATTGATTTACGTGCGGCTGTCCTGCTTTCCCCACATGGGCTGTGGGTCTGGGAAGGAGAGAGAGAAATGGAGGGACTCACGGATGGATGGAGGAGTGGATGGAGGGAGGCTGGGAGGGAGGGAAAGAGAGTGGCAGTCTGTGACCGTCTGCTGTTTATAATTCCTTCCAGAGCCCCCTAGGGATCCTGAGGACATTCCCCTGAATCGTGGGGCTGAGAGGTGGGCTCTTCCCTGAACCTCTTAGGGGAGCGGGACTTGGGATCGTTCATTCCTTGGAGGCATTTCAGAAGGTCCCTTTCTGCCCTGGACCCCAGAACCCTCCCTCCCTAACGGTGCCAGTGAGAGGTGGGCTGTGGTCCCAGCAGAGAGCTGCCCACCAGGCTCGTCCTCACCTGTCACGGTTGGAAACACCTGCGGCCTCTGCTCAGAACAGGGGTGTGGCAAGGCCCCCTCTGCTGACCTGGGGTTGCTGCACCAGTGGGTCCAGGTGGAGAAGGGCTGGGCAGCCCCTTCAGTGCCCAGTGAAATTCGCCGTCCCCATCAAGCATCATTGTGCCTTTCAAAGTTCACACCTGGATCTGGCGCTAACCACTCCTTCCAGACTGTTCAGACACAGAGTGCGCTGGCGTCTTTGTGCCTGCAGAGAGGGGAGGGCTTGACTCCCTTCTCCTGTTTGGATTTCTGGACTGAGGCTGAACTAGACACTGAGGATGCTAAAGAAATGAGGTCCCTGCAGACACACGTCTGGGGGTCGCCCCTCTTTCCAAACCCCTGGTCTGGCAGACCCAGCACAGCGTGCTGTGTGCTCCGGGCCCCCTTTTCCTTATTTCTACCTCGATCTACACCCGTGGAAGCCAGGCACTGAGGTGAAGGCAGAGACCTCACCACCCACCGCAAGTGAGAACTTTCTTCTGCCAGGTCACCTGCCGAGCGCCCTGCGGCCAGCGCCCCCGGGCAGGACGGGGACCCAGCTTAGTCCGTCCGGGGAATGTATATCTTTAATGAAAGTATAAACAGCCTGTAAACTAAAACCCAAACTGATGCTGTCTTCCTCCCCCTCATGCCCTTCTAGAAAGTTCAGCAGTACACAGTCATTGTTCAAGCAACAGACATGGAAGGAAACCTGAACTATGGCCTGTCCAACACGGCCACAGCCATCATCACGGTGACAGACGTGAACGACAACCCGCCAGAGTTCACTGCCAGCACGGTGAGTGCACGTCCCCTCAGAGACAGTTCCCGGGCATTCGGGTTGCTCCTCTCTCTGCTGCCACCTGATGGAAGGAGCTTGACAGACGAATAGACAGACAGACAGGCTGTTAACAAAGGCCCCGAGCGGCGGGGGGCTGAGCGGGAGAGGAGCTCAGGGTGTCTGCAGGCCCCGCTACTGACCACTGGCTGACACCTGGAGAGGCTCCCAGGACAGAGTGAGTTGGACACTCCTCCCGAATCCGGAGGACTTGACCAGCGGCGTTTGGGCTCCAGGGTCAGCCAGTGTGGGGTGTGTGCATGGCTGCATGTGAGGCAGGACTGTCGGGGGGATGCCTGGGGACAGGGCAGGTCCCTGCGGCGGGACCGTAGCTGGCCCTCCACGGCCCACCATCAGCAGGGGGGCAGCAGGGCATGGGGGACACATTGTACGTTCTGCGGGCTGTGACCAGGCCACGTGCCAGGCTGCCCAGAACCTAAATGACCACAGGAACGCCCTAGCGGCAGAGCCGAGGGATCACAGAGCCATGAGTCACGGCTCCCAGTTCCTCTGAATTCCAAAGGAGCTGCTGTCTTTGGGGCCACGCCCCCCGGAGTGGGGTTGCTGACAGAATGGGAACATATACCCACCCTGCGGGTGCCCGTCCAGAAATGCGGCAGATGCAGGGGGCCGGATGGGCAGAGGGGAGGGTCAGTGAGGACTCCCCGGGCAGTGCTGGGAGGTGGAGGCTGCCCCCTCCCCCCAGGGTGTCAGGGTTGCCTTCTCTAAGCCTCACTCCCGCGGCACCGAGTGGATGAGAGGGTAACAGCAATAACAGTAACAAAAGAACTGGAGTGCAAGCCAAGCTGTGGAGCACCCCTCACCCCCGCTCCACCAGGCAGCAGCCTGGGCTTCCTGGTCAACCTCTGGGCCCCAGCAGCCCCATGAGGCTCGGGACCCAGTTATGGAGGAGGATACTGAGGCTCAGAGAGGCTAAGTCACTTGTCCAGAGCCACTCAGCCCACTAGTGGGGCAGCTGGGGCTGAGCCCAGGAAGCTGTGCTCTCATGCCCCAGTGGAGGGGGTGGGGGGGACAGAGAGGAGACCCCTCATTCTCCCAGTGGGTAGGCCA
>NW_020173687.1:1724368-1744967 GCF_003031525.2 Neophocaena asiaeorientalis asiaeorientalis | reverse complement strand
CCCCCCCCCCAGGCTCCAAATTCTGGAGTCCCCAAATCCCACATCCCTGCAGTAAGGCATCTCAGAGTCCTAGGCTCTGTGTCGTGGCTGGACCAAGCCAGAGGAGGGCAGCCTCAGCCATAAGGGCACAGCGCCATCTGGTGGGCAGATGGCAGATCGCCCCACAGAGGGAGCCGCTCAGGTCTCTGCCCCCTGGTTAGGGTGGGATGGCTTCCATTCTGTTTGCTCTCCACGGCCAGTGGGCAGTGGCAGGAAGGGCTCAGGAGCAGCGTCCCAGGGAGTCTGGACATGAGGAGAGCAGCTCATTGTTCGTTGCACTGAGGTCTGACGTGCCTACAGTATGAGGCACAAATCTTGAGTGAAACCTTCCCCCGCGCCGGCAGCAACCCAGGCCCATCGTCCAAGGTGAGCTTTACCTGTTCTAGGATGTCATGTAAACGGAGTCACACGGAACACACGATTCCCTGGAGCCTCCCACCTGGTGGCATAAGGCCTCTGGGGTCCTTCCTTGTTGCTGTATCAGTTCAGTCAGATAGGGCCCCGCCCATCTGGGTTTTTTCTGTTCTCAGCTTGGACCCTTTGGAACTAGGAACAAGTTTTCATTGCCTCACCCGGCTTCACTTAATCATTATCTATCTCTTTTTTAAAAATTAACTTGAGTATTTGGTTAGGTAATTCACACACACGGTACAGTACCTTAAAAGGTATAAAATGACTTACTTTGAGGAAGAGCCCCTTGTGTTTTCACTCTGACCCTTGCGTTGTTTTGGTTTTTCCGCTTATGATATGTCTTGAAGACCTTTCCATATCCACAGATTCCGAACGCCCTTGAAATTTTTTCAACATGTGTTTAGAAATAATTTCAGGCTCACAGAAAAGTTGCAAGAATAGAAACAGGGAAAAGAATAGCCTCACAGAGAGAAGACAAGATGGTGGAGTAGAAGGCCTTGCGCTCACCTAACACAAAAGCACCAAAATCACAACTAACTGCTGAACAGTCACTCATCAATGAAAAGGAAAGACTGGGGCTTCCCTGGTGGTGCAGTGGTTAAGAATCGCCTGCCAGTGCAGGGGACACGGGTTCGAGCCCTGTGCCGCGGAGTGTGCCACAACTACTGAGCCTGCGCGCCTAGACCCCGTGCTCTGCAACAAGAGAAGCCACCACAATGAGAAGCCCGAGCACCACAACAAAGAGTAGCCCCCGCTCGCCACAACTAGAGAAAGCCCGCTCGCAGCAACGAAGACCCAACACAGCCAAAAATAAATACATTTATTTTTAAAAACAAAAGATTATCAGCTGATTTTTTTCAGCAGAGACTATGCAGGCCAGAAGGGAGTGGCAGGATATATCTAAAGTGATGAAAGGAAAAGACATACAACCAAGAATACTCTACGTAGCAAGGCTCTCATTCAGATTTGATGGAGAAATCAAAAGCTTTATAGACAAGCAAAAGCTAAAAGAATTTAGCACCACCAAACCAGCTTTACAACAGACACTGAAGGAACTTCTCTAAGTGGAAAAGAAAAGGCCACAACTAGAAACAAGAAAATGATGAAATGGGAAAGCTCACCAGTAAAGGCAAACGTACAGTAAAGGTAGGAGATCATCCACACAAGCATGGTATCAACACCAGCAATCGTGAGAGGAGGAGAGCACAAGTGCAGGACACTGGAAGTGTGTTTGAAATTAAGAGATCACAATTTAAAACAATCATATATTTATATACACTGCTGTATCAGAACCTCATGGTAACCACAAACCAAAAATCTATAATAGACGTACACACAAAAAAGAAAAAGGAATCCAAACACAACACTAAAGATAGTCGTCAAATCATAAGAAGAGAGAAGAACAAAAGAGGAAAGGAAGAAAAAAGACCTACAAAAACGAACCCAAAACAATTAACAAAATGCCAGTAAGAACATACGTATCAATAATTACCTTAAATGGGGGCTTCCCTGGTGGTGCAGTGGTTGAGGGTCTGCCTGCCGATGCAGGGGACACAGGTTCGTGCCCTGGTCCAGGAGGATCCCACATGCCGCGGAGCGGCTGGGCCCGTGAGCCATGGCCACTGAGCCTGCGCGTCCAGAGCCTGTGCTCCGCGACGAGAGAGGCCACAACAGTGAGAGGCCCACGTACCACAAAAAATAATAATAATAGTTACCTTAAATGTAAACGGGTTAAATGCTCCAACCAAAAGACGTGGACTGGCTGAATGGATAAAAAAACAAGACCCATATATATGTTGTCTACAAGAGACCCACTTCAGACCTAGAGACACATACAGACTGAAAGGGGGTGGAAAAAGGTATTCCATGCAAATGGAAATCAAAAGAAAGCTGGAGTAGCAAAACTCATATCAGATAAAATAGACTTGAAAATAAAGACTACTACAGGAGACAAAGGAGGACACTACGTAATGATCAAGGGATCGATCCAAGAAGAAGATACAACAATTGTAAATATATATGCACCCAACACAGGAGCACCTCAATATATAAGGCAAATGTTAACAGATATAAAAGGAGAAATTGACAGTAAATAAATAATAGTGGGGGACTTCGGCGCCCCACTTACATCAATGGACAGACGATCCAGACAAAATCAGTGAGGAAACACAAGCCTTAAATGACACATTAGACCAGATGCACTTAACTGATATCTACAGAGCATTCTATCCAAAAGCAGCAGAATACACATTCTTTTCAAGTGCACACGGAACATTCTCCAGGATAGATCACCTGCTGGGCCACAAAGTGAGCCTCAGTAAATTTAGGAAAATTGAAATCATATCAAGCATCTTTTCCAACCACAACACTATAAGGTTAGAAATCAACTACAAGAAAAAAAACTGCAAAAAAACAAACACTAACACATGGAGGCTATGCAGTATGCTAGTGAACAACCAATGGATCACTGAAGAAATCAAAGAGGAAATCAAAAAATACCTAGAGACAAATGAAAACGAAAGCACTATGATCCAAAAGCTATGGAACGCAGCAAAAGCAGTTCTAAGAGGAAAGTTTATAGCGATACAAGCTTACCTCAGGAAAAAGAAAAACCTCAAACAACCTAACCTTACATTAAAGCAACTAAAAATGAACAAACAAAACCCAAAGTTAGTAGAAGGAAAGAAATCATAAAGATCAGAGCAGAAATAAATGAAATAGAGACTAAGAAAACCATCAAAAAAGATCAATTAAAATAAAAGCTTGAGGCCCGCGTACAGCAAAAAATAAATAAATAAATAAAAGCTGGTTCTTTGAAAAGATAAACAAAATTAATAAAACTTTAGCAAGACCCATCAAGAGAAAAAGGGAGAGGACTCAAATCAATGAAACTAGAAATGAACAAGGAGACATTACAACTGACACCACAGAAATACAAAGAACAAGAGACTACTACAGGCAGCTATATGGCAATAAATTGGACAACCTAGAAGAAATGGACAAATTCTTAGAAAGGTACAATCTCCCAAAACTGAACCAGGAAGAAACAGAAAATATGAAAAGACCATTTAATTACAAGTACTGAAATTGAATCTGTGATTTAAAAACTCCCAACAAACAAAAGTCCAGGACCAGATGGTTTTACAGGTGAATTCTATCAAACATTTAGAAAAGAGTTAACACCTATCCTTCTGAAACTATTCCAAAAATTGCAGAAGGAACATTTCCAAACTCATTCTATGAGGCTACCATCACTCTGATACCAAAACCAGACAAAAATACTTCAAAAAAAAAGAAAATTACAGGCCGATATCACTGATGAACACAGACGCAAATATCCTCAACAAAACACTAGCAAACCGAATCCAACAATACATTAAAAGGATCATACACCACGATCAAGTGGGATCCATCCCAGGGATGCAAGGATTTTTCAATATCTGCAAATCAATCAGTGTGATACACCACATTACCAAATTGAAGAATAAAAACCATACGATCGTCTCAGTAGATGCAGAAAAAACTTCTGATAAAATTCAATACCCATTTATGACCAAACAAAAAAACTGTCCAGAAAGTAGGCATAGAGGGAACCTACCTCAACATAATAAAGACCATATATGACAAACCCACAGCCAACATCATACTCAATGGGGAAAAGCTGAAAGTGTTTCCTCTAAGATCAAGAACAAGACAAGGGGACTTCCCTGGTGGCGCAGTGGTTAAGAATCCACCAATGCGGGGGACACGGGTTCAAGCCCTGGTCTGGGAGGATCCCATATGCTGCGGAGCAGCTAAGCCTGTGTGCCACAACTACTGAAGCCCATGCGCCTAGAGCCTGTGCTCTGCAGCAAGAGGAATCACTGCAACGAGAAGCTCGTGCACCACAGCAAGAGTAGCCCCTGCTCGCCTCAACTAGAGAAAGCCCACGCACAGCAACAAAGACCCAATGCAGCCAAAAATAGAATAAAAATAAATAAATTTTAAAAGAACAAGACAAGATTGTCCACTCTTGCCACTTTTATTCAGCATAGTTTTGGAAGTCCTAGCCACAGCAATTGGAAAAGAAAAAGAAATAAAAGGGATCCAAACTGGAAAAGAAGAAGCAAAACTGTCACCATTTTCAGATGACATTACACTGTACACTCATTGAGAATCCTAAAGATGCTACCAGAAAACTACTAGAGCTCATCAGTGAATCTGGTAAAGTTGCAGGATACAAAATTAATACACAGAAATCTGTTGTATTTCTATACACTAACAACAGAAGATCAGAAAGGGAAATTAAGGAAACAATCCCATTTACCATGGCATCAAAAAGAATAAAATACCCAGGAATGACCCTATCTAAGGAGAAAAAAAGAAAAACCTGTACTCCAAAAACTGTAAGATGCTGATGAAAGAAACTGAAGATGACATAAACAGATGGAAGCATATACCAAGTTCTTGGACTGGGAGAATCAATATTGTCAAAATGACTATACTACCCAAGGTAATCTACAGACTCAGTGAAATCCCTATCAAATTACCTACGGTATTTTTCACAGAACTAGAACAAAAAGTTTTAAAATTTGTATGAAAACACAGAAGACCCCAAATAGCCAAAGCAATCTTGAGAAAGAAAGACAGAGCTGGAGGAATCAGGCTCCCTGACTTCATACTATACTACAAAGCTACAGTAATCAAAACAGCATGGTACTTGCACAAAAACAGAAATGTAGATCAATGGAACAGGATAGAAAGCCCACAGATAAACCCACACACCTATGGTCAATTAATCTACGACAAAGGAGGCAAGAATATACAATGGAGAAAAGACAGTCTCTTCAATAAGTAGTGCTGGGGAAGCTGTACAGCTACATGTAAAAGAATGAAATTAGAACATTCTCTAACATGATACAAAAAATAAATTCAAAATGGATTAAAGACTTCAACATAAGACTGGATACTATAAAACTCCTAGAGGAAAACATAGGGAGGACACCCTTTGACATATCACAGCAATACATCTTTGGATCCATCTTCCAGAGTAATGAAAACAAAAATAAACACATGGGACCTAATTAAACTTAAGAGCTTTTGCATAGCAAAGGAAACCATAAAGAAAACGAAAAGACAACCTATGGAATGGGAGAAAATATTTTCAAATGAAGCGACTGACAAGGGATTCATCTCCAAAATATACAAACAGCCCATGCAGCTCAATATCAAGAAAACCCAGTCAAAAAATGGGCAGAAGACCTAAGTAGAAATTTCTCCAAAGGAGACCTACAGATGGCAAAAAGGCACGTGAAAAGATGTTCAACATCACTAATTAGAGAAATGCAAATCAAAACTGCAATGAAGTATCACCTCACACCAGTTAGAATGGAAATCACCAGAAAATCTACAAACAACAAATGCTGGAGAGGGTGTGGAGAAAAGGGAACCCTCTTGCACTGTTGGTGGGAAGGTAAACTGGTGCAGCCACGATGGAGAACAGTATGGCACTTCCTTAAAAAACTGAATATAGAACTACCATATGACCCAGCAGTCCCATTCCTGGGCATTTATCTGGAGAAAGCCATAATTTGAAAAGATACATGCACCCTAGTGTTCACTGCAGCACCACTTACAATAGCCAAGACATGGAAGCAACCTAAATGTCCATCAACAGATGAGTAGATAAAGAAGATGGGGTAGATATATACAATGGAATATTACTCAGCTATAAAAAAGAATGAAATAATGCCACTTGCAGCAACATGGATGGACCTGGAGATGATCATGCTAGGTGAAGTCAGACAGAGAAAGGCAAATACCATCATCTATCACTTACACGTGGAAACTAAAAGAATGATACAGATGAACTTATTTACAAAACAGAAACAGACTCGTAGACATAGAAAACAAACTTATGGTTACCAAAGGGCCGGGGGATAATTTAGGAGGTTGGGATTAACATATACACACGACTGTATATAAAATAGATAGAGAACAAGCACCTACTGTGTAACACAGGGAGCTCTGCTCAGTACTTCCTAATAACCTGTATGGGGAAAGACCCCGAGAAAGAATATACATATATATGTGTATAACTGAGTCACTTTGCTCTACACCTGAAACTAACACACATTGTACATCAGCTGTGCTCCAGTTAAAGCAAACAAAAGGGAGAGCCGCGCACACCGACCCTGTCGGCGCCATGCCACGTGTGCCCGCTTCTCCCTGTAGGTGCGGCCACACAATTCTTTCTGAGCTGCTTGGGAATCAGTAGTATGCGTGATGCCCTCTCATCTAAAGGCTTCTGAGTGTATTTCCTCAGAAGAGGGTTTTCTCCGTCAGGAAAACAGCTGCTATCCCTTTTTCCACCAGAGACACCTGAGGCCCGGAGGGGTAATTCGGGCTACCCGAGGTCACACAGTGAGACAGAGTCCAACCCACATCTCCTGCTTCCGCGGGCCCACCTTCGCACCACACCTCTGTCCTTCGAGACCCCAAGTGTGTCTCCCGTCCCCTTCTGAGATGGAGCAGCGCTGCCTTCCCGGGTTTCCGCAGCTCCAGAGAGGGGCCCCGAGGCTGCCCTCACACCCGAGCTCCCGCAGGGCACGTCCGCGGGGGAACACTTCCGCCCACTGTTCCGAGCCCTGATCTGGCTTTGACGAGCCCTGGTCAGCCCTGACCTGAGCCCTGTGTGGCTCCTCTGCTTCTAGCCTGAACCTCGTCTGTGCTTCTGCACGCCAGCCGCCCTGCAAACGCCCGCTGATCCCCTAGAAAGGCCGGGTCCTTGGTGGCCTGTGAGGAAGCGATGGGGCGGAGCACCTTCCTGACCTGTTTGCGCTGGGGTGTCCACACGAGGGGAGGGGAGATGATCAACAAGATACCCCCGGATCCGCACACATGCCTGAAAAGGGGGCAGCCCGGGAGTTACACGGAGACCCAGGAGGGAGTTTGCATGTGACCCAAGGAGGTGCCTTGGGGCACCTCCCCGGGGAAAGTTCCTGCCTGCACGCCTGGATGAAGGAAAGGTGGGCACAGCCTGGCTCCCGGGACTCTTCCTCAGGACGATGCTCCTCCGGGCTTTCGGAACGGCTGCCTCTTCCCAGAGCCGCCCCCGCCCCTCCTCCACCCCAGTCGCCTCAGCCAGGCCCGCGCCCTGGAGGCCAGGAGAGCACATAGAGGCCCAGCCTGCTTACTGTCGGGGCTGTGGGCCGGCGGCGTGGATGTGTGTGGATTGGCTAATGTCCCGGGGTCACACGTTATGACACGGCCCCTCGGGACGGGTGGAAGGCAGGGCCCCAGGACACCGTCTGCTGGGCTCAGTGGGGGCAGGCGGGCGAAGGCCCGGGGCTGGCTGCACCCCCTGCACAGCCAGGCTAATTTTATCGAGCTTAATCAAGAGCCATCAGCAGAAGCTGAAGAGGTGGGGGTGGGGATTTGCATGATCCAATTCCTGTTCTGAAATGTGAATTAGACGTCGTTTTCCCTTCGCCTGCTCCGAGCCTGCGCTCTGCTTGCTGCCACTGCGAGGCTGTCCCTCAGCACCCCTGCAAGGTGAGGCGGGTCCCCTGGGGTAGGGCCGAGGCCCCCAGGAAACAGCCGCAGACCCGACCCAAGGGCCTCCCTCTGCCTCATCCTCAGGTCCTGGAGCAAAGCCCTGAGACCCAGCCACACACAGGCCCACGGGAGGGTCTCCTGGAGTCGGGAAGCCCCCTTCTGCCCCCCCCGAACCCCCGGGTCCCTCCTAGCTTTGTGCCCTTAGGCTGATAGTCGGACCTCTCTGAGCGTCAGAACGTTTTCCCCTCTTGACGCGTAAGTGTTACATGGCTCAAGGTGAAGCTGGGAGCATCCGCTCATCTACAGGGAAGTTTGTTCTCTGCCCTAAAAACGCCGCGGGTGGTACCTGACCCCCATCACAGGGGCACCGACTGGGCGGCGGAGCAGACAGGGTCCCGGCTCTGCCTTCAGCGGGTGAGGGGTTCACGGTGGAGGCACCAAAACATTCATTCCAAGTCGTTTCCTCATCTGTTAAGAAAGGGAGGATGGGAGTCCTTAAGGTACATCGCGCTACAGTTCAAGACTGTACGTGATAGAACGTATTTGTCTTTACTGTATATTTGATTGGATGACCTAGTCCCCATTCCAAGGCAAGCATGAATAAAATTAAGCTAAATGTTAAAAAAAAAAATAAAGGGGGGGGTGAGATCATGGTGGGTCCCCTCCCAGGGTCCTCTGAAGACAGAAGAGAGGGCGACAAGCACCCAGTAGCCCTTCTTTCTGGAAAGGGGGTGACCAAGCCCGTCTGTGAACCAAAAAGCCGGGGAGGTGCTTCAGGGTCCTCTCACTGAGCTGGCGTCCCAAGGGCCACGTCCCGGGCGTCACTCACCTGTTCTCACAGCAGCACCGCAAGGAGGGGACAAGGCTCCAGAGTCACCACCCGGGCCCCGGGCCCCGGGCCCCAGGCTTCTCCCTGTGGGTGGAGGAGGATGGATGTCAGCCACCAGGTCCCCCGTTACGAGCCACTGGTCCCACCCGTCAGATTCTGATTCCAAACTCAGAAGCCGACAGAAATCGTCACCGTTTTACTGGAGAGGAAACTAAATTTCAAAAGTTAAAATTGCCGGAACGTTGTACCACTACCACCTCCGGCTCCCCTGCACCAGTGCCGCGGCGCACGTCCCTGGGCCGGAGCCCCCGGGGCCAGGCGCTGCGGAAAGATGAAAAGAAGAGAGCAGGAGCTCGGGAGTGCTGTGGGCTGTGAGGGAGAGAAGCAGGGGAGGCTTGGAAATTCTCACTGCAAATGATAAAGAAACTAAAAAGAAAACAAAACAAAAAGTAAAACCATAGGAATGTCAGAGGAGAATGCACGTTTTCCAACAGAAGCCAACGCAGCCCCGGGGCTTCCAGGGCGATCCCTGAGTTCCTGGCTCAGGAGAGGACTGGGTGGGGGACACCCCCCTCGCATAACACCCTCGGTCATACCAGGGTCCAGGGCCCAGAGAGAAGGCAGCTGGGGGAGGGTCAGGTCCTCAGGCCTGAGCCGCGCTAGGACCAGCGATGGTTCGAATACTGGGGCCAGAAACAAAAGCGTCATCTCAGGGAGTCTGGCATCCCCAGTGGAGCAGGTGCCCTGGTGGTCCCCGGGTCTGTGGGGACAGGCTCTGCCATCCTCCATCCTCTCGGCCTGGCTGAGGGGTCTTCCCTAAATCCTGGCTGGGCTTCACTGTTCCCACCCAAATCCTCCACTCTGCTAATGTGACCCTCCCCTGGGAGCCCCACAGATTTGTGCGGAGGAGCTGGGGTTGTGCTGGAAGGCCCAGGCATGAATAGGAAATCCACCCTGCGTCTCGAGATGGGGGTGCATGTGAATTCTGGGTTACAGCTATGCAAGAAATTCCGACACTCTTCAAATTCTTCCTTTCCCAAGTATCCGCCTTTACATCCCACGGGGCATGGGAGAGGCTTTCCCTGTGTCTGAAAACCCAAAAAATTAAATTTAAAACTCATCATGGCTAGGGGAAGGTTCATAAGAAAATGCTAAGCCACACTTCCCAGCTTAAGGCACTTCTTCGTGAACCTTTATTAAACTTGCATGAATTAAAATAGACCTTTCAAATAAACTTCACCCGGAAGTCTGGAAGGAACTGGTCTCCGGGACATGCAGCTCTCCCCATGCCGTGAAACCACAGGCCCGTATTCTCGGGGGACCAGAGCAGAGTGGGTGGAGGCGCCCAACAGGGCCCCCATGGGGTGCACTGAAACTGGGCTGTGGCGGAGGGTGGGGTGGGCTGTCAGGTGACGGCACCAGAACCCACCCTGATTAAGACAGTAGCTGCCAAAGCACATGAGTGGCCACAAACTCCGAGAGCCGGGTGCATCCGGTTGGGGGGCTCCGCCGGGGGTACCCCCACCTTCCACTGCCACGGGGCGCAGAGGCCTCAGCTCCCATCTCCGTCGCTGGACACGGTGGCGCCACCCACCTTCTGCCACTGCAGGCGCCAAAGCACAAGGTCTCTCTGCCTCTCTTCTGAATCAAACTCATGAAGGTGTGTCCCACTGGCAGGTTCTAGATCACCTGACCAGGTCGTGGCAGTAGAGGAGGACGAGAAAGCCCGGTTCTGGAAAATAAAGAGGGGAATTCAGAAGGTGCTGGAGAGCCAAACAGCCTACTGATGTCCACTACACTGACCCTGGCAACTGAAACAAGAAGAGAATCTCCTCATCTCGCAGAAGCCGCATTGTCTCCAGCATGGCTGGGTCCAGGCTCCCGCAGTCAGTCGGCGGTCTCCCTGAGCGGTGCTTTCTCTGGGCTGTGCCAAGGTCTCTCAACCTCTCTTGCTTCTGCTTCTTCATCTGCAAAATGGGGATAAGAATGGGGTTCTCCTGAGGAACCAGCAGAATAACGCAAGGGCGGTACCTGGCACAGAGTGCGCACTCGGTAACCATCGTTAGGGCTGCGCTGCTGTGAACACGACGGGAAATCCCCAGATATTTGTGCAAACTTTGTCTCCAGGTTTTGTGGCTCAAAAGCACACTGCACTGTGACAGAACTGCCACACGATTTGCGTGGCCCAGCGCCAAATAAGAACGCAGGGCCCTCATTCACAAAGTATGAAGAATTTCAAGACTGTGACCGCACAGCGGTAAACCGAGCTCGGGGCTCTTCTGAGCTGGGCCACAGCTGCACGGCACTGACTCGCCAGCTGAGAGGTGCTCAGATTTCCATCACCACCTCGACACCAGCACCGACACGCCCCGCCACGCACACCGTCTCTGCCTGCCCGTTAACGACTGCGGCCACGTGAACCCCACTCACCGATGGGCGTGGTTTGCAGCCCTCACTGCTGCAGCAGGAAAGAAAGGGTTGAGGCTCTGTGTTTGGTCATCTGCAGCTGCTGACCCCAGGCCCCAAGCCCGCGTCGGGGACCACCGGGACGGCAGGAGCCCAGAGATGGTTCAGCTCGGGAAGCCCTCTGCAGCTGCGTCCCCACTCCTGTTCGTTTCCCATTTTGTAAGCACGTTGTTATAGTCTCTTGCAAGCCGCAGGTATTTGCATTGGTCCCCTGCTGCCTATGGGAAGGGCTTGAAGGGGATTTAGGAGGGCCCTGGCGTGCGTGCGTGCGTGCGTGCGTGCGTGCGCAGGCAGGGATTACTTTGGAGGTGGGTACGTGCAGATGAGCCTCGGGCTTTGCTGGGCCTCAGCTGGAGGAAGCAGAGCCCTCTCTAGACGCCACCTCGTCGGCACGGACATGGGATGGGCCAACCTGTGGGAGTCACCGTGTCTGGGAGCAGCTGGAAGCAGAGGCCCCCCAGGGTCAGCAGAGAACCTCTCCAGCCTCTCCAGGCTTCCACACGGGTTCGTAACGTTGTCTTTTCTTACACTTCGCAGTACGCAGGGGAAGTCCCCGAAAACCGGGTGGAGATGGTGGTCGCAAACCTCACTGTGATGGACCGAGATCAGCCCCACTCCCCGAACTGGAACGCTGTCTACCGCATCATCAGCGGGGACCCCTCGGGCCACTTCAGCGTCCGCACGGACCCCGTCACCAACGAGGGCATGGTCACCGTGGTGAAGGTGGGTGCTCACCTCGCCTCCTGCTGGGCTCCCCGAGCTCCGCCCCCGCCACGTGTCCTGAGGCAGACGTAACAAGAGTGACATTCGGGTTCAGTGCGTGCCACCCCAGTGTCCAAGGGCAAAGGACTGCGCCCGACCTGCCAGGGGCAGAGGCAGCCGCAGCAGGACCGGTCACGTGACCCCAGGGACTCTGCAGGCCTGACCTGCCACCCACCCCCCAAAAGATAACTCTCCCATCTCCTCCCTCGCACCTGGCCCTCAGCTTCTGAAGCTCAGAGGCCAAGAATCAGCCTCTTCTGCTTCCCGGCCGGGCGGCGACAAGGCTTTGCCCGAGGCAGTGAGTGAGCGGTGCCCCAGGTGCCCGGAGGAGGGCCAGGGTGGCAGGAACAGCGGGAGCAGGCCAGTTCGAGGGTCGCGGTAGCCTCTGCGGCTCCCAGCAAGGCTCAGCGAAAACACTTCACCCCAAGCCTCCCCCACGTGCACTGGTGCACCCCCGGCCCTGCCCCACGAGCCTGCGCCCACGCTGGGCTGCTCCCCTCAGGGTGCAGACCCGGCCCCTGGGCTTTGAGCGAAGGGTCGTGGCCATACGTGGGGGAGGCAGCTGAGCGGAGGCCCAGTGAGGCTGTCTGGCCTCTGATTGAAACTGTTGGAGCAAATTACTCACTGATTTCTCTGTTACCAATATGTCTTGTTTTGCCCTCCGACAGACTTCCGTTGGCCATAAGCTTCCTGGAAGGTGTCCTCACTCAGACTGGCGACACAATTTTTAATGCATGACACGTAGCATTATTCCCTGTCCTCCAGGGACACGAATGGATAAATATGGGAGAAGGACCACTTCCTTTAGTGACTTCTTCAGAGGCACAACCACTGTGATTTTATGAAGCAGTATATTTAAGTGGAGTCGCCCCCATCCCCCACCAACACTCGGGAGCCCTGGGGGAGGGGCTGGAGGCCTGGCAACTGCTTAGTTCTCGGCGACGGGGTGGGCGGTGGGGGGGACCTCAGCCATGAAGAGGCAAGCACCAGGGAGGGACGTGGCTTCTCACCGGGGGCTCCAGGGGCTCTGCAGGTAACACCCATTCCTTCAGCAGATGAGGAGACCACGGCTGCAGAGGACGGGGGCTCCCGCAAGGTGAGCCGGGGGGACAGTGGGGAGGACGACGAAAGTGTCGGCCCGGAACCCCGATCTCTGCTGCCACCTCCAGGCCTTCCCATCGGGCAGGCACTGCACCTTCGGGAGCCTCGTCTCCGTCCCCTTTCCACGCCCACTCAGCACTGTTACTTACTTTATGGTAAACTCTTCTCGTGCTCAATACCTTACTTAGTAGCAGGAGCTGAGAAGGCATGGGTTTGATGCACCAGGTGTATGACGGTAAGTATTCACAAAAATCAAGGCTGAGCTGCAGTGGGAGCCCAGCGATGGGGCAGGGCTGGGCCAGAGGAGCAGAGGCGCCTCCCGGCCAGGCGAGCAGCAGGCAGGGCAGCACGGCCCCATCACCAGCACCCCCAGGGCTCGCAGGACAACTGGTCCCACGAGGCGATCAGTTCCCCTCTGAGCAGAAATGTGTCACACCACTTATCACAAACGTTTCCAAGCACACCTAGAAGCAAGAGAGACGGGTGTGCCCTCACCTGCCACTTCAGGTTCAGTTACTAGCGTGCTGCCAGGTCGCTCCGTCCATGTTTTGCTGCAGTGTGCTTCTAACTCCAGGACCTCTGCTCACATAGCTACAACCGTCGCAGCACCTGAGACAGACAGCCACGCCTCTGTGATCTCCAATACGAGTCTACTTTTTTTTTTTGCGGTACACGGGCCTCTCACTGCGGTGGCCTCTCCCGTTGCGGAGCACAGGCTCTGGACGCGCAGGCTCAGCGGCCATGGCTCACGGGCCCAGCTGCTCCGCAGCACGTGGGATCCTCCCGGACCGGGGCACGAACCCGCATCCCCTGCATCGGCAGGCGGACTCTCAACCACGGCGCCACCAGGGAAGCCCTGAGTCTGCATTTAATTGCCCTTAATTTTCCAAGTGTCTCTTTATGGTATGGTTTTTCAAATCTGGATCCAACCAGGGTCCCCACGTTGCATTCGGTTGTGCCATCTCTTGAATCTCTCATAATCTAGAATATTCCCCCACCTCTGACCTGTCACAAACGCAGGGTCCGCGGTGCTGAATCTGTCCTATTGCTTCCTCTCGGTGTATCTGGTCTCTCGCTCTCTGCTCTTCCTGTAACCAGGGCTGCAGACCTGAAGGGCCTTCCGCGGTGAGAAGTCTGGTTGTCCCGTGCACAGCCATCTGAGCCTGACCAGTGGGCTCCGGTGCTGACAGGCCGCTCCCATCACCGTGGAGTTGGCTCCTCCCCGTTATGACCGGCAAGCAGTCTGCAAAAACACGGCTCTCCACCACCCCCATCTGTTGGTTTCATCATGTCGATGGTCATTGCCAAGTTCATTTCTTCATTAGGCGGTATAAAATGGTGCTTTACAATCCTATCATTCCTTGTACAGTCCTCGGCTAGAACGCTTCTATATAAAAGAGCCCTGTGACGATGCTGAAATGCAGGCCTGCAGCTGTCAGAACAACGCCCACGCAAAGATGCCCACCCAGGTCCCAGTCTCCCAGATCTGTGCATATGTGGCAAAGGGCACTTTGCAGATGTGAAGAAGTTAAGGATCTTGAGATGGGAGGTTGCCCTGGATAGTCCTGGGGGGCCCCCAAGTAATCGCGGGGCCCTTAGAAGAGTGACGCAAGAGGACCAGAGTCAGAGGAGACCTGAGGATGCAGCAGAGGTCTGAGAGAGACAGACCGGAAGGTGCCGCGTTGCCGCTCTGAAGACGGAGGGAGGGGCCAAGAGCACAGGCGCCTCTCGGACGGAGCCAGAAAAGGCATCCAGGAGCCTTCAGAAGCAGCCAGCCCTGCCCACACCCCGACCTTAGCCCGGCAGCACAAACTTTTGGCTTCTGGCCCCGAGAACTGTAAGATAACAAATCTGTGTTGTTTTAAGCCACTAAATAGGAACATGAAATTAATGCAGCTCGGCAGAAAAGGCGAGAACGTGGCTTCATTCTCCACCTATACTTCCGATTCTCAGAGCAGAACTGGTGAGCCAGCAACAGGCAGTGTCACCACCTGCATCCAGGTGTTACGGCTGCTGTAACAACTGTGTAACACGACACGCGTTTACCCTCGCACTTTTCTGGAGGTCAGGAGCCCGGAACGACCCTGTGACAGCACGTAGGGCCCACCTGGGTTATCCAGGACCACCTCCCAGCTCAAGACCCTTACCTTCATCGTGCCTACAAAGTCCCCTTTTGCCAGGGAGGGTGACTATCCACAGATTCCAGAGATGAGGACCTGGGTAAAAATCCAAAAGCAGTCAGTGAACTTGCGTTTTTCACTTTCTCGTCACGGCTGAGGCTGTGCGGGTTTTTACACACTCGGTGTGTTGTGCTCAGCCGCAGCTAGTACGGGGCTTGACCTCTGGCTAGGGGGCTCCTCCGGCAGCTGGTTCTGGGTGCTTCTGCTACATCCTTGTGTTGGGACCTGAGTGCACAGCCCAGGTTCGTCTTGCTGATTTCTTGCCTCACATCTGGACGGGCCATTCCTCTAGCGAGGAGTGGTACTTAGAAACCAACGTCCAGACGCGAGAGGTGCTCACCGCGGCTGCTGCCGTCGCGACTGGATGTTGTCAGGGCAGCGCGAAGAAGTGACACTTCAGTGCATGTGCTTCCTGACCACCTCAAAGTTACTTCACCAAGTCACATGATCATTTCATCCAAATTGAACACTGGAGGGTTTTACTTACCTTTGTCGATTTTATACTTGATCTCGTTTCTCTTACACTGAAAATCTTGGTTCCTAACAACAGTAAGATAATTGCTGATTTACTTTAACCTACAATATACAATCACCCCTCGGTATCCATGGGGGATTGGTTCCGGGACACACACCCCCACAGGTAGGTACCAAAATCCACAGATGCTCAAGTCCCTTATACAAAATGGCATAGTATCAGGTTGGCCAAAAAAGTTCGTTCGGGTTTTTCCATGAGAACTTTTTGGCCAACTGAATATTTGCATATAACCTACACACACTCTCCCGTGTAATTTATACCTAATACCATGTCAGTGCTGTGTAAATTGTTGCCTGTGTGAGGCAAATTCAGGTTTTAAATTTCTGGAAATTTTTTCAAATGTATTCAATCTGTGGTTGGTTAAATCCACGGATGTGGAACCCATGGATATAGAGAGCCAATTATACATAAAAAGCTTAAAAAATAACAAATCCAAAATCCCTGCCAACAGCAAGCAGACCAAATGAATTTAAGATTTCTTTGCAATAACTCTTGTCCTTAGAATAAATCCCATGAAGGACTTACCGTCTAAATGCTGTCCCAGTCACGAGAAATCATTATTTTCTTGGGAGTTATATTACCATCGATATATAGTTAGTTTAATTTAACTCAGTTTGTTTCTAATTTTCAGAGATTGCTTTATATATACAAGTTTACTTGTAATACCTAAAATGTGAGATTGTAAGATTTTACATGGCTCTAAAATCAAAGCTACGTGGCAAAACATACACAGCAAACTCACACCTCCAGACGTTCCCTCCACCCTTATTCCTTCCCTCTGCTCACGGGTGACTGTTTTATGAGTTTTTGGTTTATCCTTGCAGCATTTCTTTTTGCAAATTTGAGCAGATACATACGCAAATTCGTGTTCCTCTCCCCCTTTCACACAAGAGGCAGCCTGCAAAGGATGTTGCCTTTTGTGCTCACCAGTCGATCCCGGAGATCTCTCCGTTCCCACGTGTATCTTCCCGGTTCTTTGTTACAGCTGCAAATGTCCCCACTGTGTGGACGCAGCCCATCCACGCAGCCAGTGCTCTGGGCGCCTGAGTTGACAGCAGTGTATCTCCTCTATGAATGACACAGGTGATGCTTCAGTGAATATTCTTGGGCACGTGATCTTCGCGTGTGTCTAAGAACTGTTCAAATGCAGTTGCAGTGTGCTGTGTTGCTTGTTTTCTAGTGAGACTGTTGCAAGCTTTGCCAGGAATAATTACACATCTCGGGGCCCCAAGTGCTTCCGTACAGCTTCCATCCCCCCTCAAAATGTGAAGAATACCCCCAGAGACTGATCGTACCCCGTAGACCCTATAACTATAGACAGTAGAACCATACTAGCACTTGTCAGCCGGGGTCCCGACACCCCCAAAATGCGTGTCAACTGGAGAGAATGCTCATGCAAGGGCCATGCACAGAGGTGAGGGGGCTCCGTGAGACCTGGTGTGTTGGTGTCCTGGGGCTGCTGTAGCAACTTACCACAGACCAGGTGGGTTAGAACAACTGAAGGATGCTCTCTCACAGCTCTGGAGGCCAGACATCCAAAATCAAGGCATTGGGCGGGCCGTGCTCCCTCTGGAGGTTCTGGGAGGATTCCCTCCTGCCCCGTCCAGCTTCTGGGGGTTGTTGGCCATCCCTGGCTCAGAGCTGCATCACCCCAGCCTGTGCCTGTCTTCACCTGGCCCCTTTCTGTGTCTCCAGTCTCCCTCCCCTAACTCATAGGGCACCCAAGCTTGAATCGGGGGCCACCTCAATCCAGGGTGACTCCCTCTCAAGACCTTTAACTTCATTACATCTACAAAAACCCTATTTGCCAAAGGTCACAGTCACAGGTTCCAGAGGGACGTATCCTTGGAGGCCACCCTTCCACCCACCACACCTGGTGAGGCACCCTGGACGGACAAGAGCCAGGGCCTCGACCTGCCAGGCTGCAGGGAGCAGGGTGGGGCCCCCGCACTCCCAATGCTTGATGAGTGCCAGAGCCGCTGGCTAGGAGGTGTGCCGGGCGGGAGCCGTAGCCCCCGAGGAGCCCAGCTACTGCCACTCCATGACGTGGGAAGCTGGGGGACGGCACCCCTCGGGACTGACCTCCTGGGCCCAGAGCAGGGCGGGTGCAGACCAAGCAGCCCCACGGGCACCGCCCTCCCTGACAGCCTCGCGGGCACCTAAGCCAGCTCCCCGTCCCGGCGCCTCTCATTCCAGGCGGTCGACTATGAGCTGAACAGAGCGTTCATGCTGACCGTGATGGTGTCCAACCAGGCGCCCCTGGCCAGCGGGATCCAGATGTCCTTCCAGTCCACGGCGGGGGTGACCATCTCAGTCATGGACATCAACGAGGCCCCCTACTTCCCCTCGAACCACAAGCTGATCCGCCTGGAGGAGGGCGTGCCCACCGGCACCGTGCTCACCACGTTTTCAGCAGTGGACCCTGACCGGTTCATGCAGCAGGCCGTGAGGTGGGCCCACAGAGCACCCTCGGGCCCTGGGAAAGGGGAGCCCCGTCTTCCATAGAGAAGAGTCCTGAATGCCCAGTGAAACCTGCAACCCAGAAAGTCCCGGGTGGGTGCTTAGGGGCATCCCCGACTTGTGGTGTCCCCAGGCAGGGAAGCCCAGTCTGGGGACAGCTGGCATCACCGGCCGCCAGGCTGCCCTGACACGAGACGGTGGGAAAAGCCTGAAGGACATTCAGCCGCATCTAGAGTCGGGCTGGGTCCTGACCCCGCTTGACACTCCTGCGCTTATGATTCTGTGAGTCACCGGCGCCCTCTGCCCCTCGTCTCCCCGCCTGTAAAGGGGGCGATGGGAGAATCTGCCTCCCAGGGTCCTTGTGAGGTTAAATAGCCCGTTCTCCTTGGAGACTTCCAGCCGCCGTGGTCACCGTCCCGTGTGGGAGGACCCCGTGCAGGGCTTCAGGGAAGGACGCCCACCCCCACCCCGCGCGAGCTCGGCAGGAGGGCGGCCAGGAGGGGCTCCCGCAGCCCCTCGCCTCACCCCTCCCCTCCCTCCCCCGCAGATACTCAAAGCTGTCGGACCCAGCGAACTGGCTGCACATTAATGCCACCAACGGTCAGATCAGCACGGCGGCCGTCCTCGACCGCGAGTCTCTCTACGTCAAAAACAACGCCTATGAGGCCACCTTCCTGGCAGCTGACAACGGTGCGCCCAGGGGCAGGGAGACACGGGGGGGGCCCGCCCTCGCCCTCGCCCTCGCCCTCGCCCTCGCCCTCGCCCTCGCCCATTCGAAGCCCTGGGCTTGGTGCTTCACTGATGCAGGCGCCCAGGTCATTTGCTCGTGTGGGCGCCAGGGGAGCTGGGCACTGTTACTACCACTGTTACAGCTCCCTGGGCTCCTGCCATGTGCCAGGCTCTATCCATCAGTGAGCAAAACAGACAAGAGCCTTCTCCTTTGCATGGGTGACATTCTAGAGGCCAGTGTGTCAGCTTGAACCAGGTTTGTCTGCATAGTAATTACAGCAATCTTAACAAGATGGAGGTTTACTTTCTGCCACATAAAAGAAGACTGGAAGCAGGCAGCCCAGGGTCAGGTATGAGAAACCAAGCTCACTCTGGCCACTCCCATGTCCTTGGCAAAAGCTGCAGCATACGGCCCAGAGCAGCTGCTGGTGCTCCAGCCATCGTGACCACATTCTGGCAAACAGGAGGAGGGGGAGGCCAAGGGCACATCCCAGCCCTTCTAAGGACTTCCACTCACAGCTCATGAAAGCCAGAACTCAGTCACGAAGCCACGTCTCACTGCAAGGGATGCTGAGGAATGTCGTCTTCTGGTTGGGCAGTGATGAGCCCAGATGAAGTTTGGGGCTTCAGTTCTTTTATTAAGGAACGAAGAGGAAATGGATATTAGGGACAACTCAGCAGTCTCTGCCCCAGGGAGACGAGTGTGAAACAAACCAGCCAGACAATTTCAGGGAACAGGAGGTGCCGGAAAAGAACCAAATGGAGGATAGGAGAGTGGCCGGGGTCTCCTGCTGCACTGCTGGCTATGAGTGACCTGCTGTGGGTCCAGGACCTGCAGGATTAGAAGGACAAGCCAGGGGAAGATGGGGCGGGGAGGGGCGTCCCAGAGTCAGGAAAGGGCACTCACAAAGGCCCCGTGCCAGGCCCATGCCACGTGGGTTCTGGGATCAGCTGCATAAAGCAAGCTTCAGGAGCTAGAGTAGCCGCTACACAAACGTTTGGTCAACAGCAGCTGGAAGCTGGGACCTGGTGACCATCCCGCAGCCCCCTGCCCACCTCCCTCACCCCGCAGGATCCACAGAGGCCCAGCCCCTCAGCCAGCCACGATGAGTGCCAGGCCCTGGTCGGGGAAAGCTGCTCTGAGCAGCAGCTAGAGCACTGAGATTAGATTAGAACGTGATTTTAATGCATCGGTGGCCAGAGCAGTGGAAAGCACGAGGAAGACACCAGAAACGGAGCACAAGTCCCGCTCGCATTAATAGAACCCGTCTGTGCTTCTCGTGACTGTGAGCTGTGTCATCGGCCACCTATCACATCAGGCACCAAGCTGCGTCGCCTTGAACGTGCTTTGATGCATTTCCTGGGAGATCACAGACACAATATGGGATGGATGTCTTACATGCTCTGCCTGCCTCAGCCAAGAAACGCAGTCGTCAATGACGGGTCAGAGTTGCCATCAAAGGGCAGGGCCACGGTCAGAACACGGAGGACAGACAGCCCACCTCTGGCCACTCAGCGCTGGTCCACCCCCACTGTGCACCTGGGCCGAGG
>NW_020173687.1:1717334-1724303 GCF_003031525.2 Neophocaena asiaeorientalis asiaeorientalis | reverse complement strand
CCGTCCTGGGTGGGGCTGGGGCGTGGTCCCATGCACACTGTACGTCTGTGGTCATGGAGCCCAGGAGTGACCCGTGTGATCACCCGTGTCCGGCCCACAGGGATCCCTCCGGCCAGCGGCACCGGGACCCTCCAGATCTATCTCATCGACATCAATGACAACGCCCCCGAGCTGCTGCCCAAGGAGGCGCAGATCTGTGAGAAGCCCAGCCTGAACACCATCAACATCACGGCGGCTGACGCGGACGTCGACCCCAACATCGGCCCCTACGTCTTCGAGCTGCCCTTCGTTCCAGCGAGCGTGCGGAAGAACTGGACCATCACCCGCCTCAATGGTAAGCCTGCCTCGGGCACCAGCCCACTGGCACCCCTGCCAGTGGGAAAATCGGACTGAGTCTAGGGTGCAGGCCCCCAGGGGCCCGTCACCCCTTCACAGGAGGGTCGCGCAGCCCCTTCTTGTGGGGTGGGGGCCCCTGCCTGCTCCGGGGCTCGGCCGCCAAGGAGGCCCCCAGGGCAGGCCCCAATCTCATCATTTTAACAAGCTCAGCCTTGACCATCCCAGTGGCTGTAACTGCAGACCACTTCCTATGCCATCACCAAATGATGGGACGGACCCTAACCAACATATTTCCTGAGGGCACTTTCCTAGCTGTGGCCTTGGTAGAAAGGGCATCCAAGTTCTGAAGTTCTGATAGCATTTGCTTGTTCCCCAAGCCCTTACCAACACTGAACATTGTTTTAAAAAGCGTTTTTCCAATTCTTTTAGCGAAAATCACTGTTTCCACTTGTATCTTTTGACTACCAGTGGGCATTTTTTCATGTATTTATTGGCCATTTGTTGCTTCTGTGAACCATCTGTTCAACATCCTTGCCTATTTTTCTTTGAAAATGGGGTTTTTTCCTAATTGATTTGGTCGAACTCTTTATATGTTAAGGAAATGATTTCATCATTCTTCGTGTTGTAACTGCTCTATTTCTTTTTTTTTTTTTCTGGGCTACGTTGGGTCTTCGTTGCTGCGCGCGGGCTTTTCTCTAGTTGCAGCGAGCGGGGGCTGCTCTTCATGGCAGCGCGTGGGCTTCTCGTCGTGGTGGCTTCTCATTGCGGAGCACGGGCTCTAGGCACCTGGGCTTCTGTAGTTGTGGCACATGGGCTCAGTAGTTGCAGCACGCAGGCTCTGGAGCGCAGGCTCGGTAGTTGTGGCGCGTGGACTTAGTTGCCCCGCAGCATGTGGGATCTTCCCGCACCAGGGCTCGAACCCGTGTCCCCTGCATCCGCAGGTGGATTCTTAACCACTGCGCCACCAGGGAAGGCCAACTGCTCTATTCTTGAATTGCCAACGTCTCAACCTGACGGTATGATGCAGGGTGTGTGTGCGCACGTCTACGTGTGTCTTAGCCAAGCAGGCGTGTTAGATGTTCCCACTATCAGTCTTTGCCTCCGTTAGTCTCGCTCAGAAAGGAGGGCGGGCTGCTCAGTGAGTGGAGCCCGTCCCGTCACTCACACCAGGTGACTACGCCCAGCTCAGCCTGCGCATCCTGTACCTGGAGGCCGGAGTGTACGACGTCCCCATCGTCGTCACGGACTCGGGGAACCCGCCCCTGTCCAATACGTCCATCATCAAAGTCAAGGTGTGCCCGTGCGACGAGAACGGCGACTGCACCACCGTGGGCGCGGTGGCAGCAGCCGGGCTGGGCACGGGCGCCATCGTGGCCATCCTCGGCTGCATCGTGGTCCTGCTCAGTGAGTGCGGCTGGTCCTGGGGTGGCGGGTGGAGGGGCCCGGGTCTGCCCACGGCCCCGACTCCTGGCCCCGCTCTACCTGCCAGGAGACTTCCAGAAGCCCAGCCCAACCGGGTGCCCGCTAGCAGACACAGGCGCTCGCAGCCACACGTGCGCGCCCTCCCGCGTATGCGCCCTCGTGCGGACACACGCACACCTGCTCACGGGTGCCCCCGCCCCACAGCCATGGTCCTGCTGTTCGTCGTGTGGAGGAGGCGGCGGGAGAAGGAGCGGCACACGAAGCAGCTGCTCATCGACCCCGAGGACGACGTACGCGACAACATCCTCAAGTACGACGAGGAAGGGGGCGGCGAGGAGGACCAGGTGAGGCCCGCGCCCGGGGAGGGTGGGCCTGGGGCGCTGCCCAGCTGGTCACTGGGGACTCAGGGCGAGCCTTAGCCCATAAAAGCTTAGTGACCACCCCCCGTGGAGTGGGCGTTCCCAGGAACACACGAGGGATGTGGTGGCAGCTGAGCGGATGGGGAAGGGGTTGACCCCGGGGGAGGCAGCAGGGGGCACAGACCCCACATGTGCCTTGAGGATGGGCAGGATTCGGATGAACAGGTGGGGTGAGCATTTCAGGAAGGACAGACCAGGTGAGGGGCCAGGACGGGGGGGCGCCCGGAATAGGTCAATGGATATGCTCAGAGCCCAGTCACAGAACACGATGAGGACGCGCCCCACGACTTATCTGGTGTCTCTGCCTGGTACGCCCCCTGCCCGGACTGCCTTTCCTGACTCCCCTGCCCGCCCCCCCAGGACTACGACCTCAGCCAGCTGCAGCAGCCGGAGGCCGTGGAGCATGTGCTGAGCAAGGCCCCCGGGGTGCGGCGGGTGGACGAGCGGCCGGTGGGCGCCGAGCCCCAGTACCCGGCCAGGCCGGTGGTGCCCCACCCAGGAGACATCGGGGACTTCATCAGCGAGGTGGGTAGCCCGGCAGTGCCGGGGGCGCAGACCTGCTAACACAGACAAGAAGAAGCCCGCTTCTCTGGAGCCCGGTGCTGGGCTGAGCAGGGAGATCCAGACCTGGGATCACGCCGGCCGTGCTGCTGCCGCCGGCGGGGAGCCCTGGGCTGAGCTCCTCGGTTTAGTATCCCCGCTGCAGAAGGACTAACCTGCCCCCGCCCCCGGTGAGGACAAACACGCAGGGCTTAGCAAGACTGTTGGAACTTGAGGCCACAGTCCAGGCAAGAACAGGAAGGGGACCAGCAAGGTGGCTCTGACCCCAGACTCCTGTCTGCAGCGATATGGAGAGGCCTCCGCAGCGTCCACTCAACCCCGATGACCAGACGCGCAGGCTGCCCCCTCCCCACTCCACACACACACACACAGGGCACCGGGGACGGCCTGGGAGGTGAGCGTCATTCCAGAGCTGCCACCTGACCACATGGCCGTGTCACCCATCCTAACGCCTGGGCTCTGGAGACCATGTAGCATCAGAGTCCCAGCCGACAGCGTCCCTCTGATCATCCCCTTGGCAAGAAAAGCTGACCCACCTCTTGAAGCTGAGCCCAAGGTGCCCAACTGACACGTCCAAGGGCGTCAAGAGCGCGCCTCCCACCTCTGCTCCCATCCTCCCGTGCGGTAAAGCCGAGGGACAGCATGAGCCAGGGCGCGTGGCTGCACCCCAGACGCTTTCCCCCACCGCCAGCTGCTGCGGCCCGGAGAGCCAGTACCTCCGCGCCCACCGTGGCTCCCACAGACGGGATGCCTTCCATGCCCCGTGTAGCCAGCGTGGGTCCCTGCGGATTTACCACCCATCTCTAACACGACTGTACTTTGAGAGGGGCTGACAACACTTCTTTCTCCACCTGTGTCAGAACCGGACTTTAAAAGGGTTTATTTAAACAGAATAGAACCCAGGGAGTGGTCTAGCAGAGACACAAAAGAGATTTCTCAGAACATTCCCCGAAACAGACCGTGTCTCAGGCCGTAAATGAGATTTTTATGACTGCCCAAAAGCCAGTTCAGCTTAGACAACATTTACCATCTACAGTGTAATAAAATGTTTACAACTCCAAAAACTACGCCCACCCTGATCGACAATCAAAGGCCCACTTTTAAACAACTTAGAGGAAAGCAAAAATGGAAATGACCGACCATTCCGTACTGAATAATGGAAAAGGTACTCCCCTCCCTAACGAGGGCAGGCTTACGCAGTGACCAGCACAGGCCCCCGGGCCGTCCTGCGGGAGACCCCTGGAGCCGGCGGGGAGCCCTCCAAGCTGTCCCGCCCCCCGCGGGGAGGGAGCGGGGAGGTGTGTCCACCCCTCCCACGGTCCCCGGGTGGGAGCTGCCAGGGGCACCCTTGGCCAGTGGCCCCAGCATCAGGCACTGGGGGAAAGGGGCCGGGGCACGGGCAGGGGCTCCAGCCACACCTGCTACATCCCCTTTGCTCCCGCGTACAGTTACGGTAACAACTTCAGGTGTCTTGACACCCACCCCGGGTTCCCCTCCCTGTGGCAACAACCAGGGACTCGTGGAGGCCGGCCTCTCGCACAGGCCCCGGCCGGCCCTCCGCCTGGCTGTGTGCGCTGCCCCCAGGCCTCTTGCACAGCTCATTCTGCAAACACTGCGCCCCTACTCGGGCCTCTGAGGCGCCTTTCACTGACATGCAGGAGCACTTATTGAGCACCTGCTGCATACCAGGCCCCATCACTGCGCCTCCCCAACCTGCCTCCCCAGCTCCGCTCCTGGGCGCCCCTCTGCCCCCGGCCCTGCACCCTAACCCGTGTCTCCACGGCCCCCAGGGACTCCGCGCAGCCGACAACGACCCCACGGCACCGCCCTATGACTCGCTGCTGGTCTTCGACTACGAGGGCAGCGGGTCCACCGCGGGCTCCGTCAGCTCCCTGGACTCTTCCAGCTCCGGGGACCAGGACTACGGATACCTGAACGACTGGGGGCCCAGGTTCAGGAAGCTGGCGGACATGTACGGAGGCGGCCAGGAGGACTAAGCGGCCCCGCCCCAGACGAGGCGAGAGCAGCGCTCGGACGTACGGGAGCAGACGGCGGGCCTTCCCGACTCCCGCGGCCGCGCCACTCGGCGGTGTGTGAGGGGTCCCCGCCCGCCCCTCGCCCTGAGCTGTCTGGCACGGACACTTGTCAGCCCACGGCCGCCCCCGGCGCGGTAGGCGACTCGGCACTAAGGAGAGCAGAGGCACTGCCCGAAGCTGAATCTCCTAGGACAGAAGCACTGTTTAAAACAAAGTGAAAGTGCCTTTCGGTACATGTCAGATGCCCTCCCACTCAGGAGCGTCCCCCCAGCCAGTCCTGAGCGCCCCCAGCCCCGGCCAGTCCCAGCTCTGAAGTCACGAATTAAGGAATTGCGGGGAATGTGTCCTTTTTTCCGATCTCCTATCAAGAAAAAATGTGGCTGACGCACCTGACAATTGACAAAGAAAAACAATTTGGGGTCCAAACGCCATAAGCCTTGAGTGCTCACACTTTGCACAGTTGGGGTCTCCCGGGCCCCCTGGGGGTCCCCGAGGCCGGAGGCCCCACCTTCAGCTCCTGCAGCACCAAGTCCGCCAGGGCAGGCCAAGCCGGTGGACCAAAGGCCCACTGTACAGCTGGGCTTCTGCAGAAGCGTGCCGCCCCCGACTCCCAGATGCTGGAAACAGCTGGGCAGCTGGGGTTCCCAGGGGCTGTCCCTGAGGCTCCCCCATCTCTGCCCTTGGCCACCCCCAGGGCCCCCCAATCACGAGGCCTCCCCCAGGGCCAACTGTGACCCTGAATGCCACCCAGGTCCCCACTGCCTTTGGTCCAGGAGAGTACGGTGTCCCAGGAAACCACAAGCAGAACCGGCCAGCAATGCCACCAAACCCTGGCACGAGCCCTCCACCCCTCTAGATCAGACTCCCGAGGGACCCCGTCAGAGGCCCGGCGGACACTCACCAGTCCAAACCCCCGAAGGCTCTGGACGCGTCTGGCCACCGGCGGGGCGTGCAGACTGCAGGGAGAGCCGATTCTCACCGGGGTCCCAGGAGGCTGGAGACGACCAGGGGGGACTGGCGGGCTCCTCCCTGCCCTGCTTCTCTGGACCAGAGTTTCTGATGCTCGTGAGCTGATGCGGACGGCTAAGGTCGGCTCCGAACGCCGGGACAGCACCGTCGTCGCTGTGCCCTCTGTCCCACACGTGCGTCTTACCGCATCCGCCAGAAACAGTCTCCTTTCCTTTGGACCCGTGGCAGCAGCCAGCAGCTGCAGGGCCAGGTAGCTGCTTGAGCTCTCAGAACTGGCTGTGCCTCCTGCGGGGCAGTCTGACCCCCAAGCCAGACTCCAGAGTCAGCTCCACAGCGCAGCAAGGAGCCCCCTGCTGTGCCTGTCCGCGGCTGCGTGAGAAGAGGCGCTGGGGCAGCCCTTCGCCCAGCATCTCCCAGGGACCTCCATTCTGGGTGTCAAGGCGCCTCAGGCCGGCAGGACAGCCACCTCCTGGGGAATCCTTGCCTGCTCTCGGGCTCCCCAGGGAGGGGCCTGGGCTGCCGCTGGCCCCGGGCAGGACTTGGTGTCGGAGCCCCACCTCACACCTGCTCCTGGGGCCAGGGGAGGCCTCGGGAGGGCAGGGGCGGGGTTTCACACGTTCCCCGTGCCCTCCGCCGGGGGGTCTCTCTCCGATCCACTCCCCAGCCCACAGCCTGCCCTGGTGCCACGGTCATCCTCTTTTCTAAACAGCCTCGGCCTCACAGATGAGCTAGAGTGTACACGTGTGTGCGCAGTCCGCGTGGGTGTGTCCCCCCCGGACGTCAGGCTTCTTCCCCAAACCAAACGCATCACTAATTCCATCCACCCTCCCGGAGCTGAGCTGAGCTGAGCTGAGCTGAGCTGAGCTGGGGAGACGGGCTCCGGCCTGTGGCCTGAGGGAGGCCCGTGCTGGGCTCCGTCCATCCTGACCCCGTCCATGACTCCTGGGGAGGGACGCGTGGACGGAGGCAGTGGTCACCGGTGTCACATGCCGATGCCCCTACGCAGACTGCGGTCTCCCAGACGTGGCGGGCGGCGTGGCCTGCCGGAGGGAGGGGACGCCCCCCGTGAAGCCATGCTATGCAAATCGCTGGGGGTCAGGCGGCCCGTGAGGATTGTCCCAGTGTCTGAAGGTGTGGCCATTCAGGATTGCTGGTGGTGTCAGGGTTGGTGAGACGTGAGCTGGAACGTTGTTTTTGTTTGTTTCTGGAAAGCTCATCCTCCAGTT
>NW_020173687.1:1708155-1717295 GCF_003031525.2 Neophocaena asiaeorientalis asiaeorientalis | reverse complement strand
CTCTCCTCATTGGGGTCCCAAGGCCCCCTTTGGTCCCCTGGGCCCTGGGCTCACCCCAAGGATGGGTGTGCCAGGCGCGGCCTGTGACTCGGACCCCTCGGGGCACCAGGCGCCCTGCCTCCCCCCGCCCAGGAGAGCCGGATGCGGAGTCCGTCTCACTGCCCCCCTCCAGCTCTCTTCCCCCGGCCCCTCGCCTCATCACTGCCAGGGCCCCTGCATCTCGCCTGCATCGCACAGGCCGAGGCTGCGGCAGCCAGCGGGGGACACGTCAACCAAGGGGGTGCTTCTCACACCCATCCCTGCTTCCAGGCAGCCGGACAGCTGCCCCTGGAGGCTCCCACCCCCTCCCAGATGCCTCCCAGAGCTCCGTCCCAACCAACAGGTTAGCATTAGCTAAACACACAATCAGCGTCAAACGTCCCTCTTTCGTAGCTTGTAGATACGACGGGTCCAGATCGGGACGCGGCCAGCGGAGGCCTGGACTCGGTGCTGGCGAAGCGCTCGGGCAGGTTCAGCGCCTGTAGGGAATTTCTATTCTTGTGAACAGGAGACGCCAGCAAGAATGCCCTGGCCTCGGGCGGTGGGCACCCCCAGCCTGGGGCCACCGTGCCCGTCAGCCCTCAGCACCCGCCACCCCTGGCCCAGCAGGCCTTCCCTTTTCTGTGTCCTTCAGAACATCCTGGGCACCTGACCTCCCGCCGCCAACGTGTCAGGGTAACGGCAGTCGTCAGGCCTTCCCTACTGTGAGCACCACCCACACGGGCCTTTGAGATGACAGCTCTGTTCCCTCCAAGGGGAGCGTCAGGGAGGGGAGTCTCAATTTCTGTCAAGGCTGAAAGGTGTAACACCAAGAAAGCAAACACAATTTCCCCCGCTATGGAGCATGCTGAGAGACAGTTCCGCGCAACCTGGCGTAGATAAGACAGGCCCCCCGCAAAGCGGGGCATCCCGGGGTGGGGGGAACCTCTGTGTATAATTGGAACGCATTTTGCTTTTCCTTTCTCTCCTTTTCCCATTCTAATTTTTTTTGTTTTGCATGTTTCTTTTTGAAAACGGACAAAATGTGTAGCAGCCCGCATGACTGTGGTTGTTCTGGGGAAAGATACTGGAGTATGATGTATTCACACTGCATCTCTGAGCATTGCACAGTTAGACAAACGTTCCAACTTTTTTTGTAATCGTCAACAGCACAACTATTTTGTATTGTTGTTTGTATCATTTTGTACCAAAAAAAAAAAAGAAAGAAAAAAAGGGAAGAGCGTTGATGTTTTCAACATGTTTTCTAGTGCCAGGCGGTCTTGGCTCCAAACTGAGAGCAGCTTCGCGGAGGTGCCACGTGTGGGAGCGGGCTCGGGGTCCTGGCACGCTGCTCCAGGGCAGTAAATAAAGTCCCCCTGTTAAGTGGTCGCCTGACCCTGGCTTGTTTTTCTCCGAGTGTCCCATCCGCTCAGGGGCAGCAGATGGATGAACACGGGGGCTGAGGTGTCGAGAGGGGGTCTGAGCACCTGCTGTGTCTCAGGCTCCGCCCTAGGCTCTGAGGGCACAGAGAGCAACAGGACCAGGCCCACTCCTCACACCTGTGAGGCCCCGGAGACGCGCACGGATGAAGGCCCACGGGCCATGTGTCTAAATATGCCGACGTTCTTAGAAGGTCTAAACCAAGCTAACAAACCGCTCAGCGAGGTGTGCTCCCCCTCCTACCTTGGCAATACACCTTCCTGCCACCATGAGAAGGCTGGGTCAAGTTCAGGGTTCTCCTGCCCCTCGGATTCTCTCAGGGCCCAGCCTCCTCCCCACCTCCGGGGACTGCAGGCCCACCCCTGACGCCAGGCAGAAACCCACGGGCCAGCGGGTCCAGTCCTCAGCAGCTCTGGTCACGTGCTCCAGCCTGCCCTCGACCGCTGGCCACAAAGGTGCAGAGGGGAGCCCCCGGGTTCAGTGCCAGACTCGCTGGGGCTCTGACCACCTCAGGGAAACAGCTCAGAAAGGCTGAGGGGCACCCTGCTCACCCCACTAATAAGTGGCGTAGTCAGACCAGAGCCCCAGGGGCCCACCCTGCAGGCCAGGCTCCCAGCCCCGCCCCCCAGCCGCCACCCACTTCCAGGCCTCTCCTGGGGCTCGAATCTGCAACCAGGACAAGATGCGTAACAAAAAGTCACTCACACGAGTTGACAATTACAGGCGTGATCAGCACTTGCTAATTTTGAGGGTGCCAGCAGCTAATGACATGCACAACTAGGCAACTGCTGCGGGCCTGGGACAGGCAGTCATCGGGGGGCACAGCTCCTTGTAATCAGACCCCCGGGGCCAGGACCTGGGGGGTTGGGGGGGCAGTCTGCTTAAGGTCACCCCCTCCCAGCTCCACGGCAGAGGGCTGGCTAGAGCGCAGGCTCAGCAGTTGTGGCTCACGGGCTTCAGTAGCTGTGGCTCGCGGGCTCTAGAGTGCAGGCTCAGTAGTTGTGGCGCACAGACTTACCTGCTCCGCGGCATGTGGGATCTTCCCGGACCAGGGCTCGAACCCGTGTCCCCTGCACTGGCAGGCGGATTCTTAACCACTGCGCCACCAGGGAAGCCCTCCCCTGCCTCCTGTTTCTAGAAAAGCCGAAGTCTCCCAGGCCTCCCGGAGTCACAACGGAGCAGCTCAAGAAGCTAATGATTAGGACCGAGTCGCAGACTCAGGCTGACGCGTTCCTGAGCCGTTTTACTGACACTGTAACCGCCACCAGAAGGAAAAGGCTGGCTGCGTGACGACCAGGGTGCAGCCGTGACACAAGCTGCTCCATCTGGAGCGGAACTGAGTCTGTGGCACTCGAGACAACTGCGTCTTGTCTCACGGTTCCAAGAACTGGCCTCAAGAGAACGGGATTAACATTATTGCTCATGTTAACCTGTATCTTCGTGTAGCTCGTTCTGCCCGTACACGTAAGCAGGCAACTAAAGCTGTCAGCAAAGAGGTGCTGTCGACAGACCCACGTCGACATCCTCCACTCTGAGAATACGGCCCCTGTGTCTGCAGGAAGAAGTTACAGAAGCCAGGCCTTCACCCCTAATCCCATAGAAATGGAATGCTGTTCCAAGTGGGGATCTGTAAGCAGCTCTTTGCAAGCGGTCCCCTTGTCTTGTCGCTAACCCCACGCTCTACCCGTCTCTGGCGCAAGCGCACCTTCCACCCCTTCTGATCACACAATACCTCGCTCAGCGTGTTGCTCCTCTCCATAGACCGAAGACGCAGAAACGAAGCATAAGTAACTAACAGACGCCCAGATCTCTTCCCCAGCTCCCCCTGCAGTAATCTCACAAACAAACTGCGTGAAGGGGACAGCATCTCAAAAACACATCGCGAGGAGTCGACCATCCTGCACACAGCGGGGAATGGCGGCGACTCGGACCCCAGTGTCTCCACGATTAGCCAACATTACCGCCTCTTTTTCCTTAAAAAACTTTCACGGCTGAGCAGAATCTTGGGAGTAGGTTTAGGGGGACACTGAGTACAACTTCTCCCCCACGTTGCTGGTTTTCTGATTAAAAGCACCGTTTTCCATTTCTACCAACACCTGCCTCTCCAGCATGGATCTCCAAACAGCGAGCGGCTGGACCCGAGTTCAGTAACATTTTTACTTAAGGAAAAAAAAATAAACTTCCACCCTGAGCCCAATTTTAACCGATAATCTCAGGCTGGGCACTGCCTCACAAGAGCCAGGCACACTCTCGGCTCTCCTGGGCATGTCTCCGCGTCCTCTCCCACCTTCTCCCCGCCCCTAAGTGCCCCGAGAAAATCTCCCCTCCCTGCCCCCCCCCACACACAGGCACACACACGTTCCTCCCATCTACTCAGGGACGTGCCAAGGCTGGGCAGGGGAAGCGAGGGAGGGCTCGGTCATCACGACTCTGCCGTGCCAGACGCCCCAACACAGCATCTCACAGCGAGACGCATGGGACGCGGGGACTCCCACTCCGCAGAGGACGGCGGCGGCCAACTTTGGGGCCAGTTTGACCCTGTCACTGCTTGCCAGGAACGTGCCGGCAGCACCATGTTAGGTGAGCCCACTGCTCCCCGAGCCCAAGGGGCACAAGCACGAGCCCCGCACCCACACGCGCAGACCAAAGCCCGCCTCCTGCCACAGCAGGCCCCTCCCCGCGGGCCTCCCCAGGGCGGGGGCGCTGCCAGCTCACCGGGACCTGCCCCCACAGTACCCAGGGCCAGGCCTCTCCTGCACAGCCGCAAAGCACCTCAGACCAAGGCGGGCGGGGCAGTGCAGGAGCACAAGCGGGGTCTCCCCGACCCTCCAAACTGCAGCTTTAAGCAGCCTCCTCAGAGAGGGACGGGGCTCGGCCGGTCCCTGGGTGCATGGGTGGGAGCAGAGTAAGTGGTCCAGTCAGCCCCCTTCGGCAGCAGGACTGAGGCCCGGAGGCTCCCAGGGGGCCCCGCCCCGGAACGAGAGGACCTGAAGACCACCCCACGCTCCCCGACACCTGCTGCCCCAGCCAGCAGCCTCCCCCGCGGGGGCCTAGGTGGCAGTAACCTCGTCCTGACTCAGGCCCTCAGGGGTTGTATCAGATTCGGGGCACTCTGCGGGCTGAGGGCCTCGTGAGCACTGCCTCATCTGGACAGCATTAGGCCTCAGAAAACAAGGACCCTCAAGGTTGACACTGAAAGCACAAAGCCCAGGACACACGCTGAAGAGCCAAAGGAGTGGGGTGTGGCCAGACTCTGAGCCTGACAGACCACTCTCCGCCCTCCCAACCCACGTGCCCCATCACATCCCCCAACTGCCCACCAATCCCGTCCCCAACCCACCCCTACACTCACGCTCACTCAGACTCAGGTCCTGACTCACACTTAGGTGGAGGGTGCTGACCGTGGTGCTGAACTCCAGCCGCCGGGCCCCGCTCCGGTGTGGCCTCAGGACGTGCCCACAGGGACTTCTGCCTGTTTAGGAAAAATCACCTGCTTGGAAATTTACCTCAAAGGCAAGAAGGGGGACAGAGAGGGGTGAGGTCTGGCCCCGCTGAGCCCCTGCCACAGGGACATTACTTCTCCAGGCCCTGCCCTGCTGGGCCGGGCAGTGGGAAGGGCGCCCGGGCAGCCGGGGCTCCACGTGAGCAGCAACCCCCCTGCAAAGCCCGGGAGACCCTCGTGGCCCTGAACCCTCAGACTTCTCCGTAGGGAAAGCCCCCCCTGCGGTCCTCTCTGTCCTTCCTCCTTGTCTGATTCCTTGAACAACTTCATTATTTACGTCCACGTGTCTTACCCCAAGTTCTTCTTCTGGCCTGTCTATACATCATAACAGGCAGTGGCCTCCCTGGATGTCCCCACTGTGTTCCCAGCGTCCAGGGTGGCCTGGCCAGGAGCTCACGTCCCAGCTGTCAAGACATGCTAACCAGGGCTTCCTTGGTGGCGCAGTGGTTGAGAATCTGCCTGCCAGTGCAGGCAACATGGGTTCGAGCCCTGGTCCGGGAAGATCCCACATGTTGCAGAGCAACTAAGCCCGTGCGCCACAACTACTGAGCCTGCGCTCTAGAGCCCGTGAGCCACAACTACTGAAGCCCGCGCACCTAGAGCCCGCGCTCCTCAACAAGAGGAGCCACCGCGATGAGGCCCGCTCGCTGCAACTGGGGAGAGCCCACTCACAGCAGCGAAGACCCAACACAGCCAAAAGTAGAATAAATAAATTTATAAAAAAAAAAAAAAAAGACATGCTAACCAGGCCCCTGGCCTTCCTGGGCCAGCAGCGAGTGTGTAGCCAGAGCCTGGCCGGAGTCAAGACCCGGCTCTGAGTCCAGCTCCACTCCTCCTGGAGCTCCTGACCTTGGGCAAGTCCCCTAAAGGTCTCCGGGCCAACACCACCTGCCCGGTGGGTGGTTGGGAAGATGAACTGAGATGGGCTACAGTCCAAGTGCCCAGGAGCACATCAGCGTGGCCCCGGGGTGTGCGGGCACCCAGGGGATCCACAGTACATGGCCAGCCCCGCAGGGACACGCGCTGTGGTCAGCAAGCATGCAGTGTGTATGCACAGGGTGGGGGGGGTGTTTGTTCACGGAACGCACACCATCCCCATTCACCATACACCCGGGCAGCTGGTGGGCACTTCGCTCCGGTCCCATTGGCTGAGACCTCTGCCCACTGCTGAACACTGAGGAAAGACTCGGGGTGATTTAGGGAGGGGGGCAAAGAAACTTCCAGAAGCATGCCGGCCCGAGTGGCCAGGCAGGGGGTGGAGGGGGAGAGCACTCTGCACCTGGAGCCAGGAGTGGGTCTGTGCTTGCACCCTGGCCTTTTCCTTCCTTTTAAACTTCTGGAACGGTTGCCATGGAAACTCAGAGGCCGGTGGTCAGGAGTAGCTGAGGAGTAGGCAGCAGTCGGGTACCGGTCAGCTGGGCCTGCTGGGAGGGCCAGGTGGGACCAGTCACCCACCTCCCTCCCCAACCCTCCACCACCACCAGAAAGAAAACCTGGGGAACCTTCCTGGCCGTCCAGTGGTTAAGACTTCGCCTTCCAGTGCGGGGGGTGCGGATTCGATCCCTGGTCGTGGAGCTAAGACCCCACAGGCCTCACAGCCAAAAAACCAAAACATAAAACAGAAGCAATATTGTAACAAATTCAATAAAGACTTAAAAAAAAAAGAAAGTCCACATCCAAAAAACAAAACACCTTAAAAAAAGAAAGAAAGAAAGAAAACCTGGGTTCAGGGCCTCTCTTGGGAAGCTGCAGGATTTCCCTCTGGGCTGGCAGTCAGGGCTACAGACGTGGAGGAACCCGTGCGAGGATGCTGGACGTGAAGGGCCAGTGACCACTCCTGGGAGAATCTGACGGGTCTTTGCGCCCTCACGGGCACGTGCCCTCTGCAGGACGGCGGGCGCCAACCCCTGCACCCCCACCTCATCCTCCGTTAGCAGGATGGGGTGACCCCAGGCGGCTGGTCAGCTGCAAGTGGTGGACAGGGACGGGCCAGGCCACTTCGGGGCCTGAGGGTGCTCATCTCTGCACGTGTGTCTGCTTTTTGACTGCTCTGTCAGGCCAGCCTAGGACTCTCCACAGTGGAACCCAGGCGGCCCATGGGAAGAGCCTTTGTAGGGTCCCAGGGCCTTTCTTTTATATCTTCTGTCTGGCGGTATGGGTGATGAAATAAAAATTCATATTTTAAGGCAAGCGAGAAAAACTCATACATTTTTTTCTCTGCCCTTTGGCCTCCTCCCTCCCCTCCGGGGTGCATTATGCATTAACCAGACCTCCCCAACAGCAGAAATACCTGCGCAGCCATAAAGATCAGTTTTTCTTCTTCTGGTACCAGCCACGTAATTCCCTAAAAGATAACATTCCTTTCTTAGTCCCGTAAGGGGGCCTCAATGAGCCACCACTCGTCCTGTACGTGCAGACGTCTTTGGTGGACTTTACGGACAAGGCCACGATATCATTTCCCTTAAAGATAATGACTGGCGCAGAACAGACTAATCAGACGACCTGGGGAGATACTGGGCTGCACCTAATGGAAGCTCTCAGCTTAAATACTCACTTATGGCCTTGTTAACGTCACTGCCCATTCTACCCGATTATTGGTTTTTGCGTTACCAAACGTGTGACTGAACCTCTGATAAAATTAATGACTAGGGGACTTGAAACCACTGACCAAATACACAGTTGTATAAGATCGATGATTGTAATAGTGTAGCTCTGGATGTGGGACAAAGCGACAAGAGGGAACTGTTTCCTGGACCATGACAGACTGTGAGACAGGCGGCCAGACGCTTGGGCTATTGTTAACAGGGTCTGGTCCAGGAACAGCCCATTGAGTGGCCCATTCATGGCATCCTCACCTGACCAGGGAATGAGCATTCCTAGCGCCACGGGACAAATTGGTCACGAAATGCCTCCCAAACCTGGGTAGAAATTAAGACCGAAAGGGAGGGGGTTGTACACAAAGACCGCTGCCCACCATCCAGCTCTACAAGAATCAAGTCAGCCACTGGAGTCGCTGACCTAACAGCACATCCGGAAAGGAACTCAGAGCGGAGATCAAGGCGGAACTGGCCCTCAGGAAATACTTTCAGGAGAAAATTTCATGAGCCCCGTTCCTTGCCTCTTCCCCTACTTAGAAAAGCACTAAAACCATTAGCTAAGAGATCTGTTCCTGGAGAACAGCAGTGACCTTCTACCAAACCGTGTGCTTGGCTGCATGTACACCATGGTCAAAATCACATGTCCCCCCCCCACCTTCCCAACAGTCCTCAGAGCCCCGAGAGGCTGCCTGTGTCCTGGGTGCTGAGCCCCCCTCACCTCTTCCCAACAGTCCTCAGAGCCCCGAGAGGCTGTCTGTCTCCTGGGTTATAACCCTCAGGCCGGCACCAATAAAAGTGTCCCTTTCTTAGACTGACTACTGATCAGCCTTTTCACCCACACGGAGGCGCGCCCATGCTTTTTAATAACATTTCGGTAGCTTTTCTGGAGCCTTCTGGACGCACGGACTCGTCGCCCACTCCCGCCAGGCCTGGGGGGCCAGGTGCACAGCTGCCCCTCGGGGGCAATCATCTTAGTAACAGAGCCTCTGGTCCGTAAACCTGGGGGCGCCAGCCAGGTTTTCGCCCCTCCTCCCGGGAGGTGAACTGCGGCGTGAGGCGTCTCACGGCCAAGGACCTGAGAAGCGCGCGCCCCGGCGACCCTCCGCTGGTGCCCCCGCCCGCGTGCACCGCTGCCCCGCCGGCTCAAGCGCCCCGCCCCCCGCCGTGGGTCACGTGCGCCTCCCCCCTCGCTGCCCCGTCCCCACCCCACCTGCCCTCCACCCCGTGCGCCCCGCTCCCGCGAGCCGGTGGGGCGTCCTGGTCCCGCGGCCCCACACCGCCACCTGGCGGCCCGGCCTGGGATGCGCGGAAGTGGTCCCCGCGTGGCCCCCAGGACGCACCGGGCGAGCCCATTCCCATTCTCCCTCCGGCCTGCTTCCTGGCCCCGCTGGTCCTGGCCTCTGGAACAGACCCGCCGCTGCATTGGGACGGGTCCCGGAGAGCGCCCCAGAGACCCCACGCCCGCTGGTGAATTAGCATCTCTGGTCCCTCTGCCCAGGGGGCTGCAGTTAGGGCTCCTAGGTTAACCCCACTTCAGAGCTGAGGACACTGAGGCCCAGAGGGTGAAATGCTGTCTTCATCAA
>NW_020173687.1:1689719-1707876 GCF_003031525.2 Neophocaena asiaeorientalis asiaeorientalis | reverse complement strand
AGAGCTGAGGACACTGAGGCCCAGAGAGAGAAATGCTGTCTGCATCCAGAGGCGGGTGTGTGAGCCCCGACTTCGCGCTGGGGGGTCAGGGGGCCCCGGGCCGGCCCTGCCAGGAACCCAGCAAGTGCGGATGCTGTGGGGCAAGGCCTGGAGACCCCACCCCTTCTTCTGGTGCCCAAATGAGAAGCCTCGGTCCGAAGATGTCACCACCCCCTCAACCTACTTCTCCGAATGTCTCCCTTCTTCCAGAAATCCCTGACATGCCCTCACCCTGAGTTTGCAGAGGCCCCCTCCCAGGGGACGGCCCCTCCCCTCCGCTCTGGTGTGGGTCCTTGGCCCAGCCAGGCTTGGGGGCTACTACACCAGGCTTCCTCGCTGAGTCTGCCCTGGGAGGGGAGGGGAGGGGAGGGGAGGGACCGTGAGGGTGGGAGTACTCGGACAGGTTCTTTCCAGGGTGTAGTCTGCAATGTTGGGGGGTCTTCGGTCCTTCCTCAAACTCCTGGGAGCCAGTTCTCAGGGCTGGGCTGGATGTGCAGGCCTGGTTGAATTGACAAGTGAAATTCTTGTCACCACCCTGCCCCAACACGTCCAAAAATGGCTCAGTGCTGGCCTTCAGGCACGGCTGGATCCAAGTGCTCCAAGAACACCACTCTTTCGTGTTCTGTATTGGCCTCACTTTCAGCCAAGCTCTCGAGAAGCAGCAGTCTAGGTGGCCCTAGGCAGAAAAGCTGACCTCCTACCAGCCCCGAACATGTACAGCTCCTTTCTGTGGAGTGCCTGCATCCCTCCCCGCCCCTCCCGCGCCCAGTCCCCCCACTCCCTGCACCCTCTCTCTTACTTAGCATGCCCCACCCTGCCACCACCGCCCATCCCCCAGGAATATAACTATGCTCCAGCATCCCCCGTCTTTCAGCAGGCCTCCTTCCACCTCCCCTCCCCACACAGCCTCTCCCAAGGTTACATGCGGTCTGATCCCCATGCCTCCCCATGCCCATCCCCTCTCCCCACTCGCTCCCCACTCAGCACAATCCCAGCTGCAGGCCCCCCTGGCTTCCTTGGGCAGCTGCTCACCCCTCTCTGGCACCCCTTGTCCCCAGCCTGGTGATTAACCTTGTCCTGGCCCCGAACCCTTCACATGGCACCCCAAGGACTCTGCAGCCAAACTTTGCCACACACCCCCTGCCCTGGACGACACCTGCAGACGCTGTGGGAACTGCGGGTCCCCCACCCCTCAGCTGTCCAGCGCCAGGACGTGTCCACCTCCCTCCCAGCCACTGCCACCTACACCTTCCTCCTGGCCACATCCATCCAAGCCGGTCCCCGTAGAAACACAGCTTCATTTTTCATCCATATTCCCTTCTTTCTGCGCCTTTGCCGAGATACTGCAGTGCGCGGTAAACTGCCCTCTTCCCAGCCATTACTGCGATGCGCGGTAAACTGCCCTCTTCCCAGCCATCTGAAACGTTCCGACACTTGCATGCACCACCACAATCACGGTGACCAACATCCCAGGACCCCAAAGGTTCCTCGCACCCTTCGCAGGACTCCCCCACCCCCCAGGCCACCCCAACGCTCCACACAAAGGAAACCCCACGGGGCCCTCTGGCCAGGCTGCGTTCCCTCATCATCACCCCCATCACCCCGAGACTCACTGTGGCACCGAGCGGCCCCTCCCTGTAGGAACAGGCCAACATATCCCTTCACCTGTAGAGGGACAGTTCGGGTTCCTCCAGTTTTTAGCCATTTGAGATAAAGCCGCTATGAAAACTCGTGTACAATCTTTGCACAGACGGCTCTTCCATTTCTCTTGGGTGAGAGCCCAGGAGTGCGCTGGCAGGGTGTGGGAGTGGACGTGGTCATAACACACATCTCACTTCTGAAGAAACTGCCCAGGGCCGTGCATCCTGCAGCCCTGCAGCTCCCGGGCCCTCATCCTCCCGGCACTTGGCATAGCCAGTCTTTTCCCGATGGTGTGCTGCTAGCATCTCACTGTGCTTCTAATTTCCAAACAAGCAGACAAAGTGTGCTTGCCTTTCTCCCCAGCTGCACCAGCAGGAGAAACCCTGTCCCCCACAACACACACACACACACACACCCCTCTGTCCAGGCCGCGGCCTCTGCTACGCCCTGCCACCCGGTGGGCTCCTGGCCACCTCTTCCAGCCCAAGTCCGACCCACTCTGCGGCGGCGCCTGGCCCTCTTGCTGAACAAATACATTTTAGAAAAGCGATAGATCTGTGCAGGCCTGTTCCCCTCAGAAACAGAGAGAGTCTGGCAGTTAGGACTTAAAGCCTGATGCAACCGCCTCGAGAGGCAGCTAAATTTGTAAGGAGGAATGTGACTTGTTTCCCTTGCGAGTCTCCGAAAGAAAGAGGACACGTCCCCTTGGGCTGGTCCTTCCTGGGCCAGGTGACCCAGGTGAGGCCAGAACGATCTGGAGGACAGAGAGGCTGCCAGTCTGTCGCTGTGGAAGGGGAGCTCGGAAAGGCTGCTTATGGCCTGGGGCTAAGAGCATACCTCCACCGTGAGAGCGTGCACTGGTTGAGCACTTGCTGTATGCAAGGCATGAAGGCTAAGCAGGACTCAAAGGGGTCCCCAAGGCTGCTCAGATCGACAGAACATGAGACCAGAACAGCTGCCTTGTGGCCTCGGATACCGGGACGGTCAGGGCTGAGGGACGCTGGGTGGACTGTTGTTTCTTTTAGATGAAGTTTTTTTGTTTTTTAATTTTTTTTTAATGCTTTATTTGTTCAGCTGTAATAAGTCATTTTAAGACCTCTGTGTTCTCAGATATGTTTTCTTTCTTTCCCTTTCTTCTCTCTCTCTCTCTCTCTCTCTCTCTTTAGGCTACATTGGGTCTTCGTTGCTGCACACAGGCTCCCTCTAGTGGTGGCGAGCGGGGGCTACTCTTTGTTGCGGTGCGCGGGCTTCTCATTGCGGTGGCTTCTCTTGTTGCAGAGCATGGGCTCTAGGTGCACGGGCTTTGGTAGTTGGGGCACGCAGGCTCAGTAGTTGTGGCTCGTGGGCTCCAGAGCGCAGGCTCAGCAGTTGTGGCGCACGGGCTTAGTTGCTCCGTGGCATGTGGGATCTTCCCGGACCAGGGCTCGAACCCGCGTCCCCTGCACTGGCAGGTGGATTCTTAACCACTGCCCCACCAGGAAAGCCCTCTTTTCGATAAAAGTTTACACTTGGAGACCACGGTTGTGACAGAAGGGGAAACAAGTGAACTGTGGATAATCACAAGATTTGCCTTGATAACAGCATTCCCAGAAGATCACAAGCTGTCTCCTACTTAGCACACCTATCCCGAGACACTCGCGTGCCTTCCCGCGTGGCACCACGTCACCTGCCCAGGTGGAGCCGAGGCCCCACCCAGGGGGTCCGACGCTCAGCTCTGGAGTCTTTCCCCCACGCTCTCCTGAGGTACACTTCACACACGCTAAAACACACAGATCTTAACCTGTCAGCCTAACCTTTCACACGTGTTCACACCCACGTGACCACTGCCCGGATCCCGACGGCACTTCCATCAGCCCAGCGGGCCCGGGGCCCCTCCAGCCTGGGGAACGCGCTCGGACGCCCGTCACAGCTGGGAGTTCTGCCCGTTCTCGAGCTACAGGCGAACGAACAGGGTCGGGTGAGCGGGGGCTTCCGCGGCGGGCTTCTCCCAGCGTAATTCTCAGGAAACTCGCGGGTACGTTACTGACCGCATCATCGGTGCGCTCCGCTTACTCCCGGGGAGTATTTCACCGAATAAATACCCTCTGGTTTGCCTGCACTCACCTTCCGATGGACACGCGGGCCGTCCCCATTTTACCCCATCAACGAGCACAGCCTCAGTGAGCAGCCTCGCAAGGTGTCTCCGGAGGACAAGGCACCCATTTCCCTGAGTAGACGCAGAGGGGTGTGACTGCGGGCTCACGCACGTTTACGTTACCAGGCGTGACACGGTTTCCCGAGTGGTTCCGCCACGTTACACACTGACAGCCTGTGGGAAGCTCCACCCACACACAACACCGTCAACCTTTACCATCTGAGCCAACGTGGGTGAGTGGTGGAATCTCACCGTGGTTTTGTGTTTCTCCGATGCCCCGTAACGACGAGCACCTTTTCATTTGCCTGTTGGCTCACGGGCAGACCTGCCATGAAGTACCTGTTCAAGGGTCTCGCACGTTCTTTACCAAGTTGTCTTCTGACTGCTGAGCCGTGGAATCCTTTGTATATTCTGGACACAGGTCCTTTGCCGGGCGTGTACTTCGCAAATATTTTCTGGAAGTCTCTGGCTTGCCCTCTCACTGTCACAAGAGCATCTTTCGATGAGAGAAAGGTTGTAACTTTAAAGTCCAATTTTCCAATGTTTTCTCTGTGGTTTGTGCCTTCTATGCCCTTAGAAATCCCTGCCCGCTCCCACGTCATGACGATCTCCGACGTTTTCTCCCAGAAGCGTTGCAGTTTTAGCCCCCGTTTTGAGGCCTGTGATCCATCTCGAAGTGATACCTGTGGTGTGAGGGCTCACGTTCCCCCCACCCACCCATAGGGCATCTGGTCACACCAGCGAAAACCTAGTGACCATAACATATGGATCCCTTCCTGGACTCTCTATTTTGTTCATGGATCCTGTCTGTCTTTACGCCAATACCATGCTGTCCCAATTATTGCAGCTCTACAGGAAGTCATGAAACCTGGGGCGGAAAGACTTCAATTTTGTTCTAGATTGTCTTGGCTATTCTAAGTCCTCTGCAGATTCATGTAAGTTTCTAGAATCACATTGTCAGTTTCTATGAAAATTGCTGGGATTCTAACCGGGACAGCATTGAATCAGTTGGGAGAGAACCGCTATCTTCACAATACTGGGTCCCCTCCGTGGGTACAGCGACGTTTCGCCCTTTAGGCCTCCTTTCCTCTCATTTCAGTGTAACGACCGTAGACATCTTTCACTGTATGTATTCCCACGTATCCCAATGTTCCTGGTGGCGGTGTTAATGCTACTTTTCTAGCTTTTTGCTGCTGGCTAAGGGATTACGGTTGATTCTGGATCCTGACCTCGCACCCCGAAATCTTACAAAACGCACAAGCGCCGGAACCGTTTCAGCACCGTGCGCATGGATTCTTTTGGGATTTCTGTGCACTCAACTGCATTGCCTCAGGGTCCTGCCCTCACCTTCAGTCCTCATTTCTCTCTCTCGCCTTTCTGCCCGACTGGGACTGCAGTTCCCTGGGGAATGGACGTGGTGAAAGCAGACGTCCTTGTCGCGGCCCTGGCCCATCCCCACAGCACTCTACCCCAAGCCCACAGAGGTACGCGAATCGGACTTCGGACAACTGGTAAGGTGTTGTGCTGAAACGCTGAACAGCACCCGGTGCCCCCAGGAGGGAGAAATAACGGATAAAGGCGCCTCGAGGCTGCTGGCCACGCTTCTGCCAGGGATCATCCCCGGCGAGCGTCAGTCTGTGCCTCGGCGAGGCCCCTGGCAGAACGACTGGGCCCAGGAGGACGTGCAGAGAAGCCGGAACTAAAGCTACTGCACCTGCAGAAACCCAGGCGCTGCTGTCCTTTACTGACTGACCTAGTTTATTTCAGGCCAAGAACTTAGTGAAAGCAAAGCATTAGTCGTGACGGAAAGTCCAAGCATGACCTAATTAATCAACCGCCTTGGGCGTTTTCATGCAGGGGGAAGACTGGAAGTCGTGCCCCTGGTACTCCCTGCTCAGGCTCTGAAAATTCAGATTTAGTTTCTTTCATCATCCAAAATCACAGGCGTTACGGGTTGAACTGCAATCCCCCCCTCCCTTAAAAAAAAAAAAGCTTATGCCAGGGTTGTGTGGCGGTCCTAACACTCCAGGACCTCAGAACATGACCTTATTTGGACACAGGGTCTTCACAGAGGTCATCAAGTTCAAATGAGGTCACTAGGTCGGGCCCTCATCTAAACGACTGGTATCCTGTGAAAAGGAGAAACTCAGACACAAAGACAGATGCACACACGGCGAAAACACCACGCAAAGGTGAAGGGGCGACGCTTCCACGCCCCAAGGAACATTCAAGATGCCCGCGACCACCAGAAGCCGGGGGCCCAGGGCACATCCTCCACCACCGCACTCAGAACCAACATGGCCCACACACCTGGGTCTCGACTTCAGCCTCCAGAACGGAGACGACCAAAACCTGTGGTCTCAGCCACCCGGTCCACGGCGCTCTGTCACAGCAGCCCCAGGCAACTGACGCAACAGGTACCAGAATGAGACCGTAACTCGTAAATAAGCCCACGGATCACGGGAGATCCAGCAAACTCGTCAAAATTAACGTGAAAGCTAGATGCCGAAAACCATCACGCCAGGGACAGGGTCTGTGGCTCTTGAGAGGCCGAGCACTGGTGGGGACTTAGGCGGCTAAGCCTCTGAAAGGGGGGCCCCTCGGGAGCCATGGTTCATCAAGGCCAACCTGTCATGCTCACCGCCAGACGGGGCGGAGCCTCTGGAGACCCCGCCCTCCCCATCCAGGGGGTGGGTCCACATCAGGGCTGGGGCTGCCCCCCCACCCCGGATCTCCCCGACTCCTCGCCTTACCTTCCCTCTCCCAGGGGTGCCCCCGTGCCTCTGCACGGACGGGAGCCCGGAGTCCACGCTGCGCAAGTCCATCTGTGTCCGACGTGCGGAGCCCCAGGCTGAGGGCAAGGCCTGAGCTCGGCTTCCGGGCCCTCGGACGTGACCCACCGGGTCCTACTCTGGAGCACGCAGGTCCTGTCCTTGGAAGTGAGGCTATTTCTACCAGGTTCGCTGGGTTTTAGACACTGATTCTAACAAGGAGCTCATAAATACACCTCAGTGGAACCAGAGCTGAATCTCTGGTAGCAGAATCTACAACTGGAAAACTGGGAAAAATAGGCAAAACAAATACAGATAAATTTGTTTTTAATAAAGGAGTTAATTTTCTTTCAATCCTATATAAAACAATAGCAATTAAAAACTTCATTTCTGAAAGTAAAATATTTACATATGAACAAGTAACTGTGCAAAATTTACATGAAAAAATGGAAAGACAGGGATTTCCTAAAAGACAAAATAAAAGGTGTAACAGTTTTCAGGCGTTGGTAAAAAATACTGATCAGCATTCAGTTCACACGCGCGAACAAAGTCTAACGTGAGAATTCACACGGAGAAAGCCGAAGTATTTACACTCATAAAAGTACTATCAATAGACAATTTAATACAATAACCTCTGAAAATATAAAGAACCAATTAGTATATTTGTAATAAAAAAATAGGTACAAAGAAGGGGCTTTTGCTCTGGACGTCTGTAAAGCGAGTCCACAGCTTGCATACAGCCTCTTAGCAAAATAATTATAGCTACATAGCCGTCCTCACGTTGTGTGCCAAAGGTTATGTACAATTACTGACAAAATACACCAACCAGTTTCCAACACTTGATTCACACTGAGAAACAGTCTTCTGATGATTCTTCTCAACTCTGGTTTTATTTCATCTAAGTTTTTTCACTTTTAGCTAAAAAACAGTGCAAGTAAAATAGATTTATGCTGAAAAGGTTTTCATTTCTTTTAACTTTACAGCTTTACAAACGATAGCAAATAAAATGCATTTGTACAGATGCTGACCCCACACATTCAGAAGGAGCCGCGTCGCCGGGCCCCACGAAGCAGAAAGGGAGGAGCCCCAGGCGCAGGCAGGCGGTAAGCTGCCTGCTCCCTGAGGGTCCTGAATGGAGGGCCGGGGACGGGAGGGAGATAAATAGTCTAAAAAAATCAGTTTGCTTTGCCAACTGACTAATACAAAAATAAAATAAATGAAATGAGGTCATCGGCTGTAGACACACACATCCGCAGTAAGTTGGGTTGAACTAAACCAAATGCACAAACGATGTAGAAACCGCTATGAGGTGACAGAGGGCAGCTACTTATTTGCTAAACGATTCCATCAGTTTTTATATATGGCTTGTTTGGCAAGAAGGCCACTCGATCAAAGATGAGTTAAGATTTAATTGTCCTTTAAGAGTACCCGCAGGCCTCTTGTTCTCTGTTACAGAAACGTGTTTTCCTTCATACTGAAGAGTTGACTTAGAAACAGGAATATAAAACTGTTCCATTGTAAAGAGGTGGCTGCTTTTAAACAATATCCCATTTGCTTGTTACAAAAAGGCGTCATCTGCAAATATAGAAAAAGTCCCCAGGCGTCTCCGGCTAAGAGGCCGCGTCCGTGCTACTTAAGGAATGCTTTGTAGAGCAACAGTGAATGGCTTGTCTCACGTTCATTTTCTAAACAAAATATGAGGTCCCTGAGGTTGACCCGCGTGATCCTTTGTCGCGTGAACTGTCTGGGGGTTCCGACGCCGGAACTGCCTGGGACCGCTGAGCCTGGGCCCGAGCCCTGGTGACGAGAAAGGAGAAGACAGCCGAGTTAGTGGTGCGCAGAGGTGGGCAGGGCCCTCGGCGCTGGAAGGAAGGGGCAGGGCCAGGCGCCGCCCCAGGACCAACTCACGTTTCCCTACAGGTGTCCCAAGAAACCCTGGCTCTGGAGGAAGCCAGGCCTACTGCTGGAGCTGAAGTGCTTTACGAGTCCCTAACGGGGAGGGGTGAGAGCAGGGGGCACGCCGACCCTCCAGGACTGGTGCTCTCAGGCACGCGCTCGAGAACACTAACCCCGAGATTCCCCCCAGAGCTCAGACTCTGGCCCCTGGGGCACGAGGAAGGAAAAGGTGGCGGCTCCTGCCCCAAGGGGACGGCAGAACAGCTCCAGGGCTTGTGGCTGGCGTCCCCGACCTCCAGGCGTCCAGGGACTCAGGTGTGCTGATGCTGTGCCCGCGGCGGCCGTGACATCCCCGCTTCGCCGGCAAAGGCACACTTCCCAAGGCCGCAAGGTCTAGACTCCTGGGCTGGGCGGGCTGGCGGTGGTCGGCTGGCTGCGCCGAGGGCTCCACAGTCACCACGTCGTCCATGGCCTGGAGGGGGCTCCCTGCTTCCCCGGGCTGACAGCGGCGGTTCGGCCGGCCTGTACCGCTCGGCGCCCAGCCTGGTCGGCCCGCGGGGGATCCGGGCGACAGCTGGGGCTCTGATGCCTGCCTGCTTGGCACAGGTGGGTTTCCGGGCGCTCTCCTGCCGCGTCGCCGCCCCTCAGCAGCAGCGTCCCGTGGTTTCAGCATGTCACCACCTCCAACCGACACTCGCAGGCATGAACCACGCAACTCCCAATCGGACAGTCCTCGGTTTTCCACTCGGAATGAACACTGAGTGTCTGTATTCTGATGGTTAAAGTCGCTCTTGCGTATCTGAAGCGCAAACCTTACAGTGGTATGTTTACAGCGTTTTCTCGAAGCTTAAGGTGGGAGCGATGAACCCTATGATACTGGAGGAAGCGGCAGCGCAGCGAGCAGCCAGCAGGTGGCAGGTGAGGCTGGTCCCTCCTGGGCACTCAGGGCAGCTCAGGGCACGCACGCCCTTCTTCCACCTTCCACCGTTAACCGCGTGTTCTTTACGCCCCCTTCAGACACCCTTAAACCACCGGGGTCCCTCCTCCAGGCCGGTCCTCTGGCGACACGTTTCCGTGTTTGAACAACTATTTAGGTTTTCTTGGCAGCTTCCCCTGAGTCTCCATAACGGCCCTAAAGGAGCATTTTGTGAACAAGACAAACCGCCCCTGAAAAGGGGGTGATGAAAGCACACAGTTTAGAGGAGCCAGGAGGAAAACGGGGTTCCATCTCCGCAGCCGGAGAGCTGGCCTGCGCCGGGGGCCCTGTGGGTGTGAAGCCTCTGCACCACGGGGGAGCCTGCAGGCCAAGCCGAGGCCAGTGCCTGGCCAGACGGCTGGGGCGGGGCCGGCGAGGCCGTCAGGCGGGTGGGAGCCGGGACAGACAGGGCGGCGCCAGACCTTGGGGCTCGTGGAGAGCAAAGCGCTCCCTCAACCACGGGCCAGGTGTCTTCTGTGACACTCGCTACAACTCTGGGCCACGTGTGATGTTCTTACTTTCAAAACAGTTCAACGGCCAAACCCAGCTGGGACAGGGGTGAGGGCTCCCTTCAGGCACAGCATTTAAAGCTGAAACTCAAGCAATCCCTGCAAGTAATATTTTAATGAGATCTTTTTCAGAAGTCAGCAGTGCTTCCAAACAAACCGGACAGGCAAGCGTTAGCACAGCCCACAGCCAGGGCTCCGGGGCCGGGACCACACCGGCCCCACTCCGCACGTCTCAGGCTCCAAAGGTCACGACGCTGCCATGCGTCACTGTTCTATGGACTTGAATAAGAAGCCTATGTGCTCAAAGGCATCCTACTTGACAACTCAAATGACTTCTGATTTCATGGGGTGAGTGCCGTCCTTTGATCGTACTGCCCTTGGGGTGTCCTGGCCAGAGAAGGCGGTCACAGGAACCCAGCGCCCAGCCTGCGGGCGCAAGGACCGGTCCGGCCCAGAGCCCCATGTGGGAAGCCTGGGGAAGCGGCCCTCGGGCACGGCAGCTGAGCGACCAGCAGTGACCTCAGATGACAGAAAACTGCGGGGCAGGTGCTGGCGTCCACCTTCAACAACATTCACACTCCAGCAAAGAGGCTGATTTGGTGTGTTTTGTTTTGTATTTGCAGGCACTGGGGTTGAAACAAAGCGACCGTGGACACACGGTTTACATTCTCCCGGAGGCCAGCTTCCTCCCTGAAAGTGCTGTGTGACCATTCATCATGTCCTGTCACAGGACTGCTGAGAGGATTCATGAAAGGAGGCTGGTATCTCCTTTGAAGGCAATCTTTCCACTGTCAAAAACACCACAACCAACCTAACAGGCAACAAACACTCAAGGTGAAAACCAAATGGAGACAATCACCTCCGTCCCAACCCCACCTGGCTCGCGGGGTCACTTCGCTGGGGCCCCCAGGGCCGTGCACAACCAGCGGTGGCGGCCGGTGCAGCTTCAGACCTGCCGTGGCCACTCGCCCCGTCGGCGGAGAGCACCAGCCCCTCGGGGACTGTCTCGGGGGGACTCGCACCACGGGGGCCTCGTTGCCGCTCCCCCCAGAGCCCCCTCGACAACAGTGAGAGGTCTGTGCCCACGAGAGGGCACCTCTAACCCGCGTGATGTCCCTGCGTCCCGGACGGCGAGTGACGAGGTCACGGCGCCAAGAGCACAGGCCCCCGGCCAGCTTGCTCTGCTCCGCTTCTGCCAGCGCAGTCCCCACACTTGTCCACGAAACGGAGCCCACGCCCAGCACAGGCAGCTGGAGGGCGCTGTGAAAAGCGGCAGCGACGGAGCCCCTCGGGCACTCAGCTCAGAACAAGGGCCACTCGCAGGAGGCTGAATACAAGCTCACCCCGGTACCTCCCATCGTCTCCCCAAGAACCGTCCAGAACAGGGAGGGAAACACAGATTTACGCGGGGCACGGCACCCGCACAACACGAGGATGGGGCCCGGACCCCATGCGGAACGATGCTCCTGGGCAGGGCCCACAGTGCCTCCACGAGGCAAAGCGCCAAGAGGCAGAGCAGGGAGGGGGGGCTCCCGCCAGAGCGGGCCTGGGGGGGCCTAAGAGCGCACAGCTTCTGAGGTGAGTCCTTTGAAACTGGGCAGGGGCGGCAGGCAAAGAAGTAAGCAGGGGGAATGCAGGGGCCGGCAGGCACAGGGCCTCGCCTCCAGAGGACACTCAGCCCTCCTCACCCTCGGACAGACACCTGCGAAGCCACCAGGCTCTGCAGAACTGTCTGCAGAGGGCACCGTCCGAGGGCGAATCTTGTAAACACCCCAACCATGAAAACGCACACGAGGAAGATACGCAGGTCCACAAAGAACCACTGCAAAAAATCAGAAGATGAAACTCCACATGTATCAGAGACAAAGTCAGTCTGGAAAAACAAGAAAACTGTAAGACAACGCTTTCGACAAAACAAAATATACTTAACATCTGAGGATATGAAAATCACCTTGAATCAAAACCTCAAAACTTAGCAGGAAAATGGACTGAAAACCAGAAAGAAATGAGAGTTGATTTGACACAAGAAAGAAATGAGAAAAAAAGACAAAAGTATCTCAGAAATTAATATAAACCGTAAGGTGCTCAGGGGAGAAAAGACTTGAATAAAAATGTAGTAAGAGGCAAAGAAGAAAGGCAGAAAAACAAGAGAATAAAAATGAGACAAAGAAAAGAAATTAAAGGGCCAGGAAAAAAAACAGGGGAAAAGGAAGCAACCAAAGGAGGACATGTACTCAGTCGTCCGAGCCCCGGAGAAGGAAGACAAACATGCAGTAGAGGTTAACACTCAAACTATAATCCAAGGAAACTTTCAAGAAACAGAAAACAAAACAAACCGACACACTGAAAGGGCATGTGGGCACCTGGGAAAGGTAACCCATAAAAATCAACTTCCACAAAGCCTCAGGAAACTGTCAGCTTTCCAAGATAAAGAAAACGCCTCCAGGTAAAAAGAGAAAATAAACCATCAAGACGAGAGAATTAACCTGGCATCAGGCTTTCCCAAACCAACACAGAAAGCAATGCAACAGCACTGAAAAATCACTGAAAGCAAGTGTGAGCCAACATTTTTATATCCAGCCTAACTGTCCTCCACACATCAAGGCCACAGAAAAACCGTTTCAACCTGCAAAACATCAGGGGACTCTGCACCTGAGCTTTGCGAAGGCTCAGCCACAGGCAGGGGTCGTCCCAACAAGGGAAGAGCGGGGAAACCTCAGAAAAACGCAGAAATAAGCATTTATAATATATAAACATGCAGCTGGTGCCACAGCAGAGGCGGGGAAGAGGCTGGGAGACGGCAAGCGCTGTGACAAGGCAGAAATGACGCAACAAAGCACGAAAGGGAAGGGGACACCACAGGCTCCGGACGCAGTGTGGCCACCGGGGAGCCGAGGAGAAGGCTGACGCAGGCCGAACAGGAAACACACGTGAAAACCGGGGACTGAAGACGCCCAGAAACACTTACATACAAAAGTAACCACTAGAGCAGTTACAAACCATCCTAAACACAAACAAAAATCTTAATTAAGGAGCAAAGACTACACATCTCACCAAAAAACAGAGCAACTATAAAAAGTACACATCATCATAAAATACTGTGACCGAGTCAGAACCCACTTTGTCAGCTATATCAATACAGATGACGGGCTTAACTCACCCGTGACAGGAAAACGCTTTTCGACTAGACTCAGAAAACAAGACCCTGCCGTGTGCTCTACACAAGAGACATACCTAAATCCGGGCTACAAATCAAGCAGAATGGAGGTGTTCCAGGCTGATGCAAACAGGAGAGCAGGGGTAACGGCCCTGACTGAGGACAAAGGAGACATCAAGCCCACTGGGCAAAGGCTGACGCTTTTCAATGGTAAACATCACGACTCACGGTGAACATGTAACACTTACGGATGTTTATGTACCAAATAACACAGCAACCTCCATACAAAGCAAAAACTGCAGGAGATGCAAGGAGATAAAGACAGAAACACAAGGACTTCCCTGGTGGCTCAGTGGTTAAGAATCCGCCTGCCAATGCAGGGGACACGGGTTCAATCCCTGGTCCAGGAAGATTCCACATGCCGCGGAGCAACTAAGCCCGTGCGCCACAACTACCGAGCCCGCGCTCTAGAGCCTGCGAGCCACAACTGCTGAGCCCACGCACCTCAACTACTGAAGCCCACATGCCCAGAGCCCGTGCTCCGCAACGAGAGAAACCACTGCAGTGAGAAGCCCATGCACCGCAACGAAGAGTAGCCCCCGCTCACCACAACTAGAGAAAGCCCGCATGCAGCAACGAAGACCCAACGCAGCCAAAGATAAATAAATAAATGAATGTATTAAAAAAAAAAAAAAGACAAAAAAACACTAACAACGGAAAGCTCCGGGACACCACATCCATCCAGCACAAAACACATCACGTGGACAAAAATAAGCAAAGACACAGTGGGCGTAATCGGTCAGGTGCACCCCACATAAACCCAGCAAGCCCTACACCTGCCTAAGAATACGCCTTGTTCTCACGCACCCACAGCACGTTCACCGAAACTGAGCGCCCCTGTGGCCCAACAGATCAGCAAAATTACAAACCGTGGCAACACACGCCAGGAGGCTGTGGGGAGACAGGCCCTTTCCCTCACCACCGGCGGGTGAGAACTGGCACGACCCTCCAGAGGGGAGCTTGGCGATTCCTAACGAAACTACCGACCCACTTACCTTCACCCCACAACACACACCCCCAAGAATACAACACCGTCCGTGCACAAGGGAGGGGGTCGCCCAAGACACGTGGGTGCGGAGAAGCACCCCGCTTGCTGTGAAGAATGGGGAGCATCGCCACGAAACGGCATGGAGTGCACTCCAGAACATGCGAAGTGAAAACGGCCCACTGCAGAAGGGCGCCGACATTACGCTTCCTCAAGAGAGAGGCGGAAATCGCAAAACACACGCTTGTGTCTGAGGGGGAGGAGGCGGCACTGCTGGGTGCAGGCATTTGTACAGCTCTGGCTCTGAGAACCCCCAAAATAAACAACCAAACGAAAGCGGGGGTGGGGGGGGGCGCCACACTGGAGGACAGACAGCAGAAGAGCCCAGCTGTGCCACTCGGAGGGACACAGCCTGCTGCGGGGCAGCAGGAAAGGGCTCATCTAGTAACTCTGCGGCGCTGAGGACGCGGAACTCGGGGGCGCCGCAGGGCTACACACAGAAAGAACTGGGCAGACACATGCTACTCTGGACAGTCAGCCACTTCCTTCTCACAGGGCTTAGCAGTTGTGGATCTCCTTTTTATCTGCAAAGTAGGGTGGGACAAACAGCAAACCCACCATGACGGTGAGAGTCAGGCCTCCCACGTGGGACGCGGGACGGCTCGGAGGGCCTGTCACGGCAGGTTGGACCCACCGCCTTCGGTACAGACACAGAAAACACAGGTGGGGCGGTGCATGTATCCCCAGCTGTACCCCCGAGGGGGCTGGAGCAAGACACCCAGGGGCCCGAGCACACCGGTGCCCAGACCTGGTCCCTGCACACGCGTCCCAACAAAAAGAACCGCGGCTCTGTGGAGAAACGGTCGATTCCACTGTTAGGGCAGGAAAAATATAAGGTAAGCCTGGAACATTTGTGACGTGAGAGAGTAAGAACCCTTCAGAAGGTGACAGGTTACGTCAACAGGACAGAGGAGCCCAACTGAAGGGCTCGCGAGGACCAAGCAGGGCTGGCAGAATTCCAACCAGCAAATGGGGGACAGAGGAGGAGAGCCTGTCAGCCCGCGGTCACCGAACACGGGAAGCAGTGGTGCCAACGAGGAGAAGCAGGAGGGCACGGTCCCTCAGCATTTCCCACAAGACACTTTCGTGACAAAGGGACACAGATTTTCCAGCGGAGATGCCTGCGACCCCCCTAGAACCAAGTGTTCAAAGCAATCACTCGCAGCGGGACACACAGATGTCATGTACCTCCTGATACGATGCACTGAGGACACAGTATCACTGGTGCGACATTCTAGCCAAATTACGTAACCTGGGTTTCATCAAGAGGAAACGTAAGATGAGCTCAAATTAAGAGACCTTCTACCAAATAACCGACCACACACTCTTCAAAGTGTCAAGATCAGGAAAGACAGGCAAAGACAGAGGACCCGTCATAGACCAGAGGAGGTTACAGAGACATGGTGACCGAATTCCAGGAGGGCTACTGGATGGGATCCTACATCTTCAGTGGAGAATGGTAACAATCAAATACAGAGAAAACATTTGCTTTTAAAAGACATATCTGGTTTAAAAAAAAAACTCATCCAAACTATACAAAGAACTCCAAAAACTCAACAGCAAGAAAACAAACAACACAATTTTTAAAATGGATCAACGGGGCTTCCCTGGCGGTGCAGCGGTTGAGAGTCCGCCTGCCGATGCAGGGAACGTGGGTTCGTGCCCCGGTCCGGGAAGATCCCACGTGCCGCGGAGCAGCTGGGCCCATGAGGCATGACCGCTGAGCCTGCGCGTCTGGAGCCTGTGCTCCGCAACGGGAGAGGCCACAGCAGTGAGAGGCCCGCGTACCGCAAAAAATAAATTAATAAAAATTTAAAAACTAAAATAAAATGGATCAACGATCTTAAAAGACCCCTCGCCAAAGAAGAAGCACGTGAAGAGGTGCTCCACGTCATGCATCAGGGAAATGCAAATTAAAGCAATGAGACACCACGACACACCTACTAGGACGGCCAAAATCTAGAGCACCGACAACACCAAATGCTGGTGAGGATGTGGAGCAACAGGAACGCTCATTCATAACCGACGGGAATGCAACATGGAGCAGCTACTTTGCAAGACAGTCTGGCAGTTTTTTACAAAACTAAACATACTCTCACCATACGAACCAGCAATTGTGCTCCTTGGTATTTACCCAAAGGAGCTGAAAACTCATGTCCACACAAAAGCCTGCACACGGGTATTTATAGCAGCTGTATTCACAGTGGCCAAAACTTGGAAGTAAGCAAGATGTCCTTCAGCAGGTGACGGATAAACTGTGGTGCATCCAGACAGCGGAACACTATTCAGCCTCGAAAAGAGAGAAATGAGGTACCAGGCCACAAGAGGACACGGAGGAACCTGAAATGCATTTAACTAAGTGGAAGAAGCCAATCTGAAAAGGCCACAGACTGTGTGATTCCAACTCTATGACACTCTGGAAAAGACAAAACTATGGAGACAGCAGAAAGATCAAGGGTTGCCAGGGGCTGGGGGGAAAGAGGGATGACAGATGAAGCACAGAGGATGTTTAGGGCCGTGAAACTACTCTTTATTATACTGTAAAGGTGGATACAGGCCATCATACATCTGTCCAAACCCACAGAATGTGCAACACCAAGAGGGAACCCGGATGTAAACTGTGGACTCTGGCGGCGATGAAGTGCCCGTGCAGGTTCATCGACTGTAGCAAGCGCAGCATCCGGTGGGGGGGGCGTGGATGATGCGGGAGGCTGTGCAGGTGCGAGGGGAGCGGGGGGCGGAGGGGGGGGGGTATGGGAACTCTGCACTTTCCACTCAATTTGGCCGTGAACCTAAAACTGCTCTAAAATATCAAGTTTCTTAACTAAAATTAAATTCTGAAAAACCAAATCAAATCAGGTCTCCAGTCAGTATCACACCAGTGACGCACATCAGGGTAAGCTGACGGACATACAGAGACTCTCTTTACTCTTCGTGTAACTTTGCTGCAAGTCTAACATGAGTTCACAATAAATTTGTTTTTAAAGACACACCCTAAAGAAATAATCCGAAACTAAAAAGAGAAAAAGAGAAATTAAGCCTTAGCTCTGATGAAGAAAGGCATATGAAGGACTTTTTAAATTCCAGATTCCGTATTAACTGCCACACATAACCCACAAGTATCCCTGAAGACCTGAATTAGGCACAACCAGCAACGTACGAAGCCACGCCGCAGGACCTCCGGTGGCGTGCATCCCTCCCACCGTCTCCTCAAGGTGCCCCCTCACCCCACACTCCTCCCCACACTCACGCCCTCCCCGTCAGTCTGGAAATACGCGCTCTTTTTCTCGTCTTTAGAAAACGCCTAAGGCAGAAGTTAATCCACATGCCTTTCCCACGAGCCCTCCCCTCCCAGCACAGGGACCCCAGCGGCCAGAGTGGTTCGGGGACTGGTTACATTGAGCCAAAAAAAATAAAAAAACAAATATATTGAGAATAACGGGAACTCGCGTTCTGTCTGTGAAGGGATTCGAAAGTAAGGAAACGAAGAAGACTAGAAGCAGCCCTGAGGTCCTAGACTAGAATCTCAGCATCAACTAGAACACACAGGGTTGTTCTAGATACAGAAAGGGGCACGCGCGCACGCACACGCACACTCGCCTGTACACATACACACGTTCCGGGCTCTGACTGCTGGGGACCCGGAGCAGGGACCCCCGTAGCAACCAGCACACACAGTGCTCAGATACTGGTCTCTAAATACCACCCTCCACCGCAAGGAAGCAGGCTCCTGGGCGCCACTGCGGGTGAGGGCAGGGGAAGCACAAGAGGCACCTGGACACCTCTCACGCTTACAGGACGAGGGCAATGTTTCAAAAGGATATAGGAAACCGCTTGAAGAAGCTTCCACTGACCAAATCTAGAAATAACGAGAGTATTGATTACAACCCTCTGAATACAGCAGGAATCCATGCGTCCATACACAGTGA
>NW_020173687.1:1688913-1689629 GCF_003031525.2 Neophocaena asiaeorientalis asiaeorientalis | reverse complement strand
AAGGCATGATGGAAACAGAGCATCGTGACCTGGCCCCCAGCCTGGCGGTCCTGACACAAGGGCAGTCTGCAAGGGTGCTAAGGCCGGGTGAGGGGTGATGGGAACAGAGTACCTGCGTGACCCTGGAGTGCCTCCTTACACAACACTGATAAGCGCTAAGGGACTAACTGACTACACAGTGGAGAAAGCTGCTTTCTCAGCCAGGCAACTTAACCAGGTGATCAAGGCTAAGATCACCTAGTGATGCCAAGGGTCATCCTACAGAACAAGAGACCCGCCCTCTTCAGCACCGTCAGGAACGGGGAGACTGGGAAGAGGTTCACGCCACAAGCCAGCCGGACACCGCACACGCCTGGATCAAAGAGAAACCAGGACAGGCGGTGAAGTGGGAGCAGGTCTGGGGACCCTGGGGCATCAGGGCTGATTTCCCGATGCGGGGGGATGGGTGCAGTAGTAACACAAGAGAACGTCCAGCGTTGTCAGCATTTAGGGGTGATGGAACATCTCACACGCGTACTTGTGTGTGTAAAGAGGGAGTGACGAGGGCTTCCCTGGTGGCGCAGTGGTTGAGAGTCCACCTGCCGACGCAGGGGACGCGGGTTCATGCCCCGGTCCGGGAAGATCCCACATGCCGCAGAGCGGCTGGGCCCGTGAGCCATGGCCGCTGAGCCTGCGCGGCCGGAGCCTGTGCTCCGCTACGGGAGAGGCCACAACAG
>NW_020173687.1:1681947-1688594 GCF_003031525.2 Neophocaena asiaeorientalis asiaeorientalis | reverse complement strand
ACCAAAAAAAAAAAAAAAAAAAAGAGGGGGTATCAAAATAAAGGTGGTAAAATGTTCAGAATTGAGAATCTGAATGTCTGAATGGAGTTTTTTATACTGTTCTTACAACTTTTCTATAGGTTTGAAACTACTCTAAATCAAAAGAAAAACATTTTGAAAAACAGTAATCATTACATTCTGGGAAGATGCCAGAGGCGTCAAAGTCGTTTTGAATCTTCCCGAAGGCCAGATAGAACACAGAGCAACTAGAAAGCAAAACCAAACGCCAGCAGACAACATTTACAGCCAAACCAGTGAAGATGAACCGCGAGCAGCCACAAGCCTATCTGAAAACCGTGCAGGAAAAGCAGTGGGGCAGCTGCGAGACCCGAAGGCCCCCAGGGGCCAGCGGGTGTTCACCGGGAGGAGTGGCAGGTTCACTGGCAAGCAGCAGCTACAGCCAGGAGTTCTCTCCCCTCAGCAGCAGCCTCGCCACTAGGAACTCTGCCTCCGACCCACCAGAGCCCCGCAGCACAGGGCCTCACGCAGAAGAGAACCTGCGAGGAGCGAAATTAAAGCTGAGCAGGACAGTCAAGGACCATGGAGGCAAGAAGGTCCAGGGGAGAGTCAGGGAGCAGCAGAGCCTGACGTCTCAGACAGCAAGTTCGTCACCACGCGGAAACAACGGAAGAGGAGCTCAGTGAAGCTGGCAAACCTGCAAACCACCTCCTCCTAAAGGCTCAAGACAGCAAAATTCACATAAAAGTGAACCACAGAGAGGTCAAGTCCCAGAGAAGCTGCCCTAGGAAAAAAAGAGAATAAGGAGCAGAATAACATCCCTACAGATGATCAGAAACCGCAAAAAGACGTAATCAAAACAAGATCAAAACTGCTATGTTCTATTTCCAAACAAGCTAAAAGACACTGAGAAAATGATAAGAAGCATGAAAGAATAACATAAATCAGAATCAGCGAAACTCAGAAATGAGGTGACAAAGGCAAGGAAAAATCAGAAACAAAAGAAAATTTCACCTGAGAAATGAAGACTCTCCACGAAAGAGAACACAAGAGCAAACAAACGCAACAAATGATACCTTAAGAAGGAATTAGGAGAGCGAGAAGCATAAACAGGGTAAAACTTTTTAAAAGAGAGACTGAAAGGATTAAAGAGAAAAGGACAAATACTGATGGCAGATACAAAAGATACAGCCTCCGTCCGAGTAACAGGAATCTCCGAAGAGGAAAACAAAAACAAAGAAAGCATTAAAGAAAATGTTCCTGAATACAAAAAGGTTTAACTGCATGTTGAAAGAACACAACCTCTCCTCTCCCTGAGAGCCCAACCCAAGACAGCCAATTCCAAGTAAAATGCTGGGCTCTAAGGGAAAAGAATTCTGTGGGCATCTTTGGGCAGAAAGAACACATGAGAAACACAAGAGAAATAAAATTAGACTATTGTCAGACTGACAGCAACCTTCCATACCAGGAAAAAAATTACCTAGTTGTAACTATTTACTCAAGATAGATTCTCAAGGAAAGAAAACGTGAGCCACGGCTTTTCTAGCCATCAAAACCGTCATCGACATGCACAAATACGGGGAACGCAGCCCCCACGAAACATTCCAGAAGAATCCAACAGACAACGAGATTCAGAAAACCAAATGACTGAACAGACATCCACACAGACTTGTAATTAGCATTAAACATAAAGTTACTTACGAAACTAAGATGAAGGGTCCAGGGAGAGAGGACAGCGTGATGTAAGCAAAACACATGCACGAGTGGCAGTCCTCGCTGGAGTGTAGCCCACCCGACGCTCTCCCTCCCAGCATCCGGCCGAGTCGCCAAAGGCCCTTCCCTGGGAGTAAGGATCATACCCTATGTAAGACCCACCCCAACCAAGCCTAAAACCTGCACAGGGAAGGCAAGTCTGCAGGGTGAGCCCCACTGGGTGAGGGAGCTCAGAAACATCATGGGATTTCCACAGACCCTACTGAACACCAAAGTGAGACACAAGACACACAAGTTCAAGATGAGCAGCCAGGAGATGAACTAAAACGAGTCAGCACTCTTCAGAGCATGATGACATGTCATCCACAAAATCCAGCATCCAAACGACAATGACTAGACATGCAGAGAGACAGGAGACCGTGACCACGGTCAAAGGAAAAAGCAGTCGACAGAGACTGAATCGAGACGCCCCCGATGTCGGACTTGACAAAACCATTAGAGCAGCTTTTACAAATAGGTTCAAAGAATGCTGGGAAAATGTGGCCTCAGTAAGTGAGCAGACAGGGAAATCTCAGCAAAGACTCAGCAGCCATAAAAAAGACTTAAGTGGAAATCCCAGAACTGCAGATATATCAACAAGTGAAAACTTCACTGGACAGACTGCAGAGCTGACTGGAGAAGACAGGGAATCTGAAGACAGATCAGTAGAAATGATCCAGTCCGAACAGAGAAAGAAGTGATTAAAGAGGAACAAACACAGACTCAGAGACCCACAGGGCAATACCAAAAAGATCTTAACAGAGGTATAACTGGGAATCCCAATAGAAAAAGACTGAAACAGAGAAAGTTTTGAAGAAATAAAGGCCAAAGTGTTGCAAATTTGAGGAAAACTACTGACCTACAGATCCAAGCTCAGAGAAGCCCAAGCAGAGTGACTAGCAAGAGAACCAAGTCTAAACACCACACGGACGAACTTCTAAGAAGTAAGACGATCGCCTCAAAACAGCTGGAGAAGTGACTCACGTGACAGACAGGAAACAAGGACTGAAATCACAGTGGGGCCCTGAACACGATGGAACAACGTCTTTAAGGACAACGACCGTCACACGTTTACGGCTGTTTTCAGGTCTAAGAATAAGAGCTCTGCAATTTTGCAAAACACACTGGGAAATCTCCCATCTTTTTTGTGATCCGGAACAAGATAACATGTCTAAATGAGAATAGGAGTTTCCCTGGAAAAGAGAAAGAGACCAGCAGTTAAGACAGGATTCAAGGAGTAGAGGAAAAACGTGAAGGATGGCTAAAACTCTTACAATCACTCATCCCTATTAGTCGGTCACTCTATAAAATTAAGTGATGTATGTCTGGATCTGCTCGGCTTATTCAAGAACGTTGAGAGAAAATTACACATTAAGTTAAGCTAAAAAAACAGAGCTGAAAGAAAAAACAAAAAACTGTCAACATTCAGGGAAAACTTCATTCAAACTTTTGAGGGTGAAATACAACCATTTCCAGGTAAACAAAAGCTGAAAGAATCCATCACCAGCAGATTGCACTACAAGAAACGCTAAATGCTGTCCTTCAAGCCAAAGGGAAATACCGCAGATGGAAGCCTGGAACTTGGGGAAGGAACGAAAAACACCAGAAATGGTAAATAAGCAGGTAAATATAAAAGACGATGTTTTCTTTCTTCCTGTGATTTACTAATAAAACAACCGGCAGTTTAAAGAAAAAATAACAATACTTTAAAGTTGGGTTTGTAATTACATATAAAGACACGACAGCAAACAAAACAAGAAACTAACAAACTTTGGACAAACAGAAACAGGCAACAACAACCTTCCTTCACGTTAACCCCAGGACTCAGGGAGGACAGTCAGCCCCACAAAGGCCAGTCTTCGGACGGAATCTCCCCATATTCTCTTCGAAGTCAGTCTAAATCTCATCGTGTTAAGCTACAGTGATCAAACTTCCTCATGCAAAGAACTTCTTGCTCACATGATATCCACAAATAGGTTGATTTGAATATAAAGTATCGAATGTACCGAGAAAACAAGTACTCCAAGGGCGGTGAGACAACATGTGCGCGAACGACAGCCCGTTCTCGGCGTGCCTGACTCCCTGAAGAGGCGAGCGGGACGCAGATGCCCCGAGGCCCTTCCAGCCCCCGTCCCTGCATCCGTGCGGTACCTCTACTCCCGATCCCGGTGCCGGAGAGTCCACTTTCCTCTTTTTCCTGGGCCCGATGGCAGCTAGTGCTGTGAGGTTGGCATCTCGCTGCCTCATCTGTGCCAGTTCTTGTTGCTGCATCTTTGTTTTGAAAAGGAAACAGGGACTGTCATTTCACGCACTTTTTTTATTACTACAAAACATAGACACCAAAGGGTTTTCTAAACTTTCCTAAATGAAAATTTCATTTGACTGTTTTTTTTAAACAGTAAGCATGTTGTGCAATCAGAAAAACAGTAAAGCAATAGATGCTCACCTTGAAAAGCTCAGATATGAGCAAAGTGTGAGAGTACAGAGACTGGACTGCACCAAATGAGAAATTATCGTGAAGTTTCAAAGCACAGGAAAACACTTTTGCAAACACCATAAATCGCTACGGCAAGGCCTATTGTGCAGAGATACCATCGCTTTCTCAGCCTCTCTCTCTCTCTCGTTAAGTGCTGAGGTTGAACACAAACGTATTTTCAAGTCTGCAGTGTAGACTCTTGGACCAGAAACGCTTACCTCCTTTGCCTTCTGTTTCAACCTTAACTGCTCTGGATCTTCTTGTCTGGACCGAGACTATTTTCAAACCGGTAAAAAAGAAAGATAAGTTGTGACCTAAACGTTCATCACCCGACAAACATGTTATCTTACGCATGACATGATGACATCTAAGTCACGTGACAGAACGCATTAAATTTTTTAAAGTTTACAGCCAACAGATGAAAATTTATCATCATGAAAATCAATACCATTTGGATGTAAGAACCACGCCATGGTCCAATGCGACGTGAGGACAGTGGGCCAGGGCAGCCCGCAGGGCTCCGAGCTCAGTTAAGGGACCCGCCCCACGTGCTGGGCGACCTGCTGAGGTCTGGAGGCTTCCCGCCCCGGCTGTGCTCCTAACCCCACACACGTGTCATCGAGGCCAGCGCCAAACCCTGCTCCGGCTCCTCGAAACCCCAAGGGTGTCCGCGAGCGCCCAGGGCGGACGGGGAGAACTGCGTGCAGCAGGAGCACTGACCTTTGCCGCCCGCATCAAGATCTCTCTCTCCTGCTCGTCCTTTCTCTGTTTCTCAATTTGATCAAGCTGTTCAAAAAATTTCAGCTGAGCCCGGACATCACTTGCCTGCTCGTATCTGTCATCATCCTAGAAAAAAGTGAAACGACTGTTTGTCACGAACTTGGGAACCCGGCCGGACAGTCCGCGCACCGCTTCCCGCCCCCCTCGGCCCACTCCCCAGGCGGGCGCGCAGACCCAAGCCCCTCTCGTCTCCAAGAGGCTCTGCTTCTGAAGTGCTCTGGATGCGCACACGCCGCCTCAGGTAAGTCATCCGGGGGCTCACAGGCAACTTTCCATTTTATACACTTTGGTATCATTTGACTCTTTTAAGTTACATTTAAATTTTTTTTCTAATAGCGTAAAAAGTATTTTTAAAGCAAAGTGGCTACAGGCTTGTACTTCAAACGCTGCTCAGGCAGTGCCTGGCCGCTCCACGGTGCCCCTGAAAGAGGGTTTGCATGACTGAAGAGGAAGGCGGATTCTGCCTTGAACCTGCTGTGAGAGGCCGGGCTCTGGTGAGCTGGCCCTCCACAACACACGACAGGGCACCACTCTGAGTCACGGGAGCGCGGGTGAGCCAGAGCCCCTCGGGTCTGCAGGGACAGCTCGGGCCGCAGCTGCTGGGAGCCCCCCGCGTGGAAACGGGCGGGGGGCTCCACCATCTCCAGAGCTGAAGATGCCGCCAGCCCGGACCTAGAAGGCTGGCTCCCTAATCCGGAGGTCAGATCCTCCGCATCCTCCTTCCGCAGCCCAGGGGATAGCGCCCGGAGCACCACGGGACTGAAAGAAGTGGCATCTTCCCAAAATCTCGTTCTGGGAAAAACTCAAAACGAGCGCAACACTCTGCCGCCTCCCCCGTGCCCTCCAGGCAGCACCAGACCCGGGAGGGCCGGCAGGGCATCCCCTCCAGGAAACGGCGGGTTACCTTATAAGAGAAGTTCTTTTGCTGAGCCGTTTCTGATATCTTTTCTACAAGGTTCTGCAGCCTCTGTTGCGTGGCGTGTGACACGTAACTCACCACGTCTGGGTGTAGCTCTGTTATGCCGTGTTTCTTACCTGGGGAACAGCCGGTATTTTACAATCACTGAAGTTCTTTTCTTTCCTTCACTGTTTTCCCTTAACCCCCAGTTACCGCTTTGTGCAACCTGAGGGTCACGGGTGGTCTACACCTGCTCCAACTACCTGAGAACGTCATCGCCAACCCCACGGAAAGCACAACCCTGGCAAAACAGGTGACAAGGGACAAGGGGTGTCCCCCCAAGCCCAGGACAGCTCCGCGCTGAGCACCGCAGCCGTGGTCCACACCAGGCCCACTGGTGGAGGCCGGACGCCCAGGGCCATACCTATTTCCAATATTCTTCTTTGCAGAGGCGCCGGGAGGAGGAAGGTCTCGTCTTTGCAGGACCGCGTCAGGGTGCCCACTAACTCAGAGTTCGTAGCCAATATTCTCGCACTTTCTTCCGACAGGTTCACGCCGGCCATCGACGCTACGTCATTGATGTCATCGTCGTCCCTTCAGGAAAGAAGAGGAGGTGGGTCTAACCGAACGAAGGGCCGCCAAGGAGGCACACGCGGGTGGCCCCAACTCGGCGGGCAGAGGGGTGGCTCTCCCGCGCTGCTGTCACCTGAGCACAAAGGCGGTCGTCTGCGAGCGAATCTGTTT
>NW_020173687.1:1668433-1680917 GCF_003031525.2 Neophocaena asiaeorientalis asiaeorientalis | reverse complement strand
CGCGGCATGTGGGATCCTCCCGGACCGGGGCACGAACCCGTGTCCCCTGCATCGGCAGGCGGACTCTCAACCACTGCGCCACCAGGGAAGCCCGAATCTGTTCTTTTAAAGGAAGACCCACCCCAAGGTACGGCAGAGTGGGAGTCTCTGCACACAGATGTCAATGCCAAGTTCACGGAGAGCACAGCACCTACTCACTGCTTCAAGGAGTTTGTTCTGTGAAACCCTTTTTAAATGATCTCACAGCATTATTTTTAATACAATCACAAACTCTCAGAAAAGCTGGAAGAACAGTACAAAGGGAAGTCCGTGAATCACTTGAGGGTGAGCGGCCGACCTGACACCCAACCCCCAACCCCCAGGACACGGCAGTGTGGCTCCCTGTGGACAGAGGCATCCCCTACGGAACCGGGGGGATGGCCTTTGAAACCGGGCCACCAGCCACGCGCAGACCCCCAGCTTTGGCTAACCGTCCCTATAGCGGCTCCCACAGCAAAGGGTCCAGCTCAGAACCACGAGCTGCGTTTTGCTGCCACGTCTCTGCAGCCCCTCCCTGACTCTCGTGCCCCTGACACCTGGAAGGTCACAGGCCAGCTGTTCTGCAGCGTGTCCTCATTTTCCCTCTGACGGACGTCCCTTTGTGACGAGCCGCGGGCAATGCACCTTTGGCAGGAATTTCACACGAGTCAGGGGCCTTGCTCACCCTGCACACGGAGCTCCAGCGCAGGGGCGCCCTGCCCGCTTCCCTGCGTCGGGGCGCCCCTCCCTCCCTGTGTAGTTACGAGGACCTCGGGGGAGGTGGTCTGAGACTGTGCAAATCCCGTTTCCCTAAACCACCCACTGACTCGTTTCTAGGGGCTCGGGTTCCTGTCTTATCCAGCAGGTACAATGTCACTACAGACACGGCTGGCGGGAGGGGGCTACTTGGGGGCTTCTGGGAACTCTGACACTTGAGCACTGCTCTCTGACCAAACAAAGTGCACTAACTCGTCCTGCACCCTCCTGACTCCGGCCTGGAATCAGCAGCCCCCTAAGGCACCCTGGCTACCGTGGGGGAAGCAGTTTTAAACGAGACCTGGGCGCTGGGTGTGCTGCTGCCATCACGGTGTCACCAATCCCAGGCCCCTCCAGTGGCAGAGCGGGCGGCTCCAGCCATAGCTTTTCCAGAGTATTCACAGCCGGACGTCCGACCCGACCCGACCCCACCGGGCTCGCCTCGTTTGCTCCTCTCTGTATTTCTAACTCCCTCACACCTGCAGGTGGACGCGTCTTCCCATCTCCGCCACCCGCCCTCTCCCTCGTGGATGTCCTCCCCACCCCTGCGGGCCCCCGCCCTCCGTGCCAGACTGTGCCAGCCACCCATCTCCTTGCCCTGCCTGGAGACCGACCCAGGCTCAGGCCACCACGGCTCCAGCACTGCCAACACCTGCCCTGCTCCCTAACAGCTTGAGGGATGAAGCGTCTGGGAAGGGAAGGGAAGGACCACCCAGGTCCCCCGACACATGCACTTTGCTACTGCTGGATCCGAACCAAAGGAGCCACTGCAGCCCTTCCTATGGCGATGCTCAGACCAGCTGCTCGTCAAGAGACCAAAGCACAGCATCTCTGAAGGTTCTGAGGTTGAAAGGAGGACACAGAAGCGTCCTCTGTTACGACTGTGATGCGCTCAGAAGGCTGAGCCATCGTATCACAGACACAAACCTCCCACTGGTTCGCGCGGAAAGTCAGGTGCTCTGCCATCCCACCCTGTGTCTGCGGCAAACGTCCCTGAGCCGCTCTGTGGGAAAGCACGCACACGGCGAGCGCGCGCACGTGCATGCGTGCGTGCGTGCGTGTGTGTGTGTAGGGAATGAACGCAGCCTCAAAGCACCAATGGCCACCGGGCGAGGCGCTTCCCTCCGGCGCCTCCAGAGCCACGGCCCGCCCCTTACCTAAACGAGCCCCCCCCGGGCTCCTTGAGCTTGTTCTTCTGTGCAGCGGCTGCCTGTGCCGAGACGGCAGAAAGAGCTTTGGCTCCAGGTAACACGGCAGGTTTCACCACAGGGACTGCAAAACAAGAGACGAGGGTATGCCCCCCGCACACGGACTCGGAGATGGAGACACTGCTGTCCCCGGTGCTAGGTGGGCTGCAGGGAGGGCCACTACTCCCAGCCCACCACAAGGAGGCTTCCTAAAACGTCAGAAACGTTGGGTTACTAACTCTAGATTAGAGTAAGAGCACAAGCGGCATCTCTCACGCATTTGCCTTCCTGTATCTCATCAAACTTTCTGGAATGTAGGAATGACTGCTGGTTAAGAGCCCAGTCCTGAATGTGTAATTGTAAACATCGTACTGCCCTGGGAACGCACTAACGCCACTGACTTGTCCACCTGTTCACGTGACTACAATGGCCAAGTCTGTGTCACGTGAGTTCCACCGCAATTAAAAAGCAGGGAGACAGGGCCCTGGGGAGAGCGGCCCGGCCGCCGGCCCTCACCTGGCTGCAGCTGGCTCAGCTGGACCTGCTGGGGCGTGGTGAGCACGATGCGGCTGTGGGGCTGCCGGAGCGCCACCATGGGCGTCTGTGTCAGCGTCACCTGCGGCGGCCGGATCACCTGGAGCAGAGCCCACGGGGCACGTGAGCTCACGTCCCACCCCCGCCCCCACCGCGGAGGGGGCTCCCACACCTGTTCCCTGCCCGGGGCGGGGGGCGGGCAGCCTTCCGGGAGGACCAGGAGGGTCAGCCGGGGACACTGCATCAGGCTGTAAGCTCCTGGGGGCAGATTAACTGCTCGGAAGCCACACGTGGGGCCCTGAGGCCAGCGCCTGGAGGACAGTGTTTGGTGAGCTTGCAAACCAGCGTGGAACAGACTTCTCCTCCCCAGATGTGAGCACAGGTGCCGGGGCGCCCCCTCAGATCCCTTCCAGAGCCTCTAGGGCTGGATCAGAATCCAGCTGCTGAAGTTTACGAAGGTCGCCTGGTGGGCATGCTCTTAACGTTACAGCGCACACGGGGAGGGATGGGTGGTGCCCGGGGCCGAGCTATTTCTGCAACAAAACCTATGAAAATTCACACTGTCCAGAACGAGCAGACACACGACTGCCTGCAGGAGGTTCAGGCCAAGATTTGCCACAAACTCAGGGAAGAGCCTCCAGGTTTCACGTCTCTACGGCCTTCAAGGGAAGCAGGTGATGGACCGGTGGTGCCCGACTCTGCAAGAGCGCGGCCGAGCTCCACCCCTCCAGTGAGGGGCATGCGAGCGAGCCCTGATCTCACACCTGCACTTTGGCCCGAAGCACGCGTGCACACACGCGCGCACGCGTCCGGCCCTCACCTGGCTGCAGCTGGCTCAGCTGGACCTGCTGGGGCGTGGTGAGCACGATGCGGCTGTGGGGCTGCCGGAGCGCCACCATGGGCGTCTGTGTCAGCGTCACCTGCGGCGGCCGGATCACCTGGAGCAGAGCCCACGGGGCACGTGAGCTCACGTCCCACCCCCGCCCCCACCGCGGAGGGGGCTCCCACACCTGTTCCCTGCCCGGGGCGGGGGGCGGGCAGCCTTCCGGGAGGACCAGGAGGGTCAGCCGGGGACACTGCATCAGGCTGTAAGCTCCTGGGGGCAGATTAACTGCTCGGAAGCCACACGTGGGGCCCTGAGGCCAGCGCCTGGAGGACAGTGTTTGGTGAGCTTGCAAACCAGCGTGGAACAGACTTCTCCTCCCCAGATGTGAGCACAGGTGCCGGGGCGCCCCCTCAGATCCCTTCCAGAGCCTCTAGGGCTGGATCAGAATCCAGCTGCTGAAGTTTACGAAGGTCGCCTGGTGGGCATGCTCTTAACGTTACAGCGCACACGGGGAGGGATGGGTGGTGCCCGGGGCCGAGCTATTTCTGCAACAAAACCTATGAAAATTCACACTGTCCAGAACGAGCAGACACACGACTGCCTGCAGGAGGTTCAGGCCAAGATTTGCCACAAACTCAGGGAAGAGCCTCCAGGTTTCACGTCTCTACGGCCTTCAAGGGAAGCAGGTGATGGACCGGTGGTGCCCGACTCTGCAAGAGCGCGGCCGAGCTCCACCCCTCCAGTGAGGGGCATGCGAGCGAGCCCTGATCTCACACCTGCACTTTGGCCCGAAGCACGCGTGCACACACGCGCGCGCGCGCACACACACACACACACGCACACGGCTCCACCTCCCATGGGAGCCTGTCTTCCTCACCACCAATCAAGGCAAGAACAAATGCAGACTTTAACTTGAGCAGGTGAGAGACCACCACCCTTCATGACTCTGACTGCCCGCCTGGTTATCACTCGCGCATTATCGTAAGACACACTCCACAACCTACGAAAGTGACGTGAGGACCTGCGTTGTTTTAATTTTTTTTAACCGTCTGTATAGGAACAAAATCCCTTTGAAATTTTTTTGAAAAACTAGCAACTGCCTTTCTACCCTGGGCGAACCCCACGTGCCTGCAGGAGCACATTCAATCCTAAACTCTTCCCAGCAGAGACACCCTTTTCTATGGCTACACGACCAGAAGCCTGGATCCCAACCACAGACAAATCCACCGTCAGCAGCCGCGCCTCCCGAGGACCTCCGAGCCCCAAACGACGGCTGCAGAGCTCGGTCCCAGACCACGAAACCTGACGTGTCCAGCGCCAAGCACTTAGCGTCAGCTTGGTGTATTTGGGCCATTGCTCCTAATCAAAGATAACGTCCAGCTAAAAGATCCACTACAAACACACTGTGTCCATTTAAACCAGGGACGCCCGAAACAGTACAGACAACGGACGTGCCAAAGGGCAAAAGTCAGTAGGCTTATTTCGTTTTACTGAGAAATAAATTTCGAAGCTGCAGGGCCTCGGCCCCTGGCTGACACCTCACTATTTCAGATCCCACCCCAGGTCCTCCCTGGCAGTCTCTCTGAGCCGCGGGCGGCCGGGCACGTGCGGGGGAGCAGGGCGAGGCTCTGGCCTCCATACCAGCGGCGTGGGCTGCCCCTGCTTGCCGACGCCCACCGGCGTGGGCTGCGCGAGGCTGATGACAGGGGGCTGGAGGGCACTGGTCACGGTGGCCGCCGTCTTCCCGGCTGTGCGCTGCACCGAGCCGCTGAGCACCACAGCCGTGAGCGCGGTGGTGGCCTGCGAGGCCGGTGGCGGCTGCTGCTGACTCTGCTGGATGAAGGCCGCGGAGTCGGGGGTCAGCTGTCTCAAGGCGGGCAAGCTCCTCTGGGCGGAAAGACAGACACAGGGTCGGCTCCCTCCTCCACTCAGAAAACACACGACCCTGAGAACACGTCCTCGGCCAAACAGCGTCGGTCTGGGGCCTTAAGGAGACGCCCCGCGACGCCGGGTGCCGGCGTCCCAAACCACTGTCCCCCGACTGCCACTGAGCAGGGTTACCCTCAGTGACAACTGGCTGCAATTTGTTTAAAAAACAAAGCAGAAGCGCCATTTCTGAAATGCAGTTAAGCGCATTACGGCAGCCGAGGCATCTGAGAGACACCCTCGTCCCAGCGGCACGGGGCCCCCGTCTGCGGGGAGAGGGCCCCTTGCAGTCCCCGGCTGTGACACAACATTGTGGCCTCAGTGGCGGGGGTCTCGTAACTTACAGAGAAGCCTCGAAAGAGAAAACTTAACCTTCTGTCTCAGGGGGCTTGAAACCTGCAAACGCACCGGTGACACCCGTGCAAGCCCACCCCTCCCCGGGACGCGCCCGCCCCTCCACCCGACGCTGGGTGCTCGCAGGCGGCTTCAAATTACCTTCAGGAAAGGCACAAGGTAAGGTTGAGGTGAAGAATTAAGTTCTCGGTATAACCTACTAGTGAAATCTTCTGCTTCGATTTTTCCGTCCTTAAAAATAAAATTCACATTGAAATTCCTCCACGAATACAAACGCGCACACGCATATCTTTATGCAGCATTTCTCTGGTCTCGCGCTTTACGACTGGCTGCTCCTCACGCCAGGTCCTGCACTGCACGAAGGTGCGGGGGGGCCCGGGGGCCACGTGCTCAGCTGACACCAGTTCCCGGGCGTGCGTGAGGCCCCCGGCCCTCCCTGTGCCCCGCCCCATCGGGGCTCACTGGCCCACCCCACGACTTCCCTACGCCAGCTCCCACGGGACATCTACGTGGCACCTAACCCACCGCACATCAGGCATTTTGCCAGGCGACAGACTAGCCTAAAAGTACCCTCGTGACCAAGTTGGAAGGTACCGCAGACCAGGGACACCCTTACCCAGAGAGACCACACCTACGCCGAGACCCCAGAGCAGCTGGGGCACCGGCGGGGAGAAGCGAGCACCCAGACGAGAGGGCCCAGACGCCACTCTGGAAACCAAAGCGAGCCAGGTGTGGGGACTGGGGGGCCAAGCCCGTGGCTGACTGGGCCCAGTTCAAGGTGGGAGCGGCCAGGGCTGCAAAGAGGTCCTGTAACAAGGGCGGAACGGGGGTCCCGGTGCCCTGACAAGGGCGCAGCACAAGGGGGACGGCACTGGGCTCATCCGGGGGTGGGGGGATGGATGCGGAGGGTCGACGAGATGAGCCCACGCTTCCAGCGCCGGGGAGGGACCACAGACAAAGGACCGTGGGAAGAAAGGGAACGGCGTTTATTTAATTAGAAATTTTCATTAGAAGGTAAAATTGTTATAATTAAAACAAACAAAAAGCTGGGAGTTCTTGTTCGTCGCAGGAGGTGAGATGATTTTTCAATCTTTGGGTTTCCTGAAAAGATTTAAGGAGCATCTGAAGCAATCATTTTTGCTTGTGAGAGCGGGACTTCATTCCTTTCTGGCCCCAAACCCACATGGTCTGCAGAGACGGCACAGAGCCAGCCCCTGAGGGTGGCACCCCTCCAGCTCAAGCCTCGGCACGGAAGGGAGGCTGCGAGCAGAGGGTCTGAGCCAGCGAACCCACCAGCAGGACAGAAAAGTCCAACAGCCCGTCTGCTGAGCCACCAGGTTTCCTTGCATAGAGAAACCAAGAGGAAAGGAAAACAGCAGGAAGGAGGGGACCCCCAGGTTACCAGCAACAACAGAGGCAGCTGCCACAGGTGGGCCTGACTGACGCTGACCAAGCCCTGCAGGCAACACTGGACTCAGCCTCTGGGCACCTGGGGGCTGCAAGGGATCCTGTGTTCGCAGGTTATGTCCAGGCATCCGTGCTAAAGTATTTATGAGACTGGGGAGGGGCTGTGGGTGGCAACGGGGGCACAGCAGATGCAAAGTCACATAAGAACTCATGACCGATGAAGCCCGCAGGTGGCCCAGAAGGGCTGTCACTCTGCTTTCCGCTTCTGTATCACTTAAAATCCTCCGTGAAAGGGACTTCCCTGGTGGCACGGTGGATAAGACTCCGTGCTCCCAACGCAGGGGGCCCGGGTTAGATCCCTGGTCGGGGAACTAGATCCCACATGCATGCCACAACTAAGAGTTCGCATGCCACAACTGGGGAGCCCACCTGCGGCAACTAGGGAGCCTGTGAGCAGCTAAGACCCCGTGCAACCAAACAGATAAATATTAAAAAAAAAAAAAAATCCTCCGTGAAAAAGGTAGAGCAGGTGGAGGAGCGAGCAAGGGCCTTTAAACACCCTCCATCTGGTGAATTTACATCGCTCCTCTGCGGCCAGCACGCTGTGAGGCTCCGAGAAGCCGGGCTGGCGAGCGGATGGCAGGGTGGTGGGCAGAGGGGCCCAGACTCCAGCCGCACCCCACCCCCATGGCCAAGTACAGCACTCTAAGGCAGAGGGGCCGGCGTACAGAGCTCTTACCAGCAGATTCTGTACCAGTTCTTTCACGTTAGCGGCTGTCTCTGTAGACTGTTTACCAGATGAAGCCAGTTTTATTAGCGTAGATAAAAAATTTTTACATTTCTTCACGTTCTCCATAGTTTCCTGGATAGAAGTTAAAAAGATGTAAGCAAAAAACTCTTAAAAGGCAGATTTTCATCACAGCTTTTAACTAAGACATGGGTATCATATAAGAAATGTGTATTTCTGGGCTTCCCGGTGGCCCAGCGGTTAAGAATCCACCTGCCAACGCAGGGGACACGGGTTCGAGCCAAGCCCAGGTCCGGGAAGACCCCACATGCCACAGAGCAACGAAGCCCCGTGCGCCTACTGAAGCCTACTGAAGCCCCTACTGAGCCTGTGCTCTAGAGTCTGCGAGCCACAACTACCGAGCCCGCGTGCTGCAGCTACTGAAGCCCGCGTGCCTGGAGCCCGTGCTCCGCAACAAGAGAAGACACCACAGTAAGAAGCCCACGCACCGCAACGAAGAGTAACCCCCGCTCGACGCAACTAGAGAAAGCCCGTGCACAGCAATGAAGCCCCAAAGCAGCCAAAAATAAATAAATAAATTTATTTTAAAAAAAAAAAAAGAAGTGTGTATTTCTTTTCTTAAACTTCTTTGAGGAAAATGCAGTAACTCTCACGGCCTGATGATGGGAGTATAAACCAGGACATGTGCTCCGAAGGTCCAAACCCAAGTTTACAGCTCACTCAGCCCAGCAATTCTACTTTTAGAAATGTAACTAATAACCAATAAATGTAAAAAAGATGACCTGTAAGACATTCACCTTGATATTGCTTATCATAAAGAAAAACTGATCCCTACCTAAGTGCACAAGAAAAGAAACTGAATTATGGCACAGATACTAAAGATGCTGAAAAACACTCAGCAAAGAAACGTGAAAAACATAAGTCATAAATAAAGCACGATCCCATTGGTTTAAAGATTCACACGTGTGCAGGACAACTGCTGGAGATAAATGTTAAGGGGGCAACGCTGCTGCTCTACGGGCCGCAACCGCCGTGCAGCCCGGCCCCCGTGTCACCCCTCTAAACACACCTGGTCTGGGTTCCATCCCACAGACGTCCCCCACAGCCCAAAAGCCTCGTGTAGGGTGGTGGACCCTTCCTGCGGCCCTGCAGAGACCACTGCCCTCAGACCCACTCATATGGAGCCGTGGAGACCCCAACGCATCCCCACGTCCGCGGCAGTGGCTCCCCCGGGCCGGCTGGCGCTCTGAGGCAGCACGAACCACACACACGGCCCCAAATCGCAGCCGAGAGGCGGCACTCACCGTGGCGGCTGTGGAGGTGGTGGTGGCCCCCGGGACCGTTCGCTGAGGTGTCCCCGTCTGAACAGCTGTCGCCGTCCCAAGTGAGGGTGTCTGGGCAGCGCCACCCAGAACAAGCTGAGGCTACGAGAAGCCAAAACACAAGGTAGATAGAGGCTGCGGGGAGACGGCCTTCGTGAGACTCCCTGTAGCAGGCGGGACCCCACGGGACGTGCGGCCTCAAGGGACCACACCAGCCCCGCGGCAGACCGTGTCCCCGAGGGCCACCTTCCTGAGCACCGAGGAAGCAGTATTTTGCAGCAAAAACTGACAGAAACGAAGCCAATGGCCGGGAAGAACCTGGTTGTCAGAAGTCGATCCTAGAAGTCACATGGTGACCAAAACAAATGATCTTTTAATAACCAAACCAGATCCCGTCTCAGAACTGAAAAGAACAAACAGAGAAACCAACTGAAAAGCCCGTCACCTGGCTTGTGCAGGCAGGCTGGTGACAAGGAAGCCAGGACGTCACATGCACACGGGCAGGCCGCCCCCCATGCGGGGGGCGGCACCAGGACTCGTCGGGGTCCCGGGCTCCCCCACCGCTGCCGGACCAACCTTTCTTTGCTGCCCCAAAGCGAGTCACATCCAGAAACATCCTGGAAAGGGGGTTTTCAGAGCAGGCGGGGACTCGATGTAGTTGGTGTTGGGAGGGAGGGGCCACTTTGCTAAACGAATATATTTAAGCCAACAAACAGCTAGACATCAAACAACAACTGTCCTCGGTCAAATTCCCGAGACTTCTAGTCTACGTGACCAATCAGGATGCAAACATTTACTGCTTTTTTTTTTAATTAGCACTTTTCCAATTTAAAAATGGAGCCTCCTCCAACTTTTTAAACGTTACTCTCTTATGACTTCGGAAGATAGGGGGCAGTGTAACCCCAAGCATGACTGGCCTGCGGCTCTTCTAAGCAACCAGGCCCCAGGCCGGGCAAGGGACTCGGACAGCACGGCCGCTAAGGCAGGGGGTGGGCGGGCAGCTGTCTGCACCCCCAGGCTGTGGACACTGGTTTCACGGGAGGAGTCGAAAGAGATGATGGGCTCTTCCTTTATTATCTGTGTATTTCACTTGTAACGTTAAGCATGTATTACTTTTTAAACTACAAAATGGCAAATAAAAAACTTCAGAGGAGAAACATAAAAGAACTGACCAACAGCCATCTTTGGGCAGCAAAAGGGGAAGAGCAGAGCTGCTTCGGGACACCCAGAAACAGCCAGGGCACTTCCAATTCTTGGGAGTTTTCCTTTACATCAAACTTTATTCCTCACACTTGCTTCTACTGGTCAGATGAATACACGTTTCACCTGGATGATTCTGAGATTGTGGGAACCTATGTTGATAAACTTATTTTCTACTAAATCTCATGCAAAAGCTGACCATGAGCTTCACTGCCTTCTCAGAAAAGGTTCCTTTCACTATAACTGAAGTTCAGATGCGCCAATCAGACTGAACTCGGGCCAGAAGACCCCGTCTCAGGAAGTGCCGCTGCCTGGGCAGCTCCTGTTGCGGGAGGCCACTGAGTTCAGTTACTTGGGACCCAACTGCTCCTCCAGCTGTTCTGAAAAGCAATGTCACGGCTGCAGACGCCAAAAGGCAAAGGAGGACAAGACCAGGCTGAGTGGAGAGAGCACTGGACGAGGTGCGGCTGCAGAGAGGCCGGCCGAGGCCACACCGGGACAGGGGTCCGGAGCCTCTCACACCGCACGTGTCCGCGCCCATCAGGGAGGGGTGTTGTGAGAATCGCACGCACGAACGCACATACACAGTGAGGACACGTTCTCCTCGGTGCAGCAACAGTTCGCGAGCAACACACGCACACTCTGTCTCTCTCTCTCTCTCTCCCCCCACCCCCACCCCACGCGCTGTAGATCTTCTCTGCTTCACAGATGCAGTTACTAAGGCGACGTTTTCAATTGTACTTCCGGCACAGCGGGAAGCTTTTAAGAATGTTGCTGGTGTTAAACTCTATGCGACTTTAAAGAAAAGCAACTGATCTACGCTGCGTTCCCCAAACTCCAAAACTTAGCATCCAGCACCCAAACCCGCGAGGCCTGACCCCTGCGCCACGGGCACCACGGAGCCCCGGCCTCACCTGAAGCCCGGGAGAGCGCTGCAGCGCGGTGCTGGGCTGCGCCGTCGTCTGGGCCTGAGACACTTGCTTGAGTATGGTCGTCGGGGTCACCTGCCGTGCAATAATGGGGGTCCCGGGTGCCTGAAAAACAAGGAGGGGTCGCCTAGAAGGAGAGACAAGTGAAAGGAGCTCCCAGCACCTGGCGCACCCAACACTCCATCCTCTAGTACAGAGCCAGCGCGCTCAAGGGCCCCCAGGCCAATCACCAGCCTCAGGGAAGGCACCCTAAGTCTAAACTTTCCTTAACAAGTAAAAGTGTATGATCGGAACCTCCATCGTATAAACTGTAATACACTCCTTAACAAAGTCTCCGACCTGGTCTTTAAGGAACGCATATAACCTGGGAAATCAATACTTCTGTGGATTTCTTGTATTCTTGGCCACAAGCGCCAAAGAAGTAACAAAGGCACTACAGTAAGAGGCATGTGTTCCCTGGGCCTAAAGACCGGTCACTGTGCTGCAGAAAAGGAAGTAAACGGGACACTTACAACGAACTGTCCTACATAGTTAGGGTACATAAAGTGAAATATCCCACATCTGCGTCTTACTGCACAAACCTCGGCAGACCCTGAACACTGCTCTGGATCTTCAGTCAGGGGAGGGCCCTTTGTGAGTCCCCACGCACGCACACGCCCTGTCTACAGCACAGGGGTCTCAACTCCAGAGGAACGCGGCTGAAATCAACGGAGAATAGAGTTTTCCAGATCTTCCTCGTCTCCATGTTAGTCTCTAACCAGCCAACTGGCTCAGAACAGCAGAACGGCAGCACGAGACAGAAAGGCATCAGAGACAGAGTAGGGAGTAGGGAGGTGATGTGCAGGCATGGACCCAAATGGAGACTGAGAGGCAGAACCCTGGGGGGAGGGGCAAGTCCCAGGCACTGGGCTTCAAGCATCCAACCCATCCTCCCTCCACAACCCCAGGGGGCCACAGCCTCAGGGGTCAGGGCAGGCAGTAACCCCTAAAGGCTTCAATGTCTGCGGGGGGAGAGGGGAGTACTGTTTAACATAATCCTGTAAAGTTCTTCCACGCCTCCCTGGTAGTGACGGCTGACACTTGCTCAGCGTTCCCTCTGTTCCACTGTCCTAACTGGTCCCCGTGACAGCCCTACGAGAGCAGCACCGGCGGGATCTCCACGTTGCACAAGGGAGGAAACTGAGGCCCGGGAAGGTGGCGTCACAGGAGAGAAGGGGAGGGCCCAGACGGGGTACAGGCGGCAGACCCCAAGCTCCTCCCGCGGCATGTGGGCTCTG
>NW_020173687.1:1662543-1668344 GCF_003031525.2 Neophocaena asiaeorientalis asiaeorientalis | reverse complement strand
CACCTGCACGGTGGAGATCTGCACGGGAGGGGCACTTGTGGGCGTGGCCGGGCGGGGCGCCATGGCGGTCTGAGGCTGGGCCTGGGCGTGGGCCTGGGCCTGCATCTGGGCCAGGGCCTGCTGAGGAATCATTAACAGCTGCCCGTTCTCGCTCCGCACGAGGACCATACCTGGGGGAGGAGAGCTGGCATCGGGAAACACGCCCCAGGGCCGGACTCCATGGGGGAGCCCGGCAGCTCAGAGGAGGCAAAAGGAGAAGCTGTCAAACACAGTCGCAGAACTCTATACACACCTGCGAGAAAGAGGGTCCGCAGCACGACAAAAACGTAAAAGGAGTTTTTTCCTGGATTCAAACAGCAACAGTGGGCCAGGCAGCCGAGCTGCTCACGCCGCCGTCTGCCCCTACGCTGGCCTGCAGGTCAGGAGGCCCGGAAGCCGAGGGCCTCGTGTGCTCCCAACACAGGCTGCCCGGTGTGGCCAAGTTCACAAGGCAGCAGGTGTCTGGCAGGAGGTCGTTCGTGGCTGGAGCCTCAGACCCGAGCCCTGCCCTGGAGCAGGTGTCCCCACCCCCGTCCCCGTGGGCTGGGCTGGGCCCTGGGAGGCAGCAGCCCACATGCCCAGGGCTCCCCGCCTGCAGTCCTGTGAGGCCCCGACACTCCTTCCAGAACAGGACCACTCTTGGGTGGGGTGGGGGGGGGGCAGTTCTGTGCCCACGAAGACCTGAGGCGCCCACCACAGAGACACAAAGACACGGAGGACCGCTCACACTTCACGGTGCTTCAGCTACGTCACTGGAAGCCCAACCCTAGCGGGCAGGTTTGGCGTTAATTCCAGCTTCAAAAACCGGCAACCAATTATATCCTAGATTCCACTAGAAACAGCAACACAACTTTCACACTTGATTTCCCATGACGGATTAGTGATGGAGCTGCAAGGGGAGACCTAAAAACGCCATAAACACCGTACTCTTCCCAAAGCAAGGCCTCAGCACAGGGCCCTGCACGAGGCACCCCACTGAAGAGTGACGCAGCCAGGCAAGGGGGTGTCGACCAAGGAGCCTGCTGCCTGGGCAGCCCCTGCGTCCTCCCATGAGGCAGCTGAAAATCAGGTCCAAGAACCTCCTGCCAGCTTCACAAGGGACATCAGGCTTTCCCCTGCTGAACCAAACAGGAGTTCGATCCAACTCACAAGTCTGAGAAGTCTCTGAAGCTGCTGGGTCCCGGCTCCTTCGACACCCATCGTGACATCAGGAAATAAGAGGCCTTTCCCTGGGGTCACATCTGCTACTCTTGATCCAAGAGAACCACGTGTATGCCCATCACGAGAGCTTCCTTCCAAAACACCCCTTTTAAAATACGCCATGCTGCAGGAAAGGAAACCGTAAACAAAACAAAACGGCGCCCACAGCGCGGGGAGAATACCTGCAAGCAATGCGACCGACACGGGATTAATCTCCGAAATATACAAACAGCTCATGCCGCTCAATACCAAAAAAACGAACCACCCAGTCAAAAAACAGACACTTCTCCAAAGAAGACCTACACAGATGGCCAAGAGGTACATGAAAAGATGCTCAACATCACTAATTATTAGAGAAATGCAAATCAAAACTACAATGAGGTGTCACCTCACACCGGTTAGAATGGCCATCATCAGAAAGTCGACAAACAATAAATGCTGGAGAGGGTGTGGAGAAAAGGGAACCCTCCTGAACTGCTGGTGGGAATGTAAACTGATACAGCCACTACGGAGAACAGTATGGAGGTTCCTTAAAAAACTAAAAATAGAGCTACCATACGATCCAGCAGCCCCACTACTGGTGTGTACCCTGAGAAAACCATACTTCGAAAAGATACACACATCCCTACATTCATAGCAGCACTATTCACGATATCCAGGACATGGAAACCACCTAAGTGTCCATGGACAGAGGAATGGATAAATAAGATGGGGCACATATATACAATGGAATATTACTCAGCCATAAAAAAAAGAATGAAATAACGCCATTTGCAGCAACATGGATGGACCTGGAGATGATCATACTAAGTGCAGTCAGTCAGAGAAAAACAAATATCACATGACATCACTTATATGTGGAATCTAAAAAAATGATACAAATGAACTTATTTACAAAACAGAAACAGACGCACAGACTTACAAAACAAGCTTATTGTTACCAAAAGGGAAAGGATGGGGGGGTAATTTAGGAGGCTAGGATTAACATATACACACTTCTATATATAAAATAGATCATCAATAAGGACTACCGTATAGCACAGGGAACTCTACTCCATGTTCTATGGTAACCTATATGGGAAAACAATCTGAGAAAGAATGAATGTATGTCTATGTATGACTGAATCACCCTGCTGTACACCTGAAACTAACACAACACTGTAAATCAACTATACTCCAATATAAAATAAAAATTAAAAAACTTAAACTAAAAAAATAAAATAAGCCATGCTAAAAAAATAAAAAACCAACAGCTGCTGCAAATAACTCACTCTTTTGAAACCTGGAAACTCGTTAAAGCACTGAGGAGAGAAAGGCCTGGCAGGCCGACAGCCAGAACTGACGTATGTCCACGCCCTAAGAAGTTTGCACCACGCTCGGGACAGGTTTGGTGGGCCAGGGGGAGGCTCAAGGGGCCAAAGAAGTCAGGGCTGGGCCACTGTGGCGGGTGTTGCACAGCTGCCCACCCTGGCCCATGCCTGTGCTGGGGCCCCCAGAAGAGGGCTCTCGGTGAACACCCAGCCGTTCACTCACCGGTCCACTCAGACGCCCGTCCAGAGACCCCTGCTCCTCCCTCGCAGGGATCCTAGGGGCCAGGGCAGCCGAGCAGGCCCCTGCAGCTCCCACGGCTGGACACCCCAATTTCAAACTCGCTAATGGGGCAGCTGACGCCTACACTTTGATTATCGAATGCTTGTTTGCTTGAAAAATGATGTCTGCAGAAATATAAAGGAATGTTTAAATAATATTCATGAAAAGCAACGGGATTAATATGGCTATGAAGTGACGGTGGTCTTTTGGACACCAAAGTCTAGGAAAATGGACACTAGGGATGTGTGATGAGCCTCTGAGAGCAAGCTGGGGATGGAAGCAGAAGTCCCCCAAGAAGTGACCGTGGGACCCCGGAAGTGACAAGACCTCTCTGCAGCACTGAAAAGTCTCCAGTGGTTACAGACACGGGAAAGCAACAGCCTCTGGGCATGAGGGCCACGGGGCTGGTCTGGCCAGCGGCTCCGCGGGCAGGCGTGGCGGGCGCTGCGCCCAGGACACCTGTCAGCTTCCCTGGGTACCGCATGCACAGTCACTGGTTCTGACAAAAACGGAGTCAGACATGCACGTGCCGCCGGGGGGGAATCCAAACAGCCACGCTGGCCTCAAACACCCCGCAGTAACGGCGCTATCACCGCTCTGGATCTCGTAAACTCAAACAGATAACTATGCAGTATCCATTCAGAGGCAAAGAAACACAACTCTGTCTCAAAATGTAACTTAAATGACTTTTAGATAAAAGGTCATGGAAGAGCAATCCCCGGCATTCGCAGCAGGCAGCACGGGTGGCCTGGGACACACACCACCCGGGGCCCCACCCGGCCCCAACCCACGCCGGGAGGCCACCTGTCGTCAACCCTCCGCGGGCGGGCGCAAGGCCAGCTCTGGGAGCGACTCAGGGAATGGCCTTACAGACCGGGCCACCGAGGCCGGCAGGGAAGTGACTTCCCAGGAGCCTGGACGGGGGCCCGCACAGCACGGCCCCGAGGCCCCAGCACACACACCCAGGCAGTCTGGCTTGAACAGCGACCTAGAGGAGGGCTGTATGCATGGGCCATGTTCATCCCAGCCTTACGTCAGGGAGGAGGTCAAACTTGTCACACTGAACACAGCTTCCATTTCAGAAGGCCCTCAGGGGAGGCCAGGGGCCACAGACCCTGCCCAGGTCCCCCTCCCTGCACCCCTCACCCCTCCACTCAGGACGCTCTGGAACCAAAACAGGCCAACGTGCACCAGCAACAAGCACGACACGGTGAGTTCAAGCAGCCAGAAAGCCATCCAGGGTTTCCTTTTTAAATAATTTTAACGTCTTTCTTAGTATAGAGGTAAGTGTTCATGAGAGAAAACCTGAGAAACATGGAGATGTACAAGGAAGACAGAAATCTCCAGAAACCCCATCTCCTTTGGCTACTAGACTGTGTATTTCCTTCCACCCTCTGTCCTACGTGCACATGTATAACATATGTGTTTTGATAACCGTAAAGAAAACTGGGGTAATTCTGTTGATATCTGGCTTGGTAATTTCTTTTCAGAACCGTAATTTTCAGTGGTTACATGGTATTTCATCCAGAACGTATTTATGATTTCTTTATTGACGGAGACAGGCATTTTCTATTTTTTGTTACTGTGGGAGCTCAGGTTCTTCGATTACAACGCGCAGCACAAACCCCCATCAGCCGCGTTAAGGCCACGCTGCTCGGCTGTGGCCAAGCCTCCGCGTGCTCATACGTAAGACAGGACGACACCGCCTGTTTGGGAGGCCGGGCGCCGATGCGGCCACAGAGCAGAGTGAGCTCCGCGGGGTGGGGCCGCGTCCCCCACCGCAGCCCAAGCACAACCAACAACCCTTAAGGACTGAATGAATCCCAGCCTCCCTCAGTCACCAGAGTTCAACATCAACTCGAGTGTTCTTACCCAATGTTACGGTTTTTCTGACCCCTTTCATGCCAGCATTTTTCACTGTATTTTTAACCAAGATGTAGGTCAGCCAGAGCTACACTACAAATTAAACAGGCATTTTCTGCCCCGCCTGGGAACGTCCACCTGCAAGACATCGCTTCTGGGGAAATGTTCTTCAGCACGACCTTCGGGGGCTCCGGCCTCGACCTCACCCCCGTCACACACGCTCGTCCTTCAACCTGGGCTCGGGGGGGCGAGGGTGGGGGGGCTCCCAGCTGCGCTGGCACAAGCAGGGAACAGCGGCCGGGTCAGACGGACCAGACCCCTCCCTGCCCCCCCTCCCACCCCGACAAGGGTCCCCAGCACCGTCACCTGCCAGACGGCGCAGAGTCTGCAGAGAGAGCACTACGAAAGGCAGATCCTCCACAACCAAGATGTGCAAAACGGAACTGCCCCCAACCCGCTGCGTGAACCCTGAAGAAGCCAGAATTGGACGGGAGCACAGGAACCCGCGCGTGGCATGGTGTCCCACAGCTGGAGAGCTCACTCCTGAGAGCCCTGACACGTTTCCTAACCGTACAGGGGAGCTGGGGGGAGGGCTCCCAGGACCGTCCCGCCCAGACCCCAGGCCGCAGCAGCGGAGAGAGGAGCCTGGGCCTCATGGAGCATCCCTGAGACCCAACAGCCCAGGAGAACAGCCACTGGCCAGCGTGACGGTGGCCCTCCTGCCATACCACCTCCCTCAGCCCTGCCCAGGGTGCCTGCCCCTCCAGTAGGTCCCCATGGGACGGGGTCCCCCAACTACTCCAATGGAAGCAGAGTCAGCAAGACGCCAACACGGACGCCGGGGAAGCTGACTTAAATTACGGCCTAACTGTTCCTTTCGCTCCTGTGGCTGTTTGCCTTTTACACCACCTAAAAGAAAGTGCAGGGGCTTCCCTGGTGGCGCAGTGGTTGAAAGTCCGCCTGCCGATGCAGGGGACATGGGTTCGTGCCCTGGTCCGGGAAGATCCCACGTGCCGCGGAGCGGCTGGGCCCGTGAGCCATGGCCGCTGAGCCTGCGCGTCCGGAGCCTGTGCTCCGCAACGGGAGAGGCCACAACAGTGAGAGGCCCG
>NW_020173687.1:1641382-1662520 GCF_003031525.2 Neophocaena asiaeorientalis asiaeorientalis | reverse complement strand
CCGAAAAAAAAAAAAAAAAGAAAGTGCAGAGCTGTGACTCCAGGAAGGCCAGCGTGGGGGCGAGGGGGTCGGGAGGGGTTAAGACGAGTGCCCACGGCGCTCCCGCATCCTGGCCTCAACTTCACAAGCCTTAGGCATGGAGGGCAGAGCACGGCAACCGCACCAACCTGTGTGCTGCCCTGGTGCCGCCCACGAGGGAGCCCGGTTCGTGACCAGCTCACGAGTGGGACCCGGCCCCAGGGTTTCGGTCCTTCGAGAGCAGCTGGGCAGTGCCTCACCTCACCACACTTCGGGGACACTCCACCTGCCTCACCCAGGACGCCACACGATTCTCACCGTCACTCCCGAGAATTCTCGCTCTTGGCCCTGAAGTGGTGCAGGACCCACCTGCAAGCATGACATGAGTTCGGGTGCGTGAAGAAGTCGACCCAACCCTGGCACTCTGTCCCCCTCGAAGGCTGGTCTTACTGCTTCAAGGGGCATCTGTGCTGCAATAGTAGGCGCACAAGGGCGCACTGCCCCCAAAACCTGTTTCCCACTAAGCCAGGTGTGTTGTCATCACTGCAGGGGGCAACTGAAGGCTGGAAGCCAAAGCCGCTGGAGCAGCTGGAAGTGCTGAGAGCACTGGCGTCCCTGCGTTCCTGAACATTCAGCTGAAGACGAGCTTCTGACCCAATTCAAGGTTCAGCGCCTGCAGCTCCCTGCACACCTCACGTGTTGTTGTAAAATCGCGCGCTTTTAATTCGTACGTTGAAGACTACAAGACACTGCCAAGGGAAACTGAGTAAGACCTACACAGGTGAAGAGACTTACCGTACCTTGTTCATGGGTCGGGAAACTCAGAACCATCAAGATGTCAGCGCTCCCCACACTAACCTGCAGACACAACGCGAGCCACCAAACCCCAGCAGCCTCGTGCGTGGAAACAGACAAGCCGATTCTAAATTCATATAGAAACGCAAAGGTCCTAGAGCAACCAAAAATCTATGAAAAAGTACACGGTCGGAGGCCTAACACTTCCTGTTTCAAAGATGGATTAGAAGGCTACAGGAATCGAGATGGTACAGAACTGACACAGATTCAGCCACAGACCCCACCACACACGTGCTCGCACACAGGGCCTCTGTCTGGAACCTTCCGTTCTCCCAGCTGCCTCCTAACCCCCACTCATCACAGACCCCTCCCCACGGTCTAGGGTTCCGTGCACCCTGCTCCTGCAGTTGGGTCTCCCTGAAGGGCTGGACCCAGCACTCTGGCCTCCCGCACCTGCGAAGTGGAAGCTCAGTGCGACTGACAGGGCACAGAACCACAGGGGTTCACAATGCCAGCCCCACGGGGTGTTCCGGCCCTTGTCCCACCAGAGCTGCTCCAAGCCGCAATACACCCCTCAAATGTTACTTCCTTAAATTCTCTTTAAGTACACGTTAACTTTAAATGACTAACGTACTTTGATAAGATTAAGAAATGACTGATGTGTGTATGTGTTTACACGTAACACACAACTTGTGTGCGGGTTTTGTTTGTTAAGGCAGCGCCCGCTGAAGTGGACCCCTCTTACAGACCATAACCTAAAGCTGCCGACATCCACCCACAGACATCCTTCCCCACGGTGGCTGCGCGTTACATGCTTTACCTAATGGCTCCAACAATACCCACCAGAGGCGCAGCCACTCACCCCTGTGTCAGCGACAGCTTAAATCGCTTTGATAAAACCGTCAGGAACAGGTGACTCTGGAGGGAGAGTACGCAGGTATTCACTGCATTAGTCTTTTCTGTAAGTTTTAAGTTTCTCAAAATGAAAACTGGAGGCGGGAAACGCTTCGCTATGTAGAGATGCAACCAGAGGTGACGTGAGCTTGGTTGAGGGAGGGAAGGGGAAGGGGGAGGGGGAGGGCAAGGTAAACGGGTACATCCCTATAACCCTACTTCCACAGGAGCTCAGGTCCCAGCCCGCGGTAGCAGGAACCCTGCTATCTGCCTGGGGCGCCCGGCAAACACAGCCCCCGTGCACACGCCCCGGCCTCCAGGCACGGATGGCCCAGTAAGACGAGGGGCAGAAACCAGATGACCTACAGCAGCCAGGGACTGACCTGGGAGCTGGACAGGGGGGAGAACAGCGCTCTGTGGGGCACGGCCACGTCAAGGTGAACTGCGTGTGGAGCTGGCCAGACCGTCAGGGACGGCGCACGCAGCGGCGCCAGGAGGGCCAGTGAGCGGGCCGGGCCGCAGGCTGGGGCCCCAGGGGAGGGGGGACACGAAGCATCCCTCACACAAACACCTTTGGAGCGTGCAGGGGTCGCGCTCCGGAGACTCAGGCCCCCGCACGTTACTTTTAACTTCTCTTCACTTCACACGGTGACTTTCACGGTCTTGATGAAACTGAGCAACGGTTTTAAGTGAGGCAAGGCGTCCTCTGGAGCTCCTCGGACGCTGCGTTTAAGAACCTCGCTACTGTGTACACACGGGCACACACCCCACAGAACTGTCCCACAGGGCAGGCTGGAGAATGAGAATGACGGCAGGGTGGCATGTGGGGGGTCGGGGACGGAGGGGGTCTTTCCCACGTCAAACATGTCCGTACAGGCTGGAATTCTCTAAGGGACCTGGCTTAGAGCATAATTTCTGAACACAAAATTTTGCCCTAAAACTTGACTAAGTTGCCAGTAACCACAACTGTCTTATCTACTTTAAAAATTGACCATGAAAACTCTTATCTCGCAATTCCCAAAAGCAACACAAAGGGCCAAACAGCAGACGCTCAACCTCCCTAATGAGCAAGGAGGGGCAGGTTTCAGGTGATGACCTTCACCCCGCCGCAGACACGGCTCAGGGTCATCTCTGCCCTCCGCCCCGGCACGGGGTGGGCACAGGGCACACACGCCCCTGCGAGGATCTTTCTGGCAGCGTCAATATCGTGACGCGTGTCCCCTGACCCGGGCTTGCTGTTCGGGGACACTCGCCTTCAGGAGCCAAGTGGCCGCGACTCTGCTGTACCCATATGGTGTCCACAGGCAGTCCACCCATGCACTGGTGGGGACACGTGCCCTTGACGTGCAACGTGATGTAAGACAACGGCAGAACAACACGTGACTGGCTCGTGTAAATGTCACATGTGCGTGCTCAGTTATGCACTTGAGATATGAAAAACGATGGTCAAGATACACCTAAGGGGGAACTTCCCGGATGGTCCAGTGGTTAAGACTCCACGCTTCCACTGCAGGGGGGCACAGATCTGATCCCTGGTTGGGGAACTAAGACCCCGCATGCCACGCAGTGCGGCCAAAAAAAAAAAAAAGCAGATAGACCTGAGGGCGCTGACGTCTCAAGAGAAGACACGTGTCCACAGTTCTTTTAAATTAGCTCTAGGGTCACTTTGTCACTTAAATGAAACCACAAGAAGAAAAAGAGCACCAGGAAGTGCTGGGGTGACGGGCTTTAGGGGCGCCACAGGCCCCGAGGTCCCCTCAACCCTTGGGGCCCTTGGGGCCACCTCCACCTCCCTCTTCCCCAAGGCCCACCACCAAGGGTGCCCCCTGCGTGGCTCAGCTGCCAGCGCTGCTCCGTGGCCCACATGCCGCCCCACCCGTCTCGGACACTCCATGCTGCCTTGTGTGTCTGGGGCTGGCGGGGCCTCACGAGTGCAGGGCTCCGGGGCTCCAATCGCCTTGTCATCCCACGCCTCTTCTGGGTGGTAGAGGGAAAACAATGTTCCCCCAAAAGGACGCGTCTGGCGCCCCTGACAGCACAGCGCGACGGAGGGAAGCTCTCTCTCCTCCAACCTCACCACGGACACGGGCCTCACCCCTGCCGTGGTGTCCGCGGCCCTTTACTTTCCGGTGTCCGTGCATCTGCTTAACTTAGCGCACCTGGCCGAATGCCCTCACCCCTGCTTGTCCACGTGCGGCAAACAGGGAATGGCTGTGACCTGCAGGTCTCTCTGGGCGCCTTTCGGTGGAACGCCTCTGTGGAGGACGCCTCCCGCCCGGATCCCACCTCTGCCGTCTCTTACGTCCTCACTTTAGGCAGCCGACAGTGGGTGCCCAGTTCCTCACATTTCCAAAATCCCTGAAATCCATGGGCTTCAGAGGCTTCCCCGAGTTCCTCCTCTGGGGGCCCTGGACCCACAGCCAAAGTGGCCAAGGATGAGGTTTTGGGGCATCCAAACCCCACCCTCCCAGCACCAGAGCCGGTGGCCAAGAGCCTGCGCATCAGCTGCCAGGACGGCGCTCCCGTGAGGACAGCCAGCATCCCAGCGTCCCCCCCCCCGCGGGCCTGGGTGAGCCTGCCTCGAGCATCCCTGCACTCCTGGCAGAAGCCTGAGCGTATTTCACCGTGTGCCTACGTCCGAAGTTCTAAATATTCCACGCTAACGGAGAACTTGTACCCAGGCAACGTTTTATGGTGTTCTCTCATCAGCGGACTCTGACCTCCATTCAAACGCTACTTTGCTCCCTTTGCTTTGACTGGCAGAAGCCAATCGGTGCCCTCCACCACCACCCCGCAGGGCAGCTGACAGAGCCCCAGGTGCGCACTCCTCCCTCAACCCGTGCCATTCTATCTTTCCTTAATCTTCCCTTTCCCCTGACCTTCTCTTATCTTCTATTATTCTTATTATTCATCTGAATGCTCCGGAAACGGGACAGGGTGAGAGCACACAGGATGCTCTGGAGGAACGTCCCGGGCCTTTCTCAGGATCAGCAGCACAGAGAGAAGAACCCTCCCTATCGGAGTTACCCGCCATGGCATGTGACTCAGCGAGCTCTGAGTCCACGGACAGGTGAGTACCAGCTTCTCTTACCCAAACTCCACAGGTCTGTCCAGATTGATACAACACCTCTACCCTTTCAGGTGCTCAACTGTTTAGTAAATCGGCCTTTAGCCAGAGGCCAGAGCAGGGCTGATCTGAGAGCCGAAGGTGGGAAGCATGGCCCACTGCCCCAGACAGAGCCTGCCCGCTGCAGGGCCGGGCTCCGGTGTCCAGGCCGAGGGCCCGCGCAAGACCTGGTTTGCGGCAGTGAACTAAATTCCAAGTGTGGGCCTCTTGTCGTCAACACACTTTGAACAGTGTGTGAACCCCGTGCAGTTTCCAGGGAACTACGGTCAGGTGGCAGACAGTACGCACGCCACAGCACTGACGGCAAACTTCAGCTACCTGCCACCTCACTCGTTGAGAACACCCGAGGAGGAGGAGGAGCAAAACAAGGGACTCTGAACTACATTCACTGATCCCCTAAGCCAGCCGGCCAGCCCGCCAGCGCACACTAAGGACCTCCTACATGCCGGGCTGTGCGGAGCCCGACAAGAACCGGAAACACACACCGGGCTGGGGCTTCCTACACGGCGGGGAAGGCAGGCACCAGCCAGCGGCCCACCACCTCCCATCAGCCCTACAACCAATCAATGAGATCAATCAGTGCCACAGCCAATGCCACGAAGGGGAGGTGCCCGGCACTCTGTGCAACCAGGAGTTGCTCTAATCTGAGGGGCCTGGTTTCCCGAAGGAAGCAACACCAAAACGACCCGGGAAGGAAGAGTGGGGGCTGGCTGTGAGGAGGGGCAGGGGAGAGCCCCCCACGTCCCAGCAAGGCAGGCAAAGACCACCTGAGGGACACGCTGAGGAGAGAGCCAAGGGGACCCGAGGGCTGAGATGCAAGACCCCTCGGCCACCAGACAGGAGGGACGCAGGCCCAGGTAGTGGGTCATGGCCCTCAGCTGCTGGCTTCAGTGCTCTCCAGGGAGCACGGGGTGGCAGGAGAAGCCAGAGGACCAGGATGGGCAGGAGCTGACCAGCAACACTGCTGGGTTTTAAGTAACTGAAGGAATCCCACAGTAGCACAACAGGCATCTGACAAACTCAAAGTCCACTGGACTAAAAAATTAACATCCTCCGCCAAGAAAAGCAAACAACTTTAGAAAATGAGGAACGGCAAGGAACCTCCTCAACTGGATGAAATAAACCTACAAACGCCCATCTCCAGTGGTGAATCATTAGAAGCATTTCCTCTGATACCAGGAACAATTCAAGGGTGCCAGTCAGCACCACTTCCACCCAATACCATACCAGAGATCCCAGCAAGCCCCGTAAACCAGAGGACAGACAGGTCGAGAGGTGGGAACATGAGGACTGTAATGACATAAAACTGTCACTAATTGCATACAATAGGATTCTCTACATATAACACCCCCCAAAAAATCTGCACATACTTTTTTTTTTTTTTTTTTTTTTGGCGGTACGCGGGCCTCTCACTGTTGTGACCTCTCCCGTTGCGGAGCACAGGCTCCGGACGCGCAGGCTCAGTGGCCATGGCTCACGGGCCCAGCCGCGCCGCGGCACGTGGGATCCTCCCGGACCGGGGCACGAATCCATGTCCCCTGCATCGGCAGGCGGACTCTCAACCACTGCGCCACCAGGGAAGCCCCTGCACATACGTTTTTAAATGAAAGTGCTTGATAACATCGCTAGATTTAAAATCCATGTCCAAAATTCAACTACAATTCAACATTTCATCAACAAAGAATCTGAAAATGCAACTTTAAAAAACTACTATTTACAATAACAGGAATAAACTTAAGAGTGTCCTGGAATGAATCTAACAAGATATGTGTAAGACCTATATGGGAAAAAATATATAAGACTTGATTGAAAGATGTTATAGAAGATCTAAGCAGAGTGATATGCCATATTCATGAATACACTAAGCTCTATATTGTGGATGGCAATCCTTCCCAAATTGACCCACAGATCGATAAAATTCTGATCAAAATAACCTGGGCCTCAAAGGGTTGATGCAAAAATTTATAAGCAAGATCAAAATACCAAGACTACAAAAAAAAAGAAAAAACAAACAAACAAACCAAGACTAGCATAGACAATTCTCAGGAAGAACCTAGTGGGATACCAGCCCCAGTAGACACCAAGAGTCAGCATGAAGCTACGCTATTTATGGACATGATGGTACCGATGAAAAGACAAATAAACCAAGAGAAAACTACCGACAGCCCAGAAACAGACCCCTACATAAGACTTGAAAATATTACAGAAGGGACATGCAGATTAGTGAGACAAGGAAGGTCATTCAAGTAAATAGTGCCAGGACGACTGTTTATCCAAATGGAAGAAAACTGAAAACGGAACTCTAACACACCATATGCAAGCCTGATTCCAGGAGGATTAAAGACATAAAAGTGGAAGCAAACACTAAAATTTTAGAAGAAAATACAGGAGACCATTCATATGACCTTGGGTTTAGAAAGTGTTTCTTAAACATGACTGAAAAAGGTATTTACCATAAAGAAAAAGACAGATTCCACTCCATTAAAATCAAGAACTCCTATTCATCAGAAGATACCATAAAGAAAGTGAAAAGACCAGCCACAAACTGAAAGAACACACCGACCACATACGTGACCTATAAAGGAATCGTAAGCAGAATATAAACAGAATTCGTACAAATTAACAAGAAAATTCAAAAGAAAACTGAGCAAAAGGACATAAACAAGACACTTCACAGAAGGATACCCACCAACAGCCGTAAGCATACAAAATGATGTCAACTTCCTCGATACTGAAGGAAAAGGAAATGAAAACTAAAACAATAGTGTGACAGCATTTCACACGCACTAGGTTTGAAGAATTGAAAACTCTGACAACACCAAGTGCTGTCAGGGATGTAAACAGACAGGAGCTCTGCGTGTAGGCAGGTAAACTGCTGTGACCAGCATCACTCATGAACCAAAGCCAGACAGCGATAACTGCAAGAATACAACACCAAGAGCCCTCACAAACTCACAGAAAAATTTTAGCAAATCAACTATAGCAGTACATGAAATGGTACTACTTCATGGCCAAGTGGGGTTTATCCTAGGAATGCGCCATGATTTTAACACTCAAAATCAAATCCACGTTAACACCTTATTAACAGACTAAAAAAGAAAATCCACAAGAGCATCTCAATACATGAAGAAAGGCACTGGACAAACTAAACATCCATTCAAAAATTCTCACCAAACTAGGACTAGAAGGGAATTCCTCAACCCAGTAAAGGACATCTATGAAAATCCTACAGCTAGTATCATACATTTAATGGAAAAAAAGTCTGAGTACAATTCACCCCAAATCGGAAACAAGGCAAAAATGTCCCCTCCCATTGCTTCTATTCAACATTATACTAGAGGTCTCAGCTGGTGCAACATAGTGAGAAGAAAAATAAAGGTATGCAGAACAGAAAGGAAGAAGGAAGCCTCTCTTTGCTGCAGACAGTACGGTTGGTTGCCTTTGCAGAAAATCTTAAGGAATCCACAAAACTGCTACAAGAACTAATACATGAGTTAGACACAGTCACAGGATGTTAGGTCAATACTTAAAAAGTGACTATTTCTAAATACTAGCAACAAATAATGGGAAATTGCTTTTTTTTTTGGCAGTACGCGGGCCTCTCACTGTTGTGGCCTCTCCCGTTGCGGAGCACAGGCTCTGGACGCGCAGGCTCAGCGGCCATGGCTCACGGGCCCAGCCGCTCCGCGGCATGTGGGATCTTCCCGGACCGGGGCACGAACCCGTGTCCCCTGCATCGCAGGCGGACTCTCAACCACTGTGCCACCAGGGAAGCCCAAATTGCAATTTTTTAAAGTACCATTTATATAGTATAAAAATATGAATACTTAAAGATATGTTTAACAAAACATATTAAAGACATAAACACTGAAAACTATAAAATAATTCTGAGAGAAATACTGAAAGACCTAAATAAACAGAGAGGTATACCATGTTCATAGATCAGAAGCCAATGTTTTTGGTTTTGTTTTTAAGATTTTTTTTCGATGTGCACCATTTTTTAAAGTCTTTATTTAATTTGTGACAACATTGCTTCTGTTTTACGTTTTTTTGGACATGAGGCATGTGGGACCTTAGCTCCCCAACCAGCGATTGAACCCACACCCCCTGCATTGGAAGGTGAAGCCTTAACCACTGGGCCGCCAGGGAAGTCCCACCAATGTTGTTAAGATGTCAGTTATCATAAATCTGGTTTACAGATTCGATACAATCCCAGGCAAGATATCAGAAGACTTTTTCGTGGAAACTGACAAGCTGATTCTAAAACTTACATGGTGACGCAAAAGACCCAAGTACCCCCAAACATTTCTGAGAAAGAAGAGCAGTCAGAGGACTCACGCCACCCGAGTCCAAGACTTACTTACTATGACTGAGCTACAACAATCACGCACTGCTGTATTGCATAGGTAAATAAATGCGACAGAATACAATCCATAAATAAAGACCACACATACATGGTCAATTGATTTTCAGTAAAAGTGGCAGGATAATTCAACAGAGAGAGGAAGATCTTTTCATCAAGTAGGGCTGGTACGACTAGATATTCTATGCGGAAAAAGTTAATCTCAACCCTTACCTTACAACTATCCCAAAATGAACTTGACTTGGATTGAGTAAAAGCTAAAACCATAAAAACCCTGTAAGAAGACACGGGAGAAAATCCTTGTGCTCCGGGTCAGGCAAAAATTCCTTTGATAAGACATAATGTGAACACTGAAAGAAACTGATAAGCTGGACTTCATTAAAATTGAAAACTTGCTCTTTGCAATATATTGTTAGATAAATGAAAAGGCAAGCACAGACGAAGAAAAAGCATCTGTAAAACAATTCTATCTGATAAAGGGCTTGTATCTATGTTTTTAAAACTCTTACCAAACGAATAACAACAAAACGAACACCACCAAAAAAACACAGGCGAACAATCTGAGCAGACACTTCAGGAAAGATCCGCAAATGAAAAATAAGCACGTGCAAAGATGCTCAACAACATTAGTCATTAGGGAAACGCAAATTGAAACCATCACGAGACAGCATTACACACCCACGAAATCGGCGAAGATTTAAAATACTGACCATATTAACGGCAGGGATTTGAAACAACCATCACACGCTGCTGGTGGGAATCTAAAATAGTACAGCCACTCTGGAAAACATCTTGGCAGATTAAAAAGTTAAATACTCACCAACACACCCAACAATCCCACTCCTGTGTAGCTGCCCAGGAGGAATTAAAACGTATGTCCATACAAAGACTTACAGGCAAAGCTTATAGAAGCAATATTCTTTTTTTTTAATTTAACTATAGTTGATTTACAACATTGTGTTAGTTTCAGTTATACAGCTTCCTAGAAGCACTATTCTTAATAGTCAAAAGCTGGAAACCCAAATACCCACCAACAGGTAACCGGACGAATAAAGCGCAGTGCGTATCCACAGCGTGGAATACTACCTTACGACAGAAAGGCACGCGCTGACGCATGCAACAACTTGGAAAATTTCAGAAGCACTCTAAGTGGAAGAAGCCAGACAGAAAAGACTACTCTTGTATAATTTCATTTGCATAAAATTCTAGAAGAGGCACAATCACAGAGACACGGGGGAGGGAGGGTGGGGGAGGGGCTAACTACCAAGGCAAGCGGCAAGGGGCAAGGGGAAAATGCTTTCCAGGCTCCGGACCGGTTCTGTTTCTTGACTGTGGTGATGGCTACATGATTTAGGCTTGCTAAACCTCACAAAACTACACCCTGAAAAGGGTAAATTTTACTGTATGAAAACTGTGCCTCAATAAAACAGACTTTAAAAAATAAACACAAGGAGGTACCGCTGCACACGCACAAGAACGGTTAACGTGAGACAGCCTTCCCACGCCCAGCGCTGGCTCCACGTGCAGCCACAGGGACTCTCGTGCACTGCAGGCCGACCCCTCAGGAAAGCAGTGGGGGGTGGCTTCTGACGGGAATGAACATACACTTTCCACACAGGCAGCAATTCCACCCCTGATATTCACCCAAGAGGAAAGGATGTCCACACATACGTCCACACGAAGCCCGGGCAGTAACGTTCAAAGAAGCATCAGTCACCACAGCCAAAAACGGGAAGCGACCCACTGCCCACCCACTGGTGAATGAATTAACGTACAGTGTGTGTCCAAACGTGCAACGCTGCTCGGCAGGAACAAGCATCACGGATACACACAGCCACGTGGAAGAATTCAAAGCATGCACAGAGGGGAGAGCGCCGGACACCAGAAAGCACGTGATGTACGATCCCGTACAAATGAAATTTTAGAAAGGCAAAAACCAAACGGCAGTGACAGAAAAGCAAAATGAACATTTGCTTGGGCCCAGGGTGTGCTAGGGATGAACGAGCGACCTGCATCTCGGTCATGACGGTGGACAGACAGGGCACCCACTTCTCAAAACTCAACCTGTTGCGCTCAAAATGGGTCCATTTTGTTGTATGGAAAGCATACCCTCCCTCAAAAGATTTTATGTGTGCTGACGAGTATTTAAAGATGAGCCCCTCGGCCCTCAGACACCATGGACCTGGCTTCTGCGTCACCCCGGGAAGCTGAGGCCCCGTTCCAAGCACACAGCAGACTGGACGGGAACCACACAGCTTCACCTCCACGAGCAGGACCAGCCTCCACCGGCAGCCCGACCCTCCCCGGCACAGGTGTCTTATGCTTATGGATGCTTCTGACCATGCAGGGAAAGGTCTAATGTCCTTTCTGAACCCATTCCCTTCCAAAACTACGTTTACGTTTTAGTGCTTGAACTATGCAGGAAGGTGTCACTACTGAAAGTAATTTCTTCTCAGAGTGTACTAGATATAAAACTTAGTTTTTCGATTAAAATAAAATGCCACCAGAAAATGATCTCCAGGTTATACTGTCAGAAAAAAATCAAGGTTCAAGTCAATGTATACGCCACCTTTGGTGTAAGAAAAAGGGGGAAAAAGAATACATCTGTGTGCACACACTTATTTTTACAAAAACACATACTTGAAAAGATGGTCCACAAACTAATGAAAATTAAAATTTTTTAAATTATCCCTCTAGGGGAAGAAGAGAGGCAGAACTAGAGATGAAAGTGCTTCTACAGAGTTCAGCCTTCCTACCATGAAAATGTCTCACACATTCAAGATACAAAATTACAACGAACAAAAAAATAGGAGGTAAAGTTGAAAACAAAGTCAAACAAAGCAAACAAACCAAAAAAACTAAACCATGGGGACTTCCCTGGTGGCTCAGTGGTTAAGAATCCACCTGCCAATGCAGGGCACACAGGTTCGAGCCCTGGTCCGGGAAGATCCTACATGCCGTGGAGCAACTAAGCTCGTGCGCCACAACTACTGAGCCTGCGCTCTAGAGCCCTCGAGCCACAACTACTGAGCCCTCGTGCCTAGAGGCCGTGCTCCGCAACAAGGGAAGCCACCGCAACAAGAAGCCCGCGCACCGCAACGAAGAGTAGCCTCCGCTCGTCGCAACTAGAGAAAGCCTGCACGCAGCAACAAAGACCCAGTGCAGCCAAAAGTAAATACATAAAAATGAATTAATTAAATTTTTAAAAATCTAAACCATGTATCAAATTGGTAGCATAACACACACAAAAAAGAATTTCAATGGAGTCTTGAGCACACAAAGAACCGCAAAGAAGCCTTAAACTTCACTCCAATCTTACTCTTACAATCTTGAAACTATCTCTAAGTATATGGTAGAATAAGCCAAGTGATAAATATGTGTATATGATCAGGATTCAAGATGCTCCGTGCAAGAGAAGAGATACAAATATAATTTCAAAGAATTTATGGGGGGGAACCTGCTATGCTGGAAACACCGACAGGAGCTCCCTTCCCTCACAGAGCGCACAACAGTGACAGGACACACGACCTGGCCCCAGCCCTTGGTGTTTCCAGAGCCATTTTCCTTTAAAGACCGTTCCCAGGCTCCTTGGGAAAAGTCCGCCTCCAGGCCTGGGACCCAGAGCACAGGACACAGCGAGCACGGAGCGGAGGCCAGACGCCCCACCCGGCCCACGGCCCCCAGTGCAGAGACGGGAGGCAGCGAAGAAAGAGGCACCTCCAGAAACGCTGCGAGGTTCACTCGCCTTACGACACACGGAGACGAATCCCAGACGCAGCCAAGGCTGCAAGGAGACACACACGTGAAGACACACCTGGTGTGTCAGGTGCCGAGAGCCCCCCAGACAGGCAGGTGAGGAACCTGCCAGGCCACCCTCCGCTGCTCACACCACTCGTGCTCACGCCCACCCCCGCACAGCCTCCCCGTTCAGCAGGGTCCCCGTCACGCACGACAGGCGTGGCACACGGCTGGCACTAGGCTAGCACTGAAGAGTGAACGAACGTTAACTTAGGTGCACAGCCACTAAAATCGTGTTTACCAGAGAACAGTTAAGGACCTGGGAAATTCTGGAGATCAGGAAACAACGTGTCAGAGACAATTATGACCTCTTGGTGACAGAAATACAGATTATTAACCATCCCTTTCCCATACTTTTCTGTGTTTATCGAATGTTCTATGATGGGTATGTATTTGGAGACCAGATGTTATCTTGTTGGTCTGCAAGTACAGAGGAGGTAAGCTATACCTTACAATGGCCACTTCTGGGACAGGCAGGCCCAGAGGAAGACCACCCCCGACGGACACTCAGCTTCCTCCAATGAGGACTAGACGGATGCTTCCACTTCAACAGAAGCAAAATGGAAGCTGTGTGGGTGGTCCGGTCGGTGCCTGACACAGCACTGCCCCCGGGGGCTCCAGGGGGAAAGTAACTCCTCACAGGCACAGCTAATAAGCGGCCCCTTAGCTCAGGCAAATGGCTTCCTGGTGCTCTAGCTCTCTTAAAAATAAGGAAAGCGAGACTGAGTAACCAGTATCAGACCCAGAGGGCAATTAAGCCGTTACACAAATACACGAGAACACAGATTGTAACTTCAGCTCCAACTACCCTTCTTTCCCCCGGGACATCACGCAACGCCAAGGCAGGAAGAAAAGGAGGCACCATGAACTTTTCTCGTATAGCTGTACTGAAACACAGTGTACAAAGAACAAAATATACCCATTTAAAGTGTACAACCTGGTGAGCTTGGACAAATGCATACAGCTGTGCACCCACTGTCGTAATCGAGGTCTGAAACATTTCCATCAACTTAGAAAGCCTCTGGGCAGCACACAGCCATCACCCCTGACCAGGCAACCACTGTTTCACAGCACAGCTTTTGCTAGAATTTCACATAAATGGAACCGGATCATAGCCGGTCCTGTGCCTGGCTTCTCGCACTTGGTGGACAACTCTGAGATCCCTCCGTATCGTGGCACGTGGCATACTCCATTCCTTTGTATCCTAAGTCGTGTCCCACTATGTGGACAGACCACGTGCTCCGCTCACCACCTGGTGGACACTTAGGTCACTTCCAGCGTGGGCTGTTACAAACAGGGCTGCTGCCAACGCTACCAGCGAGCCCCAAGAGGATACACGTCTCACTTCTCTTGGAGGGGGTGCTGGATACCATGAGCACATGCCGCATTTTTCAAGCAGCTGCCAAGCTGTCTCCGCCTGCCTGGCTGTCCCTGTTGGCACTCACCCCACAGGGCTCCACGATCTCCACATCCACCCACAGGAGGTACGGTCGGTCCTTCTCGTTCTACCTGCGTCGGTGTAGGTGGAAGCAGTAGACGTATCCCACGGGGGCTTAATTTGCATTCCTCTGATGACTTTTCATGTGCTTGCTGGCCATTTTTGTAACTTCTCTTGTGTCTATTCCAAACTTCTGCCCCTTCTGAACAGACCTGTCTTCTGACTACTGAGCTGTATTCTGGACACAAGCTCATCTCACTTCACAGCCTGCCTTCCATTTTCTTAACACTGTCTGTCAGCTAACAATAGTTTTCCTTTAATTCTCAAATCCAGTTTACTGATCTTTTCTTCGATGGTTCAGCCACCTGTGTCCCAGGAAATCTTTTCCTAAGCTACAGGTAGAAAGATCGCCACCTGCTTTCTACGTTTACTCTTTGCTTTTAGGACGGTGACTTCAGTGTCACTGCGAGTGGGACGCAGTTTCGCTTCCCGGGACTCTGCATCCAGCGCCTGCCATCCCACGGCGGGCGGGCCGACGCCCCGTCTCCTCGGGAGGCCACCCAGCAGCCTGTGCCCCAGCCCTGGGATGCCACCCACTCTGGAGAGGAGGCCTGCCCCAAGAGTGAGCAGGCACTGAGAGTGTGGGCTTCTCCTAAAGCTACTGGATTTTCACACTCCTCCCCAGCAGGGGTGAGAGTCTAGAGATTACACAGGGAAGACCCACTGTGTTCGCCTTACTTTCCTGCCCCTAGAACGGGAACCCTAAACCTGAAAAGGAAATTGTAAGTTCATGTGCAAGGAAAGAGAAAACCCTAACCGAGCATAACAGGACAATGTCTTCGGTGGATTCTTGGTCTGAAACTACACTCAGGGAGACCTTCAGAGGCACAGCCTCATTTTAGAAAACCTGACCTACAAGTGGGGTGGTAAAATCTTACAAAAGGGACACCTGCCCACGATGCTGAGATACCAAGCCCTTCTCCTCTCTGCTGTAAAGGCAGCACTCACACCACATCCAACCCCAAAGTGCTTGAACCTGCTCTGGAACACGTGAGGCTTTGCCACAGGAAAAGTGACCCCTGGTTTCCATGGTAAGAGCATGGTGAACATAAATGTCTGCTATCAAATTCCGATCATATGGATAATGACACGGTCAGGGGAGCCAGAGATCTACCATCTCAATACAGCACCCAGAATCCCTCACCAGAACATTCAGGCACAGGGGCTGCCTGATGAACAAGTGTCACCCAGGCCAATGCTCCCCGGGGAGCCCCCAGACCCACTATTCCTCCTACCTCACACCCTCCACCAAGGCTCGGCCCCTGCCCCGACCGCCACGTCCGCCCAGCAGACACTTCCCTCTTCCCCACCCACAGCGTGTGGCCACCAGCCCACCCCCTCCCCAGAGCGGGGCACCCCTGGTTGGGGAGGGTTGCCTTCTAACACAAGCACCAAAAATCACCCTGAAAGTCCCGAAAGCCCCCGGGGGCTCGGGCAGGGCCAGGTCCCCTGGGCAGCAACACTGGCACTTGTCACCTAAACCCCAGGCCAAGGAGGGGGCTTGCCCTTGGGGGGGTCCAGTTCCAGAAATGCTCTTCTCAGAGCCCTGGACTGCCTCGGGGACTGAGAAGAGTGACAGTCCATCTCGAGGCCTGGACAGGGCAGGAGTCTCCCTCAGGCTTTCCCTGCCAGGAGGGCTCCTCCAGCGTCCCAGGGAGGCTGCTCCCCAATGACTCTTCCCCAAATACCCCCATTCATGATCAAAACTCTCAATGAAGGAACAGAAATGAAGTTCTTCAGCTTGATAATCTACAAAAAACCAACAGCTAACATCATACTTCATGATGAGAAGCTCAAAGCTTTCCCACTAAGACCTGGTACAAGGCAAGAACGTTCCCTCTCACCACTGCTTTCAACCGGAAGTCCTCCTGACCAGTGCAAGAAAAGGAAAAGAAATAAAAGGTATTCAGATTGGAAAAGAAGAAATAAAACTGTCTTTGTTCATAGATCATATAATCACCTATGCAGAAAATCCAAAAGAACTGGCAACAAACAAACAACTCCTGGAACTAATAAACGGCTATAGCAAGGTTGCAGGATACAAGGTTAATATATAAAATTCAACTGCGGGACTTCCCTGGCAGTCCAGTGGTTAAGACTCCACGCTTCCACTGCAGGGGGCACAGGTTCTACCCCTGGTCGAGGAACTAAGATCTCACATGTCGCGGGGCGCAACCAAGAAAAAAAAAAATTTCAATTGCTTTCCTATAAACCAACAATGAATAAATGGAATTTCAAATTAAAAACACAATACCCTTACATTAGCACCCAAAAAGTGAAATACTTAGATATAAATCTAACATAATACATACAATGATGAATTAAATCAAAGGAGAACTAAATCAATGAAGAGATATTCCATGTTTATGGATAGGAAGACTCAATACTGTCAAGATGTCAGTTCGTCCCAACCTGATCTGTAGATTCAACACACTCCCAATCAAAATCCCAGCACGTTATTTCACGAGTATCAACACGCTGATGCTAAAGTTCGCACGGAGAGGAGGCGCAAAACCCAGAAGGGTCAGCACAATATTGAAGGAAAGGAACGAAGTAGGAGGGCTGACTACCCAACTTCAAGACTTCCTGAAAAGCTATAGTAGGGCTCCCCTGGTGGCACAGTGGTTGGGGGTCCGCCTGCCGATGCAGGGGACACGGGTTCGTGCCCCGGTCCGGGAGGATCCCACATGCCGCGGAGCGGCTGTGCCCGTGAGCCATGGCCGCTGAGCCTGCGCGTCCAGAGCCTGTTGCTCCGCGACGGGAGAGGCCACAGCAGTGAGAGGCCCGCGTACAACCAAAAAAAAAAAAACAAAGCTATAGTAATGAAGACAGTGTGGTACTGGGGAAAGAACAGACACATAGATCAATGGAACAGAACAGACAGCCCAGAAATAGACCCACACAAATATCATCAACTGATCTTGGACAAACGGCCAAAAGCAATACAATGGAGCAAAGACAGTCTCTTCAACAAATGGTGCTGGAACCACTGGACACCCATCCACAAGCAAAAGATGAATCTAGACACAGACCTTACACCCTTCACGGGAATTAACTCAAAATGCATCATAGACCTAAATGTAAATTGCAAACTATAAAACTCCAAGAAGATAACAGAGGAGAAAACCTAGATAACTTGGGTCTGGTGATGCCTTTTCAGATACAACATTAAAGGCACGATCCAGGGCTTCCCTGGTGGCACAGTGGTTGAGAGTCTACCTGCCAATGCAGCGGACACGGGTTCGGGCCCTGGTCTGGGAAGATCCCACATGCCGTGGAGCGACTGGGCCCGTGAGCCACAATTACTGAGCCTGCGCGTCTGGAGCCTGTGCTCCGCACAGAACAAGAGGGGCAGCGATGGTGAGAGGCCCGCGCACCGCGATGAGGAGTGGCCCCGCTTGCCACTGCTGGAGAAAGTCCTCACACAGAAACGAAGACCCAACACAGCCATAAATAAATAAATAAATTTTAAAATAAATTTTTTAAAAAAAGGCACGATCCATAAAAGAGAAAATTGATAGGCTGAACTTCATTAAAACTAAAAACATCTGTACTACAAAAGACAACTTCAAGAGAATGAGAAGACAAGCCACAGACTGGGAGAAAATATTTGCAAAAGACACATCTGATAAAGGACTGTTAATCAAAATATACAAAGAACTCTTAAAACTCACTAAGAAAACAAACAACCCAACTGGAACTGGGCCAAAGACCTAAACAGGTATCTCAGCAAAGAAGATATACAGATGGCAAATAAGCACATGAAAAGATGCTTCCCGTCATACGTCACCAGGGAAGTGCAAATTCAAACAATGAGATACCACTACGTCACTCTCAGAACGGCCAAAATCCAGAACACCGACAACACCAAATGCTGGTGAGCATGTGGAGCCACGGGAACGCTCATTCACGGCTGGTGGGGATGTGAAACGCTGCAGCCACTTTGGAAGACAGTTTGACAGTTTCTTACGAAACTAAACATACTCTTACCATATGATGCAGCAACTCTGCTCCTTGGTATTTATCCAAAGGAGCTGAAAACTCATGTCCACACAGAAACTTGCACACAGATGTTTAAAGCAGCTTTATTCACAACTGTCAAAACTTGGAAGCAACCAAGATGTCCTTCAGCAGGTGAATGGATAAATAAACTGCAGTATGCCCAGAGAGTGGAACGTTATTCAGTGATAAAAGGAAATGAACTATCAAGCCATGAAAAGACATGGAGGAGCCATAAGTGCATATTACTAAGTGAAAGAGGACAGTCAGAAAAGACTACAATACCGTATGGTCCCAACTCTACGACACTCTGGAAAAGATGATGGAGGCAGTGAAAAGACGAGTCGAGTGGGAGCCAGGGGTTGGGGGAGGGAGGGATGAATAGGTGAAGCACAGAGAAGTTTGAGGGTAGTAAAACTACTCCGTGTGATACTACAATAGTGGATACATGTCATTATACATTTGTCCAAACCCACAGAATGTACGTCACCAAGAGTGAGCCCTGATGTAAACTATGGACCCTGAGCAATGATGAGGTGTCAATGCAGGTTCATCAGTTGTAACAAATGCACCATCTGGTGGAGGGTGTGGATAATGGGGGAGGTTATGTATGTGTGGGGGCCAGGGGCATATAGGAAATCTCTATACTTTTAACTTGTTGTGAAACTAAAAATGCTCTAAAATAATTGTCTTTAAAAAAATCTGCTTTGGGGCTTCCCTGGTGGTGCAGTGGTTGGGAGTCCGCCTGCCAATGCAGGGGACGCGGGTTCGTGTCCTGGTCCAGGAGGATCCCGCATGCCACAGAGCAGCTGGGCCCGTGAGCCATGGCTGCTGAGCCTGCGCGTCCGGAGCCTGTGCTCCGCAACGGGAGAGGCCACAGCAGTGAGAGGCCCGTGTACTGCAAAAAAAAAAAAAAATCTGCTTTGGGGACTTCCCTGGTGGTGTAGTGGTTAAGAATCCGCCTTCCAATGCAGGGGACACAGGTTCGATCACTGGTCAGGGACCTAAGATCTCACATGCTTAGGGGCAACTGAGCCCTAGTGCCTCAACTAGAGAGCCCTCGAGCTGCAACTACTGAGCCCGCACGCCACAACGGGAGAGAAGCCTGCCCACCACAATGAAGAGCTCGTGTCACAACAAAATATCCTGCACGCCGCAACTAAGACCCAATGCAGCCAAAGATAAATAAGTAAATAAATATATTTTTTTAATCTGCTTTTACTAGTACTTGGAGAGTCCAGGGAGGTGCCCCAAAACCCCCCTGAGAAGCAGCCTCTGGGTGGCCGTCTGACCGGTGGAACCATCTCCTCCCCCACCAAGACCCACTAAACCGAGAATAAATGAACCTAAGTGGTCCCAAGCCCCCAAGAGAAGGAGAGAATAGAAGGACGGGAGATTCCAGGAATTCCCTGGCAGTCCAGAGGTTAGGATGCGGGCTTCCACTGCCATGGACTTGGGTCCGATCCCTGGTCAGGAAACGAAGAACCAAGGAATGAAGGAGGAAAAGCAGACTCCAGGAGGAGGGGCAGGAAGGGGTCTGCCCAGCACTGCCCCCAAGGGCTCGGGGAGGGAGGTCCCTGCTGCAGGGACCACGAACGGGAACTGGGGGAGTCTGGGTAGCACAGCAGCCACGTGTCCAGGCTTTAAGCAGGAAAAACTCAGAGTCGGATTATCCTTTCCTAAGACACTGAGAACATTCTGGCATCAAGAAGCCCCGCCTAGTCCCACCCGATCACCCAGAGACGAGGGGTGCCGAGGCACGAGCATGACCCCCTCCCTGTTCATGCCGTGCTCAGACGAGCCAGGACCACCAGACACTTCAGGGAAGGCTCCTACAGGACAGGGGCGTGCACACCTGCTACGGGCCAATCGCTGTCCTGCGTGCCGAGGATCAGAGGGCTTCCTTTCTCACAACGCAACTCGAGAGAGCTGGAGAGACGGGGCACCCACAACCAGGGAGAACGCACAAGAGCAAACCACACAGACACGACACAGTGCTCCCGACAAAGTAAAAGGAATTTCAGAAAGAGAGCACAGGCGCGAAGTTACCAAGAAGGGGCGAAGTGCCCACAGAAACGGCACCACACTGTCCTCAACCTGGAGAACTGGAGCGTCCAGGGGCGCAGGCTCGACGGCAGGGCCGGGGGGCACCCACCCCAGGAGACCCAAGGTCCTGCGACCGGCACGGAGATGGCAACGCTGGGCTGAAGGTCCAGGCCCTCAGTGCGGCTGGGGCCCAGTGTGTCAGGGCCCCTGGGCAGAGACAGGCGTGCTCGCCACAGCCTCCCCCTGGAAGCTCCTGGAGAACGGCTCCAGCAGGATGTCAGCCCCCGGGCAGCGAGGTGGGGTGGGCACGGGGGACCCCAAGCGCCAGCCAGAGTGGCCTCTTCCCGCCACGGGCTGCACCCCCCATCAGCCATGGGGCTGACCCACCCAGAGCAATGGTTTCCCCCTCCTGTCTGAACTCCGTTATCCGTGTCCTCCTTTCACTCTCAAAAAAGCTGCCGCTGAGCAATCACTGACCCGTCAGCCCCGCGGCCACCCTGGTAGACTCTGGGCGCTCCCACTGCCCGATTTCTCCCGGTAACCCAGTGCTTTGCCACAGGCAGGCCACAGAGCACAGGGCCCCCCTCCCCGCCGCCCCCA
>NW_020173687.1:1628434-1641361 GCF_003031525.2 Neophocaena asiaeorientalis asiaeorientalis | reverse complement strand
TACCCACTTCCCCACCCCAAGGGCTGGCTCCGCACCGTCCTCAGCCTGCCCCCACACCGCCCTCTGGGCTCAGTGCCCTCCAGCTCAGTGCCCGGCCCCCAGCGACCTCCTCCAGGGCCTGACCACACACCCTCCTTCCCCCGCTGCACTCTCCGTCCCCAGGTACACGTCCAGGAGCCACCTCGAGCGCCAGGAGGGGCTGTGCTGAGTCCGCAGGCGCGCCAACAGCTCAGGGTGACTCGGACACGGGTGACAGCCCGACGTGATACAGTGGGCCAAAATATGTTAAAAGGATTACTTTCATCTTGTCGTACACTCGTGTTTTTTGTCCTTTTTAACTGCTACTGGAAACTGAACTTTCTGTGTGGCTCACGTCACCTTTCCACCGGAGAGCCATGCTCTAAAATCTCCCATCTTTCAGAAACAAGCCCAGAAACAACCAAAGAGACTGAGACTCCTGAGACTCCACTGGCATGTGCCCCACCGACAGTCCCCAAGCACTGTCCTGACACCCCAAGGGCCCTTCTCACCTTCCCCCAGGCTGGCCCGTTCCGGTCACCAGCCTCCAGGGCCCAGCCCAAGGGCAGCTCCGTCTCCACCTCCCTGCCAGGTATAGACACTCACCTCCTTGACACACTCCTGACCCCACACCTGCCTCCCCGCCCCGAGGGCCCCCTTCTTCCCCCATCTCCTCTGCAGCTGCATCCACCTGTTCCGCCATCAGGCGTCAGAAGGTCTCAGAACACATCTGTGGGCGCTTCTTTCCTCCCTGGCTATCCCGCCCGTCCCCCAAACCAGGCGAGCACACCGACCCCCTGGTTTAAAGTACCATCCCTCTTTCAGGGACCCTCCCTTCCAGGTTCCCAGCCCTGAACCCACTTCTGAATTTGACTCACACCTCAATTCCCGCCGACACTCACTTGGGCATCTAGTGGACAACCGTAACTCAAGCGTCTAGAAGCAAGTGCGTGAGTTTCCGTAAGCAAACAGCTGGCCTGTGCTCAGCATACCCCACACATCGCTGGGAAGCGGCAGCACTTCCTGGGCTGGCGGTTCCTCCCACGACAGGACTGTGCCCCCTGCTCCCCCACTGGAGCTCAGCATATCCCACACATCGCTGGGAAGGGGCAGCACTTCCTGGGCTGCGATTCCTCCCGCGACAGGACTGTGCCCCCTGCTCCCCCACTGGACACCCCAGCAAGGTGAGCGGGGCTGAAGAAGCTGTGGGGTCCCCAGGTGACAAAGGACCGCCCGCCCTACAGGAGGACGACTCCTGCACCGCGACACCCGAGGTCCCAGAAGACGGCCCACAGCACGGCTCTCTCTGCAAAGTTATGGCAAAACCAGACACACGGTTCAGCAACCTTCAGGAAGACGCCACGAGCAGGTACGAAGTGGAAACGAGGGTGTGGTGGCCACGAGTGGGGACAACGGCTGCCGCGGCCGGAGAGGTGGGGGGCCAGACAGTCACGTGGGAGGTGTGCAGGGACCCAGCTCTGCTGCCAGGGGTGTCACAGGTGCTTATTAAACTGTTACATGACCAGAGACCATGACTAATTCACGTCTACACATCTCAGATCCAAACACACTTATCCTGTCCTCCACTGGTCTCCACCAACAGCTTCCTGAAGTCTCGGCCTGTCTACTGAGCGGACAGACCACAAACACCCCCAGGCCTCCTTGACTCAGCGGCGAGCACGTACGCCACGCAAGCGCCACGCTGATGCTGAGGTCAAAGAGGAGCAACACACAAGCCACGCTCCCTGCCCTCAGGTGTCCCTGCTTTGCTAACGAGACCACAGTCAAAACCAACTGGTAACCCACAGGAAGCCCCACCTGTACGGGCTCAGAGCCACCTGCCCCGCTGCTGGGACTCAGTGAGAGACATGCGAGACATGCAGTCCTGAGGAAGGGCCTGCTCGGCCTTGGGGGCCACAGACGCCAGGGTCCAGGAGCAGCACAGGGGCTGGCGCCTGATGACGGGCAGAAGCGTCCGAAAGTGATGTTCTCGGCAAAACGAAGAGCGGCCGTGACGTACGGCTGTGACCCGGGCGCTGACTGATGAGGAAGAAGGCAGGCATGGACTTCCCTGGTGGTGCAGCGGTTAAGAACCCGCCTGCCAATGCAGGGGACATAGGTTCGAGTCCTGGTCCGGGAAGATCCCACATGCCGTGGAGCAACTAAGCCCGTGCGCCACAACTACTGAGCCTGTGCTCTAGAGCCCACGAGCCACAACTACTGAGTCTACATGCCACAACTACTGAGCCTGTGCTCTAGAGCCCGCATGCCACAACTACTGAGCCCGCGTGCCACAACTACTGTGCCCACGTGCCACAACTACTGAAGCCCACGCACCTAGAGCCCGTGCTCCGCAACAAGAGGAGCCACCGCAATGAGAAGCCCGCACACGACAATGAAGAGTAGCCCCCGCTCAGCGCACTAGAGAAAGCTCGCACGTGAAGGAACACACGGCACAACACAGGTGGTAACACAGATCCGAGTGGTGTCCCTGCACAGCCTCGAAAGTGGGCTCACACCGGGCCCCACCCCACCTGCTTCCTGCACACGGTGTACTCCTGCCATCCGGCCGTGCTGACCCGGAGAATGGAGCCCAGATACTCTCCACCTGCTCTGCCCGTGCCCACGCATCCCTGCGCTCACCTGTCCCACCCTGCTAAGGCTAGACCGGAGACACAACACTTGTCTCTAGGGAAGCAGGTCCCCAGCGGGTCGGCAGCCCACACCCACACCAGGAGACTCTGCTGGCAGCCCCGAGGTCGCCAAGCCAACAGCACCCCCAAGCGCAGCCTCAGAGCCCCCCGCGGAGGCGCGTTTGCAAAGCCCCCACAGCTCCAGGACCAGGACGCTAGGCGGCACCAGGCAGCCGTTTCCCAACTGCTCAGCGTGGAAGGGAAGCAGGGGTCAGTCCACGAGGGCCCAGGCCAGGCACCGAGGCCCAGACCCACACAATCACTGACAAGCTCTGGCTCAGGGCTCTCTGCCTGCCTCCCCGTGGCCCAGCTGTAGGCTATCTTTACTACATCACCCGAGGACTTCCAAAGTGAGCCTTCTGAACTGAGTTTCTTAAACTGCCAAACACATAACTAAGTGGCACCAGACCTGACTTGTTATCTAATCAGTCCAAAGCAGCAGAGAAAACTCTGGAGCCTCCAGAACTGAATGTAACAGACAGAACCTCTACTTTGAGAAATTACACCAGGGGAGTAATGTGACTAATGACACTGCATCTCAGAAATGACATAACACAGCGCACTCCTGCCCTCACGCACCGACCTACACTGGTTCAGCAACACGAGCCCATCAGAAAGGCACTCCCTGAGGACAGGACCACACTGTGTCAGCACAAGGTCGGACCTGAACCTGGTGCTCAGTTAGTGCTTGCTGACCGACGAGTGCCCAGCTCTCAAACCACTGCCCTGGCCTGCGGGGCCACGAGTAGGGCTGCTGACTGCCCACCAAGACAGCCCCCGGACACAGGCTGCAGGAGCCCACGGCCTCTGCCATCAGGAGAAAGGTCCCGGGCCTCAAGGCCAGGGTGCCTCCTGACCGCTCACCCTTTCCAGCCGGCAAGGTGGCCTCGACCGGAGCACCTGTGGCCCGTGCAGAGAAGAGCCCGCGGGCGCAGTGAGGGGCCTTTCCAAGCCGGGACCGCAGAGCACAGTCGCTGCCACCCCGAGAAGCCCGCGGCCCGGGCACTCCACGCCCTCCCGCACCTGTGTCTCCAGAACGGGTGGCGGGCACACTCACCCTGGGAACAGCCTCTCGCCATATGGATTTTCCCCGTGAAAAGCCTGGTCCCTGTGCATCAGCTGTTTCAAGTCGGCACAGCCATGAGGGGTGCACAGGAAGGAGCAGGCACCCTGGAGGCCCAGCTGGCCGGCCTCTCTCTGGGCCCAGCCCCTCAGTAACTGGCCGCCGGGTCCCTGAAAAGCCACTCACCTCCAGTCTCAGCATCTTCATCAGGGGAGGTCACCTTCACAGGACCGACCGGCTCCAGAAACCTACAGACCCCTGCATCCCTCCATCTGCACATGGCAGGAAGTCGAGGACTGCAAATCACCTGAGCTCATCAACTCACGCACCGTGTCGAAAGTAACGATGTTCATTCTAAGCCATTTTCATAAATAAAACGGCAAAGAGGCCAGGGAACGGCACTCCCTCAATGACAAACGCCCGGCATCACAAAACACTCTTAAAACAAGTGCCCCATGTTTTTCTTCCCCAAAGAGCTGGCAGCATTCAGGGCCACCCTTTCCTCCTGACCCTCTGCCCGCCCCAACTCCGCCCCAGCAGGGGGCTGCCTACTCCCCACCTTCTCCCAGGAGGCAGCCCTCACTCGCTGGGTCTACGCTGAGGCTCCGTTGGGGGTGACCGTCCACAACCAAAAATCCCATCGAATGCCATGACTCCCAAATTCTGACCTCTTCCAACCTCTCTCGCAAGCTCCTGCCTTATATTTAACTACCCACCTCTGATGTTTCCTCTGGGAATAGGCATCTCAAACTTAACGTGTCCAAACACACACATCTGTCCCCACCCTCACTGCCCACCCAGGGAACGTTCCACCTTCTCCCGTGTCATTGTGGTCCCGAATCTCAGTCCCTCTGGGACTCCCTGGCCTTGAGCCTATCAGCAAGTCCACAGCGCTCCACCCTACGCCGGCACCCCAGGCCCGGCTACCTGCCCCCGCCTGGACGCTGCCCGTCCTGCCCTGGTCACCTCACCCCGGCCACAGACATAAAGTGCTCTCACAACGCAGTTCGGATTCTACCGCTGCGCTGCCGAAAACCCTCCAAAGCCTTCCCAGCGCACCTGGAATAAACTCAAACCCTTCCGGCCCAGGAGCCCCTCCCTGACCTGCCCTGGGGCCCCTGCACTGGCTCCCTCCTCTGCCTGAACCCGGGTCCCAGGCGGCACGTGGCTCCTTTCTCATCACCCAGGTCTCACTCGCCTGCTCGGAAGGGCTTCCCGGCCAGCGGCACCTGCTGGTCCCTCGTCCACTCCTCCATCAACTTAGCGTGAGAAACCCTGCCGAGGCTCCGCTTGTTCGTCCGCTGCCTGCTGCCCAGCACGACGCAGCACCCTGACAGCCGGGGCTCTGTGGAACTGGGGGCCCCCAGCTTGGACCCCGGCACCCCAGCAGCCTGGCTCACTGGCTCAGTCCACACCTGGAAAGCATGAGTGAGATCGGGCCGCCCTCTCCATCAACACCTCCACCAATCAAGGGGTTTAATTAACCTCACTTGGTTGAAAAAAATGTGACGTAAAACTAGATACAACTGTCTAAAGAAGTCTTTAGAACACTATCGATTTCTAAAGAGTCGTATTTTGGCCACATTTCTAAAAACCATGGTTTCAAAAGCGTAAATGGTCGAGCTCTTCAGAAGACAATCTTTATCAAAGACCTGAAAGTGCTCAGCCCAGCAGACACACACAGAGTGGACACAAGGACAGCCACCTAAGGGTCATTCGTGACAAACCAGTGCACATCAGCACAGCAGCCTGTCACGGGGCCTGCGACGAAGTGTTGGCCCGCGGCAGTGGGGGACCAGGCGGACAAAGGGAACTTCAAAGATCGCTGAGGGGTGGGAGCTGCACTCCAGACTCACGCAGGAGAAGGCGGGCCACAGGGCCCCTCTCTTTCCAAACTTCCTAAAGGAATAAATCTAATTTTATGATCCGAAAAAACAGGTGAGGAAAGGAGTCATTTTCAAGTGACTAAGGACTTTAATAACACAGTTACATTTGAAAATCCATCAAGAGCGCTTCCTTTCTAATTCTTCAAGGAAGTGTCGTGGTACCTAAGATGCTACTATTTCACAGCATCTTTACAGATCAAACAGGCACGCATCAGGCCTGTCTCTCATGTGCTGGGCTCACTACCACCCAGCGTCCGTCTGCATAAACCTTATGAAGGTGAGCTCCCCTGTGAGAGGTGTAAAAAACTCCTTTAAACTCCTTTCCTGAGCAGCTGTCCACATACTTCAGCACAAAGTCTCGGAGTGGAGAAGCTGCCTTCTCGCCTTCTCCCCGTGATGCTGAGACACGGCCGTGTGAGTGGTGTGCGCTGCCCTCTCCCTCCCCGAAGCTCACAGGCTCCTCGCTGACCCCACAGGCCTCTCTGCCCTCTGTGGAGTGTCCAGCCAACACCTGCCACTCCGACCAGCGGACACACACCTGGCAGGCCGCGCCCAGCACTGGGGAGGAGGGCTTAGATCTCCTGGCTACTAGAGTCCCGCCCTGTCCACTTGGTGTCTACTCAGACCACTGACCACCCCCGCCAAAACAAGTCACTTGAGAGCTAGAACCTTCTTACCGCTTGCCCCTAAGTTCTAAAATATGACATCCAATTTGATACGGTCGTAAGAACCGTTTTAGGATTTCCCCAACCTCTGGAGCTAGAGAACATTCGGAAACAAGCCCTGGAGGATACTAGTTCCCCAGTGTCAGCGCGGATATCCCGCGTCCTCCTCTTCACCTGGTCACACGTCTCCCGAGTTTGGGCTCAAAATCAGCGTGCATGTCCCTTCCTCCCAGGCCATGTGGAAGAGGCAGAAAATTCCCATCCAGGCTCTAACTTCAGGAGGGAAGGACAAAAGTCCAACTCAGCTTCACAGGGCTGCAGAGGGGCTCTGCAGTCACAGGCCCTGCTTCAAGCCCCGCTCACGATGCCCACGCCAGGAGGGTGGGGAGCTCCCCCGGCCTCCATCCACGGCCTCCATCCACGCCCATGCAGCAGCACGGACAGGCAGGCAGCCGGACAAGGAAGCCGGACAAACAGGGGCGACGTCTATGCACTTCTCAAATGGGGGCGGGGGAGGAATCTAAATTGTGGACATTTTTTGCATCTCTTTGTTTACTAAAGGTTTTAATTCCTTGGTGTAGCTATTCGAGGATATATAAAATTCAAAATTTTTAAGACTTCCCTGGTGGCGCAGTGGTTAAGAATCTACCTGCCAGTGCAGGGGACACGGGTTCGAGCCCTGGTCCGGGAAGACCCCACATGCCGCGGAGCAACTAAGCCCGTGCACCACAACTACTGAGCCTGTGCTCTAGAGCCCGTGAGCCACAACAACTGAACCCACGTGCTGCAACTACTGAAGCCCGCGTGCCTAGAGCCCGTGCTCCACAACGAGAAGCCACCGCGATGAGAAGCCCACGCACCGCAACAGAGTAACCCCCGCTCGCCGCAACTAGAGAAAGCCCGCGCGCAGCAACGAAGACCCAACGCAGCCAAAGATAAATACGTTTATTTTTTAAATTTCAAATTTTCTTATTCAAAGCGTGCACAGCCCTACCCTAGAAATATAAAGTTTCCAATTTTCAATCATGACTTTATAGCACTTGCTCTACTTCACGGAGCATTAAAGAGCAATTATTCTAAGAAAGAAGCTCTGAAGTGCATGCATCTGTAACTCACAGGCCAGGAGCCAGGGTCCCCTCAGGCCCAGCAGGAAACAACACAGTTCAGTCACCCGCCAGGCGCACAGCACCCAGGGCAGAGGGTCCTGCTGCAAACAGCTCCCCTGTCCTTTGCTTTTCTTACTTGGTTCGACTGTTTTATTTACTATCAAAGGCCTGATTAAATAAAAGGCTGCCGACCTCCAGCCTGAGACAAATTTCACAGGTGAGAGCTCTGAACGGCGGCTGAATCAATCAAGACAATCAAGAAAACCTGAGTCTCCTGCTGGCCATCGACACGAAGACAAGGAAAAGTGCTTCCAAGACCTATGCACATTACCCCAAATCTCAGGCAAGTTTCTCCAGAGTCCTTCAAAATCTCTGCTTCAAGATTTTCAAAAACGGTTTTAATTATGTTTTGATCAACTCACATACGACTAGTGATTTATGAAAAAGCTTTCTTAAAAGGTATCATTTAAGATGAGGAAAGCTTACATTTACACTGAAACGGGCTCGGGAAGCATGTCAGGAACCACCGGCATCTCATTACGACTTCAAGGAAACAGACAGGTGCACCGCTGCTCTTTCCACTGAGCCGCTTCCCCCCAGGGCGGGGTCTGAACCGAGCCGCTCCAGTTCCGATCAAACACCACTGCGGGGGGCGGGCAGCGGCCAGAGCCCAGGCTCCACCCCACAGGCTGGGGGGCGAGACAGCCGCCCCCTAGCCAGGAGACCACTTTCCCAACTGCTTCCTTCCAGAGCCCTCGCAAATAAGGACGCACCCCTCATGCAGTGGTACTCAGAAAGTTGTCTCTTCAAACCCTGGTGATTCCGCCACAAGGGCAGGGCCCACTGCCCTGGAGCGCAGTGACAAGAGACACCCCGGAAGGGCCTGAGGGACCCCTTTCCTGGCTGTTGCTAAAACGTGAGAACCACCAGCTCCGAAAGACACCCACCTACGTGTGCAGCCTCATCCTGATGAGTCCACGTCACCAAGACGGCTACATCCACCCTAAAGACGATGCGGACAGCCAGCTTCCAAGGTGGGACAGAGAAAAAGGAAGAGTGACCGCCTGCTTGCCCGCCACGGGCCTCGCCTCCAAGCCAGCGGTGTGGAAGCAAACTCAGAGACACCACCTCTGCTACGCTAAGCAAAAATGCCCAGTGCTGGCCGGGTACAGCTCCCCAAAAGTTTTTTGTTTTTTATTTTTTTCAAATGTCACTGTTATCTAAGGATGTCAAGAGAAAAACTCAGTGAAGGCCTCTGGCCTAAAGTGAGCCCCCTGCCCAGGTCCACTCTCTCTGCAGACAGCTGCACCCCCTTGTCCCCCACGGCTTCCAGGACATGTCCCCCAGGTCTATGGCCCACCTGTGATGACAACCTCAGCAACTTTCTCACAGAACCAGAGCTGGCCACCACACCAGGCTCCCCGGTCACTGAGAACCTGTCCAATCTGGGCATGGTTCTGATGGGAATAAAACTGTGTTTTAGACTTTGCTACATCTACAGCAACATACTGCTTGGAAACCAGTGAGAAACATAATGGAGCTGAGACAGCGTGTGGATAAACGCTACTTGACGGTGGCGCGCACCGCTCCTCCCGATGCAGTTTCACAGTGCTTCACAAAATGGTCAAGCTCACTTTCCACCTGGGGAAACTGAGACTCCAAAGAACCATATGTTCTGTCCCAGGTCAAGAGTGCCCTCAAGTAACAAAATCTAAACTTCTAAGAACATCCCTTGTGCCAAAGCACTTCTGCCGAAGCCGGCCACCAGACGTCCAGAGCCCAAAACTCTGGGGCTGCCACCCGGCTCAGGATCAGCCTTCCCAGAACTCAACCCGGTCCACACAGCACAGTCTGCTACCCTGGACTCTTTTTCCCCTTTCCCCACCATCCAATAATTCTTTTCACCAAGGACGGGAACCCCTGCCCTAGACCTCAGCAGCCTCGAGTGTTCATCTTAAGCCACCAGCCCCATGCAAACATTCCCGAAGCCCAGGTATGGAGGAAAGGTGTTCTATCCCGGAATGAGAACCAACACTTCAGCCAAACCTTAGACCCACGGGAGAACAAATTCTCTGTGAAAGCAGAACAGACAGACATACACTGCTGAAAATGCAAGAAAAGATAACCTTTAGAAATAAGCATCTCTAGCGTAACATCGATCTCAAAAGATCTCTTAAAACCATTTGCGCACACGCCAATTTCGGTGTCGCATCACTTTTCTCTCCTTTCAACTATAATAATAACGTTACTTCGACGTTATGCCCATTCTAAGCTGTACAGAACTAACTAGTGCTTTTCACTGTTCTTGGGTCCACTGCCTTTGCTGCAACAATCTCTCTGAAGGCTTATGTGTTCTTATCATTCCCCACAGCAGATAAAATTGAAACTCTGGTACCCTTAAGTGAGTAAATTAATTACAATAACATCAACGTCTCTTTACACAACTGTCCTGACAAGGAATATCGAGACTGAGTTTACTGAAACCAAGTTCAACACGTGCTCACGGTGGCTGTGGGGATGAAACATGCAAGGCCTGACTGGCCCTCAGGGACTCGGTGAAACCTCTGTCCCTCTGTTTCCCCCCTCGGACTCTGACCTACAGGGAGGGAAGGCACTGGGAGGGGCAGGCCTCTCTCAGCCACGCTCCAACTGCCAACAGTCTGTTACTTCACTTGACACCTAAGCGTAGCTTTGAAAACCCTGCCCACCCCTAATGCCTGAGTACTAACAAGAATGAGTTATCATCCAAGCAACAGTTATTTTTACAAGTTAGTTCCACCTCCACTTTGTACATTTTTATGATGAAAAATTTCAGTGAAAAGGAAGCATCAAACAGAATTTAATATTTTCCGATTGACCAATTATACGAGGTAACTAGAATATTCGTAATCTGTCACTTTGATTTAAAGAACTAATTTGTGCTATTTAAAAGAAGGCACTCTGCTGTGGGGCGCTGGTAGTAATTTTAACTATACTTTTTGTGCTTCTTCTGTTACTAAGGTGAAGCAGCGGAATTAATCAGCGCTCCAAATCAGTAGATCAACTGTGGGGGGAGGGGAGCATGAAGAGATGAATGCGAATCTTTTATTTTCTAGAAAGCATTTGGCCCCTTTAAAGCACAGCTCTCAGCATTTGTCACCCAAATGTCAACATGAGCTGTTCTCTGCTCTCACACGTGGGACTAATGCAAAGACTCGTGAGAACTCATGCAAAGAGTCAGCGCTTTTACAATTTTCTTCAAGGAGTCACCTACTTGTCACATGCAGACATCTCTAACACACCGCTAGCACAGGAGATGAGAGGGAATCCAGGGTCAATCGCAACGAAGATGACAGAGGTGCCCTTTCCAAACCACAGCTTCCTCCCCCCAGAAGAAATAAGGTAGCGAAGGCTTCACCTACGCAGAGGCCCAGACCAAGGGGATCCAGTCAACCCCAAACAGCCACACCTACAGGCACCATCCAGGCAGGCCGGGGGGTGGGGGGGGACGGGGGACACGACGATGGCCTCCGCCCCGCCCTGGGAGCCAGGCACAGCGCGCCGGTCTCGCAAAATTTACTGACGAGCTCACACCAGTTTTCAATAACAAAAGTGCAGCGCATGGAACCGGCCTTGCTAGGAGCGAGGAAGGTGCCGAGAACCAATGAGGAGGTATTTTAATAAGTAGGTAAAAAGTATTTTGACATTTTCCATAATGTGCTACAACCACGAATTCTCTTTTTTAAACGTTACTGAAGATCAAACATATCTTCCACTAAAAGGTCAAAAGACACATAATGAGCAAAACACAACCTTTAATAAAACCCTCCTACAAACTCAAAAACAAACAAACTGTGCTGTAAGGGGCAGCCCGCACATCTCAAGTAACTTACACCCCCCCTCCTCCCCTCACAGCAGGGGGGCTCCCACAACCACCCAAAAACGCTGCTCTTGGCTGGAGCCTCCCCTCCTCCCACCCGTGTGACATCAGGTCCTTGCCAGACTTCACCACGGCTCCAAACCTCACAGCACTTTGACAGCAAATCCTTCCTTCCAAGACGCTGAAATCCTCTCAAGGTGACCAACCGTTCTTTTCCGAAAGCATGGGGGACACAGGCACAGGACGTGCTGTTTCTACCACTCCAGTACGGCGGCACACGTTACTACACAGCAGGGGAGGAGCGCTCCGAGTCCGCGCAGGCGAGGCGGAGGGCATGGAAGGGAAGACAGGGAGCCTCCAGTGCTGGAGTTTCTCTCTGCCCAGGAAGCCCGAAACAAAGCAGCGGGACACGTAATGCCGTGGGGCACCTTTCGCTGGCGAACCTAAAGAGCTGCCGAGATGACGGGAGATGGAGCGTGGGGTCAAGGAGGCTCGCGGTCCTCCTGCACCGTCTGTACCTCCGAGGGACCCGCTGATGGGAGAGCACGTGCCCACCGCTGACTTCACTGGTAATAATCAAGGTAACCGGCATCCTCTAAGTGAGGACGCCGTGCAGAACGACACCGTGCCTACGAGGAGTGCTGAAACACGGCTGCAGAGCGGGCGTGAGGCAAGGGCTCCGACCAGGAAGGCTGTGTGCCCCGCGACTCCTCCAGGCTCACCTGGGAACTCTGCCATCCTGGTGTCAGCAAGGCAGCAAAAGCTTTCCGTGCAACCTTGCCCAGCCTCGTGGAGGGGGCGTCACTCCGCCGACCTCACCAGGAAAGGGGGGTCCCTAGCCCACCGGCAGGGGACACCAATCACAGCCCAGCATAATAAACGAGCAGAAGAGTTCAATGAGGACACAGACCACATGCCTGATCCCAGAAATCAGAGAGGGAAGTGCCAAGCATGGGAAAGCCACGGGCCCAGGCTGAACGACCCAGTAAGTTGTCCCCGGAGCACCAGCTGCTACTGCTCTCCACCGTGCGGGGACTGGGCAGGGGCACGCAGGGCCAGGAAGGGAGCAAAGGACCCACTTGCCGGACTGGCAGTCCTGGCAGAGAAGCTCTGCAACGCAAAGGACTAAGCTGGAGCCAAGCACTGCACCAGGTAGGAGGCCCCCACTGCCACATCACACACACACACCCGCACACACACTCGCATGCCCAGGACCGTCCCGCGCCGGGGCAGAGGCGCACCCCCGCTCGCAGCAGGCCCACGCAGGGCCCATGACCTCCGCGTCCTGCCAGCGCGACAACTTCCTGGACGCCCAGCTGCGAGGCACGAACGCACTCGCCCGGCGGCGCGGCCACTCACCTGGGGGCAGCTGGAAGTTCTGGATGTTGGTCGGGTTCTGCGGCGGCTGCGGCAGGCGTGGGGCGAGGACCGTGGGCGTCAGCGTGGCCCGGATCCCGCCGGTGGTGGCCGAGGGCGTCCTGGGCAGGCTCTGGGTCACCGCGCTGGTCGAGCCCTTGGGCAGCCCGGTGGGGGTACCGGGGGCCGGCGGTGGGAGGCCGGCGGCGGCGGGCAGAGCCCCTTGCATAGTTGGCCCGAGGATCATGCCGGCCCCCGCGCCGGCCGGGCAGCTGGCCGCC
>NW_020173687.1:1618476-1627914 GCF_003031525.2 Neophocaena asiaeorientalis asiaeorientalis | reverse complement strand
GGCGGCGCCGGCCGGGACCAGCAGCTCCCGTAGGGAGCGTCCATCCTGGAGGTCTTCCTCGGGTCCTTATTTCCCGTTCTGTCGTTTTGACGAAGTAAGTTATCTAAACCTTACGAGCACCTTCTCTGTAGAAACAGTTCACGTAAAGTTCTCTCCTGCGTGTTTTCGGGGTTTTTTCACCGAAAGATGGTATTCTGGGACATGCCTAGGGGTTCTCTTCTCTCCCCTTTTTTTGGGGGGGGTGGGCGGGGGACCCAGAGAGGTGCCTCCAGCCTCGCTCCAGCTGAAGAGCCCGCGCCGCAGTCACACGGACCGCAGCACAATGCGGGAAGCTGTTGACACGTAAATGATCTTTTCTAACCGCCTAACAAAAGAACCCGCCGGCCCCCGCGAGCCCCACTCACGGGGCGGGTTTAGACAATGGGCGCGGCGGTTGGAGCCTGGAAAGGGGCCTTCGTGGGCCAGTGTTAGGGGGGAACCCTGCGAAGAGAGAACCGGAATTTTGCACCCGAACTTGAGTGCCCAGAAGGTGGAACAAACCTGGGGTGGGGGACCTTGCACGCGGGGTGCCTGCGCGCCATCCCCACCGCTCTTTGAGCCCAGCGCGGGCGGACAGTCTGGTTTTCGAGCCAGAGCAGAAATGTGGCATTACGTGTAAAATCTCATCATCTTTAATGTTGACAACTCGTTAGAAAATGTTCAGGTGGGCCAAACAAAAGCAAGCTGACTTCAGCCCCGGGTGCGACCTCCGTAGTGGGAAACAGAGGTGTACAGCGTAGTCTACACTCAAAACACTCAGATCGGAGTCAGGGTAGACCAGTTAGCAGCCGTGCTACTGGCCAGATCACTGGCTGCCGCGAGACCGTGACCCCCGGGTTCTGAGGCCCGGGGGAGGGGGTCCCCCTCCCGTCCGCCCCTGTAGTTACTCCGATCTTCAGTGAAGGGAGGAGGTGGTGCCATCTCAGGCCCCTCCTGCTTCCCCACAGTGCAGGGACTTCCTGCGTCCTCTGAAGGCCCGCCAGGACCCCTCCAACCCTCCGCGCCGCAGTGGTGCTGACATCACCCCCAGAGTCCTCCGGGGCGCCCTCCAGTCCAGCAGGAAGTGTGGGAGGTGAAGCGTACGTGCGCCGCCTTCCCCGCCCCACCACGCCCCACCCCGCTCCACCCAATTCTTCCAGAGGGGTCGCCCGCAGAGAAGGTGGGAGTTACCGACTGCTTAGGCACTCTCCCGCGTCTGGTGCCCTCCAGAGCACGGCCCGCCTGGAGAGCGGGGTGGGGGCGGAAGCCACGTGGCTCCTCCCCTCCTCCAGATAGGAGGGCGGGGAGACGCTACCAAACTGTTAACCTTGGCCACCCTGGGGACTTGGGGCATTATCTTTGAATATCGCTCTGTGGTTTTACTTGCTTCAACAAGCAGCTTCCCTGTGACTTCTGTAATTTGAAACAAAAATCCCAACTAGCATGAAGAGAAAAAAGGGCCTGAAAACGAGTGTAAATATAAACATCAGGTTTAAACAGGGGAAAATGTTTATTGTTAAGTGAGAACGGCAGAACCCAAAAACAGTACATCCTTGCCACCTACAGCGGTGCAAACGTGCAAGGCCATGAGCAAAAAGGCAGCCTCCCAGGCCGGCAGCTGTGTGGGACTTTAAGGTTTATTAAGCAGTATATTATCTTCTCAATAAAATGGAGACAGCATCAGACACGCTCTCTTAAATATAAGAATAAACATAGAAGACCTAAATAGACATTTTTCCGAAGAAGATATACAGACTGCCAACAAACACATGAAAGAATGCTCAACATCATTAATCATTAGAGAAATGCAAATCAAAACCACAATGAGATATCATCTCACACCAGTCAGAATGGCCATCATCAACAAATCTAGAAACAATAAATGCTGGAGAGGGTGTGGAGAAAAGGGAACACTCTTGCAGTGCTGGTGGGAATGTGAATTGGTTCAGCCACTATGGAGAACAGTATGGAGGCTCCTTAAAAAACTACAAATAGAACTACCATACGACCCAGCAATCCCACTACTGGGCATATACCCTGAGAAAACCATAATTCAAAAAGAGTCATGTACCAAAATGTTCATTGCAGCTCTATTTACAATAGCCCGGAGATGGAAACAACCTAAGTGCCCATCATCGGATGAATGGATAAAGAAGATGTGGCACATATATACAATGGAATATTACTCAGCCATAAAAAGAAACAAAATTGAGCTATTTGTAATGAGGTGGATAGACCTAGAGTCTGTCATACAGAGTGAAGTAAGTCAGAAAGAGAAAGACAAATTCCGTATGCTAACACATATATATGGAATTTAAGAAAAAAAAATGTCACGAAGAACCTAGGGGTAAGACAGGAATAAAGACACAGACCTACTAGAGAATGGACTTGAGGATATGGGGAGGGGGAAGGGTGAGCTGTGACAAAGCGAAAGAGAGGCATGGACATTTATACACTACCAAACGTAAGGTAGATAGCTAGTGGGAAGGAGCCGCATAGCACAGGGAGATCAGCTCGGTGCTTTGTGGCGGCCTGGAGGGGTGGGATAGGGAGGGTGGGAGGGAGACGCAAGAGGGAGGAGATATGGGGACAAATGTATATGTATAACTGATTCACTTTGTTATAAAGCAGAAACTAACACACCATTGTAAAGCAATTATACTCCAATAAAGACGTAAAAAAAAAGAATAAACAACCAGGAGTCAATTTCAGTGTTGCTCTGGCTGTGTGAAAGATATGCAGTGTTTGTTATATTTCCTATGCTTTTGTTATCTGCCTGAAATACAACATAACAATCTTAAAAAAAGACAGGCAGCTAGATGGCAGCTGGTGGCCCGACCCTGTTCCCAGAGTCTTGGTTCACCAGACTTCCCTGCCCCAGCCGGCAGCCCTCAGCGCTGCAGACTCAGCGGGCTGTGCCACAGTCAAGAGGGGATCCATGTCCCAGGATGAACACATAACTGATTGTAAATGCAGGTGCATTAGTTTCTTAGGGCCGTTGTAACATTATCACAAACTTGGGGGCTTAAAACAACAGAAACTTATTCTCTTAGTTCTAGAAACCAGAAGTCCAAAATCAAGGTGTCAGCAGGGTCACACTCCCTCTGGAGGTTCCAGGAGGGTCCTTCCTGCCTCTTTCAGCTTCTGGTGGCCCCAGGCATTCTTGGCTTGCAGCAGCATCACCAAATACCTTAATATAAAACTAGCATCAAAGAGCTCAAGACCTATAGACAAAAAATTGTAAAACACAATTGAGAGAAATTACAGAAAAAGTAATTACATGGAGGGATATACCAAGTTCAAGAATTGGAAGACTAAGTATTGTAAAAATGTCATTTCTCCCCCAACATACTCTACAGATCGATGCAAATGGATTTTAAGATCCCAGGCAGGATTTCTGCACAGAAATGGACAAGCTAGGCTTCCATTGCCAGTATGTGAACTCCTACTGATCTAACCTGCCACAGACAGCGCTATGAACTCTGGACAACATAACGCTCACCTGGAGTAGTCAGAGTGAGCACAGGCAGGTGCTGGAGAGGAGAAGCCCTGGAAGAAGAGAACGGCCGGGTGAGGTGCCTGCTTTCACAGCTTCTAGCCTAAGGGCAGGCCATGCCATGCAGGGCAGATAAGCACCAACAAAACACCTGCAGTCCTGCTGGCCTGAGAGCCAGGAGATAGAGTTTGGGCAATGACACCCTCTGGAAAGTATTTGGGGGCATCCCAGAAAGGAAGGAGTGAGAGAAGGGGAGACCCAAATTCTGTTTGTAACCTGGGCCTAAATCTCCAGGTGACATTGGAACACAGGCATAGGGTAGACTCCAAGCATCTTGGCTAAGAATAAAAGAACTGAGATGAGATCTGAGCTGCTGTCCAAGGGACAGTATTTGCTGTCTGAGCCCCACCAAGTCATCTTTGATTTGCTAACACAAACATAGAAATAATCAAATCAATGCTCTTTGAGTTAATATAAGAGAATCCAAGGTCAACACAAAATAACACAATATCCAGGACACAATCTAAAGTTACTAAACAAAGAAAAGGAGAATCTTAGCCATTCTCAAAAAAAAAAAAAAAAAAAGAATAAGTATGGGCAATTGATCCCTGATACGACACGGGTGATGGAATTAGCAAAAGAAAATTTTAAACTATTGTAATCACTCATGTAAAGAAAAATATGCTTTTAACGAGTGAAAAGATTTAAAAAAAAAAACAGCAGAGTTGGGACTTCCCTAGTGGTCCAGTGGTTAAGACTCCATGCTTCCACTGCAGGGGGCACAGACTTGATCCCTGGTTGGGGAACTAGGATTCCGCATGCCGTATGGCATGGCCAAAATAAATAAGTCAACAAATAAATAAATCACAGCAGAGAACTGTAAAATATATCTTAAAAAGGAAATTCTAGAACTGAAAGTTAAAATTTCTTAAACATAAAGTTAACTGAATGGGCCAAACAGAAGAGTGGAATGACAGAGGGAAAGAAATCAGTGAACTTGAAGGTGTATCAATAGAATGTATTCCGTCTGAAAAGGAAAGAGTGGGGAATAAATAAAAAGATCATAAGGGATCTCTGGTATAGAATCAAAATGTTGACATCTGTGCAATTAAAATCACAAAAAGGGAGGAAAAACTAGGGCAGGAAAGAGTATTTGTAGACAAAATTTACAGAATTTTCTATATTTGGTTAAAGGCATCAATTTACATGCTTGAAGAATTCCACAACCCCCAACTAAGATAAACTCAAAGGAAACTATGCACAGGCACAGCATAGTCAAACTGTTGGAAGCTGGGTGTAAAGAGAAACATGAGTAGCCGCAGGAGAACACATCTCATGCAGGGAACAATGAAGTGACACTGCTAACTTCTCATCGGAAGCTATGGCGGCCAAAAGAAAGTGGACCAACAGCTTTCAGTATTGAAAGAAAGCCCGTGAACCCTTTTGCAGAATGCCAAACTTTCAAACTATCTTTCCAGAATGAGGGTAAATAAAGATATTTTGCTATACAAGAAAATTAAGAGAATTCATCACCAGCAGACCTAAACTACAAGGAATGCTAAAGGAAATTCTTCAGAGTGAAGGAAAATGATACCAGATAGAAACTTGGTCATCGGGAAAGAATGAAGAGCATCAGAAATGGTAAATACCTGAACAAATATAAAAGAATATTTTTCCTCTTCATTTCTCTAAAATACATGTCTATTTAAAGCAAAATTATAACAGTGAATGGTGGGGGGTTTTACTGCATTTAAATATACTCTAGCAAATCTATAGCAAACTATGGACCTATGACATTGAAAGTGTTCTACATTTTGGGACTTCCCTGGTGGAACAGTGGTTAAGAATCCATCTGCCAATGCAGGGGACACGGGTTCGATCCCTGGTCCAGGAAGATCCTACACGCTGCGGAGCACCTAAGCCCGTGCACCACAACTACTGAGCCTGTGCTCTAGAACCCGCGAGCCACAACTACTGAAGCCTGTGTGCCTAGAGCCCGTGCTCCGCAACAAGAGAAGCCACCGCAGTGAGAAGCCCGCACACTGCAATGAAGAGTAGCCCCCGCTCACCACAGCTAGAGAAAGCCTGCATGAAGCAACAAAGACCCAGCAGTCAAAAATTAATTAATTAATTAATTTTTTAAAAAAAGAAAGTGTTCTACATTTTATGTGACTTGGTACAATGTTAACTCAAAGAAGACTGTGAAAAAAAAAAAAAAAGGAAGACTGTGAAAAGTTAAGGATACGTATTATAATCCCTAAAGCAACCACTAAAAAAATTAACACGAAGAGCCATACCTAAAAATACGATCAATAAACTAGAAAATTGAAAAATATTCAGATAATCCAAAAGAAAACAAAAGAGGACATTTTAGGGCTTCCCTGGTGGCACAGTGGTTGAGAATCTGCCTGCTAATGCAGGGGACACAGGTTCGAGCCCTGGTCTGGGAAGATCCCACATGGCGCAGAGCAACTAGGCCCGTGAGCCACAACTACTGAGCCTGCACGTCTGGAGCCTGTGTTCCGCAACAAGAGAGGCTGCGATAGTGAGAGGCCCGCGCACCGCGATGAAGAGTGGCCCCCGCTCGCCGCAACTAGAGAAAGCCCTCGCACAGAAACGAAGACCCAACACAGCCAAAACTAAAAATAAATAAATAAATAAATAAAAGATTCCACATCTTCCCCCAACGTTGGCTTTCCTTTAAAAAAAAAAGGACATTTTAGAAAGAACAAACATAAAACAAATAGATGATAGACCTAAATCTCACCAACTTAACCATAATATTAAATGTTAAAGCATTAAGCACTTCAATTAAAAGGATAGAAAAGCGAGACTCTGCCATAAGCTGTTTTCGAGAGACACTTCAAAACAACGTATCACGCAAACACTCCGCTTAACAAGGCTGGAGAGGCTGTATTAACATCAGATAAAATGGACCTCAACACAGAGCGTGTCAGAGATAAAAAGGGACGCTGCCTAATGAAAAATGGCTAACTCATCAAGAAGACAAAAACCATAACTTGGTATGTGCCTCATAGCTTCAAAATACGTGAAGAAAAACGGACAGAATTAAACAGAAAAATAGATAATCCAACAGCCATTGTTGGAGATTTTAACACCCATCAAACAAAGGGACAAAACTCTCGGGATGGACACAAGTGATCTGAATGACAATGTGAGCTATCTTGATCTGATATCTATCAAACACCACACGCAACACATTCTTTTCTACTGCACATAGTGCCCTCAGAAAGATAAATGCTGGGCCGTAAAACAAATCTCAACAAATTTAAAAGGATTGAAATCGTGCAGAATATGTTCTCTGTTCATATTGGAATAAAATCAATAACAAAACAATGCAAACCCCAAATATTTGGAAATACCTAAGTAACCCATGGGTCAAAAAAATCACAAGGGAAATTTGAAAATACTTTGAACTGAACGTTACTGAAAATACAACATATCAAAATGTGTGGCCCACAAGTAAAGCAGGGGATTTAGTTTATAAATGCTTATTTTAGAAACGCTAATTCCAGAATTCATATGGAAATGCAAATGGACAAATACAGCCAGGGCAGTCTTGAACAACAACAACTCTGGAGGACCTTCGTTACCAGATATCATAACCATGACAGTAATTAAGGCAGTGAGGTATTGGTGCAAGAATAGATAAATAGGCCAAATGAATAGAGAGTCCTGAAAAAGACACATATATACAGTCAGTCTATTTATGACACAATGGACAATGCCTTGCGGTGGTGGAAGGATGGTCTTTTCAATCATTGGCTCTGGGTCAATGGCCACCCATAAGGGTGAAAAATAAATCTTGACCCAAACCTCACACCATACAGAAAAAACAATTCCAGCTGAATTGAAGAGCTAAATGTGAAAAGTAAAATAATAAAACTTGTAGAAGGAAATATGTTTATAATCTCGGAGCAGGTAAAGTTTTTGTTTGTTTGTTTGTTTTTTCACCGAGCTGTGCAGCTCATGGGATCTTAGTTCCCTGACCAGGGATTGAACCCAGGCCACACCAGTGAAAGCACCCAGTCCTAAACACTGGATGGCGAGGGAATTCCTTTTTTTTTTTTTCAAGATTTCTTTTAAAATAAGCACAAAAAGTGCTAAACACTATAAAGGGAAAAAGTTGATAAATTGGGCTACATTAAGAACTTCTCATCAAAAGACACCATTAAAAGAATGGAAAGGCAGTGGGAGAAGCTAGGTGCAGTATAGAAAAAATGGGCACGTCACTTCTGATGGATAGAGAGGATGATTGGAATATAAAAAGGGCCCAGCCTCATCGGTCCCCAGGGAAATGCAAACGGAAACCCACTGCAGACCCGCCAGAAAGACCAAACTGAAAAGGACCAACCTACCTAACTGTTAGGTATTTGCACTGTGTCACAGATCTCCAGAACGTTTTCATCTTTTCAAACTGAACTCCGTCCCATTAAACAACTCCCTGTCCCCCTCCCCCAGCTTCTGGGAACCACCATTCTACTTTCTGTTCCTATGATTTTGATGACTTCAGAGACTTCATATAAGTGGAATCACACAGTATTTGTCCTTCTGTGTCTGGCTTACGTCGTTGGTCATAATGTCCTCAGGGTTCATCCATGCTGTAACATATTGCAGGATCTCCTTCCACCTTAAGGCTGAACATATTCCAGAGTATGGGTGGATCACATTCTGCTTCTCCGTTCAGCCATCGATGGACACTTGGGTTGTCTCCACCTCTTGGCTGCTGTGGATAACGCTGCTAACAAATCTGGTTGTGCAAACATCTCGTCAAGCCCCTGCTTTCCGTCCTTCTGGATAAATGACCAGAAGTGGTCTCATCAGCACTCTCAAGTTATTTATACTCGTAGGTTTTACCACCTCAACTACACACAAGGTCCTAGAAGTCAGGGATCAATCATCCACTTAGGTGTTGGTAAGTGTTCAATAACCGTCTTCCTGAGTGGGGGGAACACCTGATTTGTGCCAATTGCCGACACCCTTGATGTGCAGCCCAAGGAGATGCCTGGTGCTGGAAATCGGGCCCTGCTTGGAAGTGTCCAGAGCAGTGGGACCCTGGGTGGCCACCCCTGCCCCGCATGGCCAGGCAACACTACCCCCACCCCTTAAGAACTGAAGCCAAAGACACCCCAGACTCAGGGTCAGGAGCCCAGCAAGGTGGCGGTGGGGGGGTGTGGACTGGGTGAAACTCTCCACTGAAGAATTCTTAGGTTGGATGGTGGGGACATGGGTGCTCACTTTCTTCTTGTTAGTTAAAAGATGCATTGTGATATATACACTCTTTTATATGCATGAGACATTTAGCATTTATTTTTTATTTTTATTATTTATTTAATTTATTTTTTTATTTTTGGCTGTGTTGGGTCTTCGCTGCTGTGCACGGGCTTTCTCTAGTTGCGGCGAGCGGGGGCTCCTCTTCGTCGTGGTGCACGGGCTTCTCATTGTGGTGGCTTCTCTTGTTGCAGAGCACAGGCTGTAGGCATGTGGGCTTCAGTAGTTGTGGTGTGTGGGCTCAGTAGCTGTGGTGCGCGGGCTTAGTTGCTCCACGGCATGTAGGATCTTCCCAGACCAGGGCTCAAACCCATGTCCCCTGCATTAGCAGGTGGATTCTTAACCACTGTGACACCAGGGAAGCCCGACATTTAGCATTTAAAAGGTAAAACACAAACACTCACCCACACAGATTCACGTGGTGCATGCACCTGCACAGGTGTGCATTCAGGTGCACCCAGCCTTTCTCTGGGAGGTCTGTCCACAGGTTTGGGTGGGACCCAGTCACCTGCACTCTGAAAAGATCATTTAAATGATTGTCTCGCCCACTGACACAATCAAAAGATTGTCTCTCAGGGCTTCCCTGGTGGCTCAGTGGTTGAGAGTCCACCTGCCTATGCAGGGGATGCGGG
>NW_020173687.1:1604805-1618396 GCF_003031525.2 Neophocaena asiaeorientalis asiaeorientalis | reverse complement strand
GGGGGCCCGGTAAAAAAAAAAAAAAAAAAAAAAAAAAAAAGATTGTCCCTCATACAAAAGATGTCTGTGCTGCCAGACTTTTCCCTCAGATTCCCTAAAATGGGGGAATAATCGAAATGAGTCATTTGCTCTTTTCTCGGGAAGCAAAGGGAGTAGCATGTGCAGAATGAGCTTAGCAGTCATGAACAAGCCGGTAAATTTCCCATTTGGGGGAGGCTCACACGTTAAAACCCTTCCCGGGGCTTCCCTGGTGGCGCAGTGGTTAAGAATCCACCTGCCATGCAGGGTACATGGGTTCGAGCCCTGGTCTGGGAAGATCCCACATGCCGCGGAGCAACTAGACCCGTGCGCCACAACCACTGAGCCTGCGCGCCTAGAGCCCGTGCTCCACGAGAGAAGCCACCGCAATGAGAAGCCCACGCACCGCAACGAAGAGTAGCCCCCGCTCGCCACAGCTAGAGAAAGTCCACACGCGGCAATGAAGACCCAACGCAGCCAAAAATAAATAAATAAACAAAATAAATTTAAAAAAAAAACCTTTCCCAAATTCATGCCAATATGCATTTTGACAGTCACATTTTATCAAAATGGGTTGTGTCATTCAGAAACTGTTTGCAAAATGAACGTCCTGCCCCAAGAACCCACATGCTATTTTTTTTTAAAGCTTATAGAGCAGAAGGATAGCCCAGCTCCAGAGTGGAAAAGGCCGAATCTTCTCATTAGCAGCCTGATGCCCTGCTGGCCCTCTGTGATAAACCTGAGTGGCATGAGAAAAACCAAAGCATGAACTTGAAACATTAAAGACATGACCCAGAGACCAGGAGGGAAGGCGTGCCCCAGGCTGTGGACTCACAGCTCACCAGCACTAAGTTGACTTGATCCATCCGCCAGAAACCATCTGCCAAAACCAGAGTGTTGGTTTTCACCAGCTTCAGGCTTCAGTGCTGGCCGCTGCCCTGGGGCCCAAGGCTCTCCAGGAAAAGACTGGAAAGGTGATGGGGACCTTGGAGTTTCCTTCTCCTCTGTGCTTTTTCTGCAATTTATTTTCTTAAATGGATGTGTTGTTCTTTTATCATTAAAAAAAGAGAAGCACTGCTTGATTTTTCATCTCTTAACTTGTTCTTGAGGGAAAATACACACACTGGAAAGTGCACAACTTGGTGAATTCTCGCAAACTAAACACCCCCACGTCACCAGCACCAGATCAAGGAGCAGAATGTACCCAGCCACCCCTCCCCAGAGTGACCACCACCTGACTTCTAATATCATGCATTCCTGTAGCCAGGTTGCTGACTGGAGGTAAATGGAGTTATACGGACTTCTGTCTTTTGTTTCCCCAGTGTTTTATCTTGTGTGTGTGTGTGTATTGGGGGGGTGGGGGGGTTAATTTTTTTTATTGTGGTAAAATTCTCGTAACATAAAAGTCACCATTTCAACCTTGTCACAGTGTACAACCTCGTGGCACTCACAATGTTGGGCAACTATCAGCCTTACCTAGTTCCGGAACGTTCTCCTCACCTGAAAGGAAAACCGTAAGCAGTCAGTCCCTACCCTCCTATTTCCTCAACCCCTGGCAACCACTAATCCACATCTGTCCCTATGGATTTACCTATTCTGGACATTTCACGTAAATAGGATCATGCAATACGTGTCTTCCCTTTGTGTCTGTCTTCCTTCACTCAGCATCGTTTTTTTAAAAAAAATGCTTTATTAATTTTTAGGCTGCGCCATGCAGCAGGCAGGCTCCTAGTTCCCCAACCAGGGATCTAACCAATGCCCCCTGCAGTGGAAGCAGGGAGTCTTAACCACTGGACCGCCAGGGAAGTCCCTACTCAGCATCTTGTTTTTGAGGTTCACCCACATGGTAGCCTGTGTCAGTGCTTCATTCCCTTTTGTGACTGAATAATATTCCATTACACGGGTGGATCACCTTTGTTTATCCATCCATCCATTGATGGACAGTTGGGTTGTTTCCATTTTTGGAATAGTGCTTCTGTGAAGATTCGCACACAAGGTTTTGTGTGGACATATGTTTACATTTCTCTTGGGTATATTCCTTGGAGTGGAATTGCTGGGTCACGTGGTGAGTCTACGTTTAGCTTACGGAGGAACTGGGTTCTCTTGTGCACGGGCATTCTCTCCCTCAGCGGTAGGTGAGGCTCATTTGTGTTGTTGCCACCCTGCAGAGGGCCCACGCTCACTGCTGCAGGATCCGTGGTTGAACACACCCAGCTACGTATCCACTCTTCAGATGGTGGGCACTGGGGGCTCCAGTTTGGGGCTGTTATGAAGAGCGCTGCTCTGAACGTTCCCTACTTGACTTTTGGGGACACAGACATTTCTTTGGGCATACAGCTAACAGTGGACTGGGCTAGCCATTAGGTGAGAAAATGCAACAACAGACATGCAGATTGGAAGGAAGAAGGAAAACTCTCTCTATCTGCGGATGATGTGACCTTGTATACAGAAACTTCTAAAGACACAACTAGAGAACTATCAGAACTAGTAAACAAGTTCAGCAAGGTGGCAGGACAAGATCAACATACGAAAAATCGATTGTAGTTCATTCAGGAGCAATGAACAAGACAAAAGTGAAATGAAGTAAGCAATCCCATGAGTATTTGAGTAAATTAACAAAAGAAGTGCAAAACATATATTCTGAAAACTACAATACATTGTTGAAAGAAATTAAAGAAGACCTAAATAAATGGAAATATATCCCACGTTCAGGGTTGGAAGACTGAATATCATTAAGATGGTGGTACTCCCCAAATTGATTTTTATTTGCGTTTCCCTGATACCACTCATATATCAGACTCAATACAATCCTTATCAAACTCCCAGGCGGCTTCTTTGCGGTAACTGACAAACGGATCCTTAAATTCCTATGGAAATTCAAGGGATTCAGAAGAACCAAAACAATCTTGGAAAAGAAGAACAAAGTTGGAGCACTCACACTTCCCAATTTCAAACTTACTACAAAACTACAGTAATCGAGACAGAACGGTACTGGCATATGGAGAGTTACATAGACCAGCTGGAGTAGAATAGAGAGCCCGGAAATAAACCCTCACATATACGGTCAAATGATTTTACAGAAGGGTGCCGTGATGATTCAATGACGAAAGGACAGTTTTTTCAACAAATCGTGCTGGGAAAACTGGATACCCACATGGAAAGGAAAGAAGCTAGATCCCTCTCTCACACTAGACACAAAAATTAACTCAAAATTGATCAAAGACCTGAATGTGAGGACAGAAACTGTAAAACTTTTAGAAGAAAATATACATATAGACCTTGGATTAGGTGATGGCTCTTTTGATGTGACACCAAAAGCATAAGTAACAACAGCAAAAGAGATAAATTCGACATCCTCAAAATTTTAAACTTTTGTGCCTCAGAAGACATCGAGAAAATGAAAAAAACTGACAGAGAGGAAGAAAAAGTTCAAATCACACTTAGAAGGGACTTGTATCTAGAATATATGAACTATCGCAACTCAATAATAAAAAGACAGATAACCCAATTTTAAAATGGGCAAAGGATATGAATAGACACTTGTCCAAAGGAGAGATACAAATGACCGATAAGAACATGAAAAGATGCTCAGCATCTGGGCCAGGACCATGCCAGTCTCCCAGAGGGAGTATGTTACTCTCCACAAAACAGCCCAAGGTGACAGGGCTGAGGGCTCTCCGCGGAAGGGATGGATTCCACAAATACTGACACCGTCTCTGTGCAGATGTGGAGATGTGCTGCTCAGAGCCCCTCCAGGAAAGCACCACTGCCCAGCTGCAAGAAGCAGGGTGAACTAACAGGGAGACTCCAGCCATTAGCTTCAAGCCCAGGTCACGTTCTTCTCGGGTGATCCCAGCGACCGCCAGCAAGGCGGTAGGTGGGATGAGGACACCTATTTCCGCTCAGCGTGGGACCCCTCCAATGGGCAGGTGCTCCGGAGCTGCCCGCTGGGCTGGCACATCGCGGTCTGGGGTCCCTCCTGCCCAGTCCTGCTGCCACCCTTTTCCCCCTTGAAGATGTTTCTTCCCAAGAAACCTCCGCCTCAGCGTCTACGTCCTGGAGAACAAGCTGGGACTCGGAGTAGAGCGGTCCAAGAAAGCAGGCAGCAGGATGGAGCTGCAGACCGGACCACTCACCACCGGGGCAGTGAGGGAAGCCCATCCCTGGCCCGGGGCCCAACTGCTAACACTTTCCCTGGGAATGACTTGGGGGACGGAGCTGGTGGACCGGCTTGTGGCAGGGGCCGCACCAGCCAGCAGTCTGCCCAGTGTCATGATCCAAACTGAACTGGTTGCTTGAAAGGTAGCGGAGCGGGGGTGGGGGGTGGGGGGAAGATGGAACCGGAGGCTCGTTGACTAAGTTGCACTGACTTAGAGACGATAATGACAAGCTGAGGGCAGTTAAACAATTGAGAAACGTGTGGGAGCCAGCAGTCTCATTAGCAGCTTCAAAGAAATTCAGGCGGGGGCTTCTCTGGTGGCGCAGTGGTTGGGAGTCCGCCTGCCGATGCAGGGAACACAGGTTCGTGCCCCGGTCCCGGAAGATCCCACATGCCGCGGAGCGGCTAGGCCCGTGAGCCATGGCCGCTGAGCCTGCGCGTCTGGAGCCTGTGCTCCGCAACGGGAGAGGCCACAACAGTAAGAGGCCTGTGTACCAAAAAAAAAAAAAAGAAAAAGAAACTCAGGCGGTAAAGCAGGAAACACTCAAGCTCCCATTCAGACACGACGGCCAGAGCGGCTGAACTTCACAGACGGAGATTGCTCAGCTGGGGCAGGACCGCTACGCCGATGTCAGGACCCTGCCGGGGACCCCGAGGGGTGGAGACCTGGGTGTGTGCATGCAGAATTTGATTCCTCAAGGCCTTTAGCCACCTGAGCCTGCAGACGTGGACCCCCTCCCCAGCTAGAGCCAGCTGGCCCCGGGGGAGACGATACAGAAATCTCTCCCCCATAAGGCAACAGGTGACCGTCCCCACACCCTCTCTGGGCCACCAGACCTGTCAGAATTAAGTTACAGTGTAGCTGGGACGATACAGCAGGAAAAGGGCTGCAAGGCTCGGCCAGCACATACTGCCAAGACCGGTGGGGCTGGATTCTGAAGGCGCTCCTGGCGCTGTGGTGACTCTTACCGTGAATGGACAGAGCAGTACCCCAGCCTGAGAGGGTACAGTGACCAGGGGCTCGGACCCTCCTGAGTGAGGACATGGCTCACACTCCCAGGAAGGCCACCAAGATCTGCAGAGGTGACAGCTGAGGAGGGCTGTAGGCTGGAGAGTAGAGGGGCCCCGAGACCCGCTGCAAGCGGCGGGGCCTCACCCGCCTTCCTCCCTCCCTCTTCTAAGTCTCCCCCAGGAAGAGAGGCTGGGATACCCCTGGAGGAGACCCCATGTGCAAGGGAGGGAACCTGTGGGCACAAGGGGTGACTGTGGTCACACAGATCTCCCTTCCGAAAGAGACTCACTGCCCAACACAGGAGCGGGGCTAGCGGACTGCCCGCAGCCATTAGAGGCTTAGGGTCCGCCTCAGATTTCACTGAGGTGGTGCCCTTCTCAGGGTGGCCCCAGTCACCGGTGGCCGTGGTCCGAAGGCCTGGCCATTTCTGCCCCACGTGAGACTCCTCCCCTGGACTCCAGAGCTCCTGCCGGCAGGCAGACTTGGTCAGGTCCCAGCCCAAGCCGACTTCCTCCACCTTTCCCCTCACAGGTGTTAGCCCCCTTAGGCCCTTTGTACCCTTACTTGTCTCAGCACTTTCTTCCTGGAGACCCTCGCACTTGGCCTTTATGTGCTGACAAGCAGGACGGCCAGGGAGGGTTGGTTTATTAGCTCAGCAGGTATTTGGGGAGGATATGTAATAGCATGCCGGGGGCCAGGGCGTCCCCAACCTGCGTTGGCACCTGGCTCTGCTAGGATGGTAGGTACGTTCCTTAACTGCCCTCATCCTCGTCCCCCTGTCTGTAGAATGGGACGATTATAGAGCCCCACGCAGAGCGCTGCTTCAAACGTCAGACGTGCGCGCGCAAACTGTTCAGCGCGATGCCCAGCGCACGCTCGGCTGTGAATTGCAATTGCTGTTCTCCTTTTTCCTCTGAGCGCTCCTTCAAGGTGTTTGCTGCGCGGGCCTTATCTTTCTCTGCAGAACTTAGAATGCGTAGTCCGCACTCTACAAGCGCACCTTGTTTAATTACTATGGCACTTCGCAGATATTGCATTTTTCACAAACAAGTTTTGTGGGAACCCTGCGTTTAGCAAGTCTATCAGCACCATTTTTCCAACAGCATTATTTTAAGGTTAAGGTATGTACAGTGTTTTTCAGACACAATGTTACCGCACACTTAATACACTACAGCATAAAAATAACTTTTATATGCACTGGGAAACCCAAAACGTTCATGACTCACTTTATTGTGATACTCGCTTTATTGCGGTGGTCTGGAACGGAACCCACGACATCTCTGAGGTCTGCTTGTATCAGGGCAGGGATGGTGACCACAGGCCTGAAGACCTGGAGCTGTAAGGTCTGGGGACTCCAGGCTGAAGGCCTGAGTCTCTCTCCTGTGCTACATCAGCGGTCCCCAACCTTTTTGGCACCAGGGACCAGTTTCATGGAAGACAACTTCTCCACGGAAGGCAGCGGGAGGGGGGGATGGCTCGGGCGGTGATGCGAGCGGTGGGGAGCGCTGGGGAGCAGCAGATGAAGCCTCGCTCACTCGCCCACCGCTCACCTCCCGCTGTGCGGCCTGGTTCCTAACCGGCTCGGACCGCTACTGGTCCGAGGCCCGGGGGTTGAGGACCCCTGTGCTACATGACTGACTGGGATAAAAGGCTGGCTGCTTGCGCGGCAACCCCAGCGCAGCTTTCCCAGGAGCAGCCCGCCAGTCCTCTGCCAAGGCCTGTGGTAAAAAAAACCTCTATCTGCCCCGCTCATCTGAGTACGGAAGTCGGCCCCTTGGGTGACTGCTGACAGAGCATGTGGACGCCTGGTGCCAAGGCACTCCTCTGAGCAGGGAAATGCCTTTCATCCCCAAATGAAGGAACAGCCCTGCTGAGACATGGACACCCCGTCCCCAGAGAGCATCAAACGAGGACCAGGCTCCCGTCACACGTTGCTGTGGGAGGATAAAGACGTGCAGACACTTTGGAAGACCGTCTGGTGGTTTTTCACAATGTTAAACATAGACTCACCATATGAGCAGGCAATTCTACTCCGAGGTGTATACGGGGGGGAAATGAAAACATACATCCACTCAAAGCCTTGTACACGGTGTTTACGGCAGCATCATTCATAGTAGCTGAAAGGTGGAGACAAACCAAATGTCCATCAACTGATGAACACGTAAACACCAGCATACAACAGAATGTTATTCAGCTACAGAAAGAAACAAAGTACTCATACGCGCCGCAACGTGGATGAGCCTTGAAAACATTCATAAACGTACGCATAGTGAAAGGAGCCAGTCACAAAAGTGTATGATAGTGTATGATTCCACGAATGGGAAATGTCCAGAACAGGCAAATCCATAGTGGCTACCTGGGCCCTGGGGAACAGGGCGGTGGGAAGTGACCGCTAGTGGCTATAGGGTTTGGGGAGTTGTGATTGGAATGTTCTGGAATTACACAGTGGTGACGGCTGCACAATTCTGTAACTATACTAAACACCCCTGAGCCGAACACCTTAGATGGGCGAATGTTAGGGTATGTAAATGATACCTCAACAACGTTGCTAAGCAAACAAATAAGTGAATGAATAGGCGTGAGTTCAATGCAGCCCAGCGTGGAGAGAGATCAGACTCGGGACCACTGGCCCCGAGATTCCAGGGAGCACGGTAAACCCATTTGTGAAGACACTTCCACGAACCGGGGGAGACTCCCAAGGCAAACGTGGTTCTCATGCTTGTTGCTTGGGAAAGACAAATATCTACTCCTGGAGGTCTGCGGTCGCTTGTATGAACAACACAAGCCACGGCAATGTGTTTTTGGTGCCGTCCGCCCCGTCCAGCTGCTGAAACCTCCTGGAAAATCTGGAAGCAGCTCTGGACCGAGGCATCTTCCTGGAGGAGGACCCGCTTCTCAGCCCGGCCCGCATGCTGCCCCTTCTGCCACACACGCCCCCGCCCGTCCGAGGGCGTCCGCGTCACGACAAGCGTCTGCCTCGGTGCCCAGGCTTGGCCACCGAGCCTTTGCGTTCAGGGGGTTAAGGCAGCCACAGAAGGGAAGGTGTATGGTGTTCACAGGGTGGACCTTCACACTTGCAAAAACACCCGTGTGCCGGCAGGATGCTTTCCATCCACACTCCAGCCTCTCGCCAGGTGAGAACGTCAGTACGCAGACGAGGGGTCCTCACGTTGGCTCCCGAGCACTGCAAGGTGGCCACAGGCTTTGGGGGGCCTGGATTGTCTCTACCACTTCTTTATTTTATTTTTTTAATTTTAATATTTTAAATAGTACATGTTTAATTTTAAATATTTAAAATATTAAATTTTTAATATTTAACATGCGGCTCTTCGTTGCCGCGTGCAGGATCTTTTAGTTGCAGCATGCGGACTTTTAGTTGTGACATGCGGGATCTAGTTCCCTGACCAGGGATCGAACCTGGGCCCCCTGCGTTGGGAATGTGGAGTCTTAACCACTGGACCGCCAGGAAAGTCCCCCACCCCTTTATTTACACGACTTCATTCCTGGGGGCTGCGGTTCTGCCAGGCCGGCGCTCGTGCACCATCAGGCAGGTGAAAAGACAAGCGCCCAGCCTTGGAGCTGACTTGGAGTTCACATCCTAGGACGCTCCCCGGGTAGGCCTTTGGGTTACTGTGGCAACTCCCTGGGACGCATCCTGCATCTTTTGCATGGGGTCAAGAGAGGACAAGGTGAAGGAACTCTCCCCGCAGTGCCCAGCTGCAGCCTCAGGACAGTCTGCATCTGGGGCACCTGTACAGCGTGCGTTCCTCGAATGAAGAAGCAGCCGCATCTGGCATCTCCCCCGCGGCTGAGCAGGGAGCACCAGGGGGCAGGGTGTCCGGGTCAGCAGCCTGAGACTCAGATCGGAATCCCAGGCTGGCCGCTCAGTGGCCGTGTGACCCTGGCTGAGCATCTAGCCCAGGCTGGTCTCCTCACCATTAGGCCCCGGGGGGCCGCCATCCTGACCTCTAACAACCTGTGTACATTGCAGGGGGCCTGTGACTCTGTACAGGGCATTTGTTCTCTGCGTGTCTTTCCCTCGTGGCCCTGTCTGTGCGGCCACGGTCTGCTCATGTGTGGTGCCCAGACTGACCCAGTCTCCTGCTAGAGGTCATGGGTCGTGGAGGTCTCCAGCTCTGCTGTGTAAACGCTCCAGTGAGTGTCTACTGCCAGACAAACGCACTGGGCCCTTAGAGGGATCTTCTGTCGATAAATATAAACGACCCTGACTGTGCACGTAGCGTGCTCAGGGGAACACCGGGGACCCTACAGTCCCCTTCCCCGCTGCCCACACCCCTTTTCCGACCTCCTCTCGGGACCCGCCAGGAGGCAAGGTGCAGGCGGCTGGCACGGAACGCTGGCAGAGCCCCTGTCCAGGGCTCTCTCGTGGCCCCCTTCAAGGTGAGCCACACAGCGACGCTGCACCTGCCTCGTGCCAAGCTCTGCGCTAGAACCCGAGGCCAGCGTGGAAGCTCTTAGGGTGTGAGGGCAGGTCACCCTGAGCCGCTGGCCTCCCCGTCACCGTGGCTGACGGCACCCTGCCCCAGGAAAAGCTGGGCCGGAGGAGACGCCCAGGGCACACAGCAGAGGGCGAGGCGGGAGGAACCAGGGGTGGCCCCGCGTGCTCTGCCTCTGGGGAGCCAAACCCTCACCACTGACTCTCTGACCTGGACACCTCTTCTTCCCCAGATGAGGTGGTGAGGGAGCCCAGGCAGAGGGAAGGGGTGAGGAGGGCCTTGTGGGGTGGGTGAGGGTGGGCCCAGCTGGGGATGCTGAGGGCCCAGGGGACCTCAGCCTCCCTCGACCCTCCCTGTGTGCGTGGTAGGCCCCGGTCGCTAACTACCTTTCCAATCATCCTGCTTAGGGAGGCCCCACACATGCAAGCAGACGCTGGTGACCCAGGATGAGCGGTTACAAGGGTCCCTCCCACACGCTGGCCTGGTGCAAACAGCTTGCTTGCACTTTCCATCCTCACAGCACGAGGCACAACCTGGGCCCCACTCTTCGTGCTAGAGGCACAGCCAGGAGGCTCTGGGGCCAGGATGCCAGCCAGGTCTGCCTGACCGGCCCTGGGTGGTGAAGGTGGTGGCTAAGGGGTCCCTAAGCTGTTCCTGAGCTCTTAAAGCCCTCAGCATCGAGGGGTTTAATCATCACCAGGAGACGAAAGCCGACTGGCCTGTCCATCTTCCTGTTCCCAGGATGTTCTCTAAGTGTTTTCTCTCTGTATTTCTGAAGGGCCACCATGTTAGAATCTGACACTCGGGGAGCTAGCGTCTGGGGCTGCCAGAGTCCCGTCAACTTTGCTTACCTCTCCCACCAGCTGGGCCTGGAAGGGTGGGCCGAGGCTGCCCAGCTGGGTCTGGGCCCTGACACACTTTTGTTTACTTCCCACAGCACGCCTCATCACCAGGAGGCTCAGCTGGGTGGGCGGCCGGCGGGGGAGACACGGAGTGGAGGTAGGGAAGGGGGAGGGGGAGGCGAGGGAGATGGAAGAGGAAAGAAGGGGTAAGAGAGAAGGGCGAGGAGAGGAGGGGGGTCCAAAGATGCAGGAACCTCAAGCCACCGGCGCTCACGGAGCCTCCAGGGAAAACAGCCCTGCAGGCCCCGGGGACGGGGATGGATTCCCACTGGATTCACAGAGAGCAGAGACCTCGGGGAGAATTCCTGGCCGTGTGGGATCAACCCTGCTTTACTCCCTGACCACAGAGGCCCTGAACACAGCCGCCCGGGCCTCCCAGCCCTGTGACCTGCCTGAAAAGCTCCTGGTATGGGTCACCTTCAAAGCCAGCCTTGCCCTTGCCACCCATCCCGCCTGCAACTCTCATCTTCCTCCTGGCTCCTGGCTCTCTGCGGGCAAAGGCTCCCTCCTAGCAGGGGGACATCTGCCCCTCTCGGGCGTTAGGTCCCGAAGGAGAGGAGGGGACAGGCAAGGTCCCACCCTGCTGGCACGTCCCCTGCTTCAGACCCCAGACTCGATTTCTGTTTTATCTGTGTCCACCTATCTATTACTAACACGTCTTTGAATCAACTCACCTGTTTTGTTTTGCTCCTACTAAGCAATGATACCTGTGAAACCAGTGGCTGGGCCCATCATTCTTTCTCAGGTTCACATCAGTCACAAAGTGGCCTTCTGTGGCCACGTGCCCCTCACCTGCTACAGGACACGGGCTGCGATGGAACCCCGGGCCTCGTCCTGGGTCCTTATCTTCACACCCGTCCTTAATAAAGGACGCTGTCCTCCAAACACACAGGGCTTGGTACGTGGCTCGTGGGTGCAGTGGAAACCCAGCCAGCCGCTTCTGTGGTCCTCTGAAGGGACCACCGTCTCCCATGCACGGGCCCCTAGCACCTCTCAAAAGCCCGTCACAGGCATTATCTTCTGGGGTCCTCACATCCAGCAGTGAGATGGGCAAGACAGCTGTCTTCTCAATCTGGCAAAAGGAGAAACTGAGGCAGGGAGTCCAACCTGCCCAGGGTTTTTCGTCTTCTCAGCTCCCCTTTCTACATCCCCAGGCTCAGGAGTCTAAGGCTTGGTGATGACCGAGCAGGTGGGCACTGTGGACAGCTGTTGAGGGTGGAGGTGCTGTTCAGGGAGGGGTGTCCCCTTGCATGGAAAACAGACCACACCAATGGACTCCCGGGCCAAGTTGAGGCTCCGTACAACTGCTCCCCCTCTCAGACCTTTCACAAGTGCCCTCCACTTTGGGCAGGACACCAAGAAATGAGTGGCAGGGCCAGCCTTCCTGGACCTGTGCGCCACGTGTATTTTTAGCCTCTGCCCTGCCCGGGCATTTGCAGTGACCGATGTCCTCAGGGAACCACCCAGCTGTACACCCAGGGGCCTGGTGGACTCTCAGAGGTCTCCAGGAACTGCCCCCTGCCCTGATCCTGGAGCTCAGGATCCAGCTCCCCCTTCCAAGGTAGAATCGGCTCCAATTGGGGAGGAATGCATCCCCACCTCCAGTACACACAGAAGATTGTGGAGAGAGTTCCGAGGCACAGAACCTGTGACCTTAGGCAAGTCGTGCTCTGGACCTGGGGGAAGTGGGGGGCAGGAAGACCTCTGCTGTGCAGGGGGACCACCAGGCCAGATGGTCGCTGAGGTGGTCAGGAGACCTGGGGTTGCACCAACACCACACAGGTGCACCCTGGGGAAGACTGTTGTGCTGTCCTGTCTCCTGTCCAAGGGCAGGATGCCCCAATGCCTGGAGACCTCTCTTACTGGAGATGGGCTAACCCGGGGGCCGCGCTGTCCACCCTCTCCTCACCAGCGCAATTCTCCAGGAGCAGAGATGCACTGGTAAATCTTGGCAGATCGATTTAGAAGACTTTTCCATCGTCTCTTCTGCTCCTTCTGTGCTCCCTTATCTCCAACCCAATACTGTTCTCTTACTGTTGCCGGGTGCTGGTGGAATGGGGGGATTCACAAAGGGCAGGCAGGGCAACTGTCCTGTGCTGGGTCTCAGTCTCCTCTGTAAAATGGGGAGTCAGAGCCTACGTGCAGGTTGCCGTAAGGTGTTCTCTGCAGCGGCTTTCATTTTTCGTTTGGCACTTATTGTAAGAAATACACTTTACATCTTGATCAAGTACCCACTTCAATACGTGTAAGTAAAATAAATGCTTCACAGAGCAAGCGCACTCTCACTGTGAGATGCTCTCTATCTCATTCTGTTTCATTTCTATAAAATGCTGGTCACCACTCACCACGTTTTTTTCAGGACATAATACTAGTCGCTGATCTGAGGTCAAGAGGGAGAGACAGGCAGAAAGCAAGCGCAGACATAATCACCAATCGAGCAAAGGGCTGTGCAGGCAAGAAGGGGGTCTGGCGAACAGGAGGGGGCGGCCCGTTTCTCCACTTCACAGCGAGGCCTCAGAGCCGGAGCCGGGCAAAGCGGTAAGCAGGCCAGGTCAAGCGCGTCTCGGAGGCCCTGGTGGCCGGCTGGGATTTATTTTAAGGGACGCGGAACACCACCGCAGGTTTGGGGGGAGGGGCGGGATTAAAAGAGAAGATGCGCTCAGCACCTTATATTTAGCGGCTGACGCGCCGGAAGCGCTCGTTACCCGCAGTTACTACTGCGCCCCACGCGCGGAGCGCGGCCCCCACCTTCACCTCCTGGGCAGTGACCCTGGTCCCCCGCCTTCGCCCCCGGGGAAGAGACCACCCCTCACCCTCCGTTTTCACTGACCCCGGCCCGGCCCCCTGTCTTCTACCCCGGGGAAGAGACCTCCCGGCCCCACACCTTCACCCCACGGGCAGTGACCCCGGCCCCCGTCACTCTCCGGGGAAGGGACCCCCAGCCTTTGCCCCTGGGGAGGGTGACAGTGGGGCGCATCCCAGCCTTCCGGCCCAAGATGGGGAAACCGTCTGGTACGCTGCTGTAGAGGGGAAACTGAAACCG